>NC_136424.1:72160000-72760000 GCF_052625555.1 Lactuca saligna | reverse complement strand
GGTGCATGATTACGCATTCGCCTTTCCGCGGTTTTCTAAGGTACCTGAAACATAATCGAAATATGTAAGCTCAAAGCTTAGTTAGTTCCCCCAACATGTCGATACATAAAAAAATAGCACAAATATAATAACAACATGCAATGGGTCAACAACTAACATACTAGATTACCTTGAGCCCACAACATAAGTCTGGCTTGTCCCTTAGGCCCACAACTTATGTCTGGCTTGCTTCCCGGCCTTATCAGTCCTCAGACTGAATGTTACTAAGCCCCCAGTACAAGTCTGGCATGCCCTTCCCGGCCCTCAGCTCGTATCTGGGATGCACATGAGCCCTTAATATGAGTCCGGCATGGTGTCCATGACCCTCAACTCACAACTGGTATGCTCAAGGGTTTGTTTGGCTACAACACGGAGCAGTACAACCTCAACCCAGCCCACACAATATGTCGACATATAACAGATAATATAATATACATATAAACAGAAAGTATCACGGGTAGTCCTACAGATCTCCCAAATTAGGATATTAAGAACTAGCTTCTATATCTATTCCATACTCAACATATGCACAATATCAGGTTATCAAACCAATGGGCCGACATTGGTCCCCTCGACCCGAAAGTACAGTGGGGAAGACTCGCGTCACAAACAACAAATAACTGATAAGGCCCAACTCCGAATCTACGCTCTTCAGCTCAAATGCCTACAGCCACCAACTAACTAATTCCATCAAAACCCAATAATACCCAAAATACCCTAAAAAGTCAAACTTGGTAAACTCAAAGTCAGTTGGTCAAAATCCATAAACGCAATGAGTCAACTCAATCGAGTCAACGCAGCAGAGCTAACTTGAAAGTCACTGAATCATGCGAGTACGTAGAGCGTACTCCGGAGGTATGCTCAGCGTATGAAAGCGTCACGCTGAGTGCCTCACGGGGACGTTGACCGAGTATGCGGGGCATACTCCCTATGATGTGGGACGTACCCTCGTAGAGCCCAAAACTCTGACAAGTTCTTAATGGCTTAAGCACTTAAGCCCAAACTTCGTATCCGAGATCCAAATGCTCCCCAGAGTTAGAAAGTCTCCAATTTTATGACTTTAGACGTCCAAAAAGTTCTTAATATATGGTCTTAATCCATTAATACCTTCTACATGAATCATGGAATGAAAATAGCTAAAGGGGCCTCACTTTTATGACTAAGAACCCTTCTTAGGGTCTGAAAGGATAACCTAAAACGTCCAAAGCCAAGCATGCATAACAATAGGACTTTTCGCACAATAAGAACATCATAAAGCTATCAAAATGAGATCCAAGCAAACAAAGCATAAATATCGCAACTTTTTACCTTCTTGAGCTTCCCAAGAAGGTGATGATCCAAGATCCACAAGCTTGCTTCAACTTCTAGTCTCCTTGATGCAACTCCTTCTTCCTTAAGCATAAAAAGAACACACTTGAAGCTTAAAACACTCTCTTATGGGGTTTGGGTTTGTCAAAAACGACTCAAAGGCTTGGAGGCTGAAAGGATAAGGCTAAATGATCCATAAAGGTGCCTAAATACCCCCACAAACCCTAAAAATTAGGGTTTCACTTCGACATAAGTATGCAAAGCGTACATATGTGTATGTAAAGCGTACTAGGGCACGCCCTACTACATTTAGTGTATTCACATGTACTCTTAGCATACAAAGCCTGCTCCTAGAATTACCATTTTCCTACTAGGGCTTCTTAGGGCTTTATCTTTACAATCCAAGGACCAAAATGACATAAATTAAAAACAAAGGAAGGATTTGAAAATACCTAGAACCTAGGATGTTACAAATTTCCCCAAATTCAACTAGACTTCTTCCTCAAAGTCTGCGGCAGAGAACAAATCTGGGTAATGCTCCCGCATATCAGCCTCGAGCACCCAGGTCCACTCGGAGCCCCTCCGATGCTGCCATCATACCATCACCAAGGTACCTCCTTGCTACCAAATATCTTTACCTTCCTCTCCAGAATAGCCACTAGTCTCTCAACATAGTTCAGCCGCTCATCAACATCAGTATCATCTTAGGACACCACTAAATCCTCATCCAACACAGACTTTTGCAGCAATGAAACATGGAAAGTGCTACAAATCTAACTGAGCTCCTCGGGAAAATCCAATTGGTAGGAGATCTTGTTAATCTTGGAAATAATCTGAAATGGTCCAATATATCGAGGAACTAGTTTCTCCCTCTTCCTTAAGCGAATCACACCTTTCCAAGGTGAAACCTTCAATAACACCGTGTCGCCGACCTGAAACTCTAACTCGGAATGGCGCCAGTCGGCATAGCTTTTTGTTGACTCTGAGCAGTCTGCAATCTCTGCCTGATCTGCTGAATCATCTCAGTCCACTGATGGAAAACCTCGGACCGCCCCAAAACCCTATGACCAACCTCGCCCCAGCAGATTGGGGTATGACATCTCCGCCCATACAAAAGCTCAAAAGGCAGAGCACCAATGCTGGAGTGAAAACTATTGCTGTAGGACACCTCTGCAAGACGTAGGTAGGAGTCCCAACTCCCAACAAAATCAAGGACACATGCTCGCAACATATCCTCAAGGGTCTGTATCGTCCTCTCACTCTAGTCATCGGTCTGTGTATGATAAGTTCTACCGAAGTGAAACCTCATGCCTAGTTCCTCATGGCACTTGTACCAAAATAGGAGGTGAACTGAACATCACGGTCTAAAACAATGGAGACTGGAACCCCATGGTGACCAACAATCTTGCAAATTTATACATTGTCTAACTTCTCGGCTAAAGAACTCTCCCGGATCGCTAGGAAATGAGCACTCTTGGTCAATCGATCCATGATGACCCCAATAGCATCAAAACCCTTTGCCATCCTTGGCAATTTGGTGTTGATGTATATAAAAATCTGCTCCCATTTGTATATGGGAACCTCTAGAGGTTGCAGCTTTCCATGCTTCCTCTGATGCTTGGCCTTAACCATCTTACAGGTCAAGCACCTCTTAACGAAGAACGACTCGGTCTGATGAACTACTTGCCTAGCCGCTCTAACAGCTAAGATAACAACTCCTACATCTCATTTGGTTCCAAGAGGTACAGTGCCTTGGAAATTGGGGCCACACCTGGCATGAGGTCAATCCTAAACTTTACCTGCCTCTCAGGAGGCACACTAGGCAACTCCTTCGGAAATACATTGGCAATTCCCTAACAACCGGAACCTCTAAAACTGAAACCAGATCCCCAACTCTTGTATCAACCACATAAGCCAAATAATGTGCACACCCATGCTGAATATATTGTCGAGCTTTGGCTGCAGAATAAAACCCTAAACCCATCCTGGTTCCCCCTCCATAGATAACCAGTTCTTCCCCACTTGGGGTTTAAACTATCATGCGTTGGGCCTCACAATCAATCATATCACCGAAATGGCTCAGCTAATACATAGCCACAATCATGCAGGCATTTGCCATGGTGATGGGGATCAAATTGATCGGATAGGGCACCCACAAGATCTCTAGAATATAACCCTGATATACTGACGATGTAGAATCCCCATGTTCATTAGCGATAGATACTCGCAACGGACACTCTAACTCCCCAATGGGCATATCAAACTCCATACTGAACGATTGAGACACAAAAGACCGACTCGCACACGAGTCAAACAACAATATAGTAGGAAAAGAGTTCACTAGGAACGTACCTAACAAAGGTACAAACATAATCATAACACAAAATATAATCAACAAGATAAGGGATAGAGACATAACAGCCACAACATCTGGAGCTACTCTAGCCTCCTCGTCGGTAAGCTGGAAAGCATGACCTCTAGCCCCCGGGGGGTCCACCATGCCCTGACTCCCATCCGTAATCCTTAAAGTAGCCAGCACTGGTCGCAATGATAACAAAGTTGGAAAGCGTGACCTCGGGTAATTGGCCTTCACGTGGTCAACTTTGTGACAATGATAACAAATCCTGGAACTAAGTGATGGGGCCTCCTGGTGGAAATCCCTCGCCACATGGCTCTGCCGAGCATAATTATGGCACCTACAAGATGATCAACGAGCACCCTCATGCGCCTTGACTTACTTCCTACAAGTGCGGCCCTTCTGGCCCCTAGAATTTACATCAGTAGTATTAAACCACTTTGGCGTAGGCTGTGACTACGCACGGGGCCGACCTCTAGTCCCTAGTCTGTAGATCAATCTCAATCTCACACGGCATGGCGGCCACCTGCATCTCCAACAATGTACCAGAGCACTGAGTAGAAACAAATTTTCTAATCTTCGTCTTGAGCATGCTCAAGTAACGGGTCATCCGAGCCTGCTCAGATGCAAGAAATCCAAGGAAAAACATAGCTCTCTCTCTCTCTCTCTCTCTCTCTCTCTCTCCGTCTCTCTCTTTTAAACATCTTAGTGATCTCCGTCACTATCTCAGTACCATGCCTAAATTCCAGGTACTCCTAGACCAACCTCTCACGTTATGCCAGCAGCACATATTAGGAGCCTAACATCTCAGAGAACTGCTCCCAAGTCACATCAACTCTCTTCTCGGCATAATAAGAACTAGTAGCAGGCCTCCACTAATCCTTGCCTCCCGTCGTCAGAAGGTTCATAGCGCACCTGACCTTCTGGTCATATGGACACAAACAAGTGAAAAACACCCCTCCATATAAGATAGAAACCTCATGGTGATGATTGGGTCCTACACCGCATCGAAAGATGGGGGCTTCGTATTGTCAAACTCCCGAGTCCCGATACTAAAAAGCCCAACCCAATCCAACCCCTTCAGCTGCAACGGCTGTAGTGGCTGTAGCAAAAGCAGTCTTAAACAAAGCAGCATAATGCTCATCAAAGTACTCAACCATGGCGGTCTTGATAGATCCAAACATATCCGAAAACAAAACTAAAAAATGAGCAACAACCTCATCCCGCAGGATCTACTTGATCCTGTCATCCAACACAGTTGACTCACTATGGCGGCCAGCTCCTGATCCCAAACCGGATCCTGCCTCAACTCGATGCATAGTAACCACACCGAAAATAAACCAGGAGGATATCACATAATACGCTTATAAAAATAGGGAAACAACTCCCAACATAGCCCTAGAGGTTGTGACTTCCTTACTAGCTATACGGGTCCTATGATTTCAGTAGTATGGGCCCATACTACCTTCCACACCTACCCGTATTTGTCTCAGAGGATCATCATAACACCCTAACAATAATCTCTCACATGCTCATGCGCTCAATCCTCACACCCTAAAGGAAGGCTATATATCTCAAAACTGGTCGACTGAACGCACACCATTCATCCATGAAACTTCCACCAACCCTGCAGCACACGTGTATGCTAGCCATACATAACACTGGACTCTATAGACAGTCAAATATATGAACCTAACCTAAGCCCTTCATCAAACAATAATAGGAAATAAGGCCAGATCAAACATTCTCAGGCTATAAAATCTTAGTTATGTATGACCATGATGCATAGACTAAGCAACTAAAGTAATGATATCAATTCCACTAGTAAAGAACCCTATGCTATCAGGCATCATATAATCAGGCAATTCTATCATGCAAAATCCAGAAGATCCCTAGCCTATCGCTAACGTGTTGTTCTAACATATCACACTATCAATAATAGTATGGTCATGCACATTGCATCCTCCTTGAATATTTTAAAAACCATTTGAAAAAATAATTTTAAAATATTTTTCCTTAGTTTGAGACTAGATTCACACGAGCGTTCCTCCAATTCACTCAAACCAAGGCTCTGATACCGAATTGTAACATTCATAAAATTCATGAAAATCTTAAACTTTTAAATAAACCGAAAAACCATCGTTGTTTGCAAAATTGTTTTCAAAATAAGTTCAACATCAGAAAAATCCCAAAATCGTTAAACAAAACATGAGTAGGTGCACGATCACGCCTTCGACTTCACGTGATCCTATGAGGTACATGAAAGATAATCCAAAAATGTAATGCCAAAGCTTAGTGAGTTCCCCCAAAATACCGATACATAACAAACAACACAAATATAATAACAACATGCAATCGGTCCACAGCTAACAGACTGGATTACCCCTGAGCGCACAACATAAATCCGACATGCCCCTTGGGCCCACATCTTATGTCTGGCTTGCTCCCCGGCCTGATCAGTCCTTAGACTGAGTAACACTAAGCCCTTAGTACGAGTCTGACATACCCTTCCCGGCCTTTAGCTTGTATCTGGAATGCTCATGAGCCCTCAGTATGAGTCTGGCATGCCCTCCCTGGCCCTCAGCTCATAACTGGTATGCTCTAGGGTTTGTTGGCTACAGCACGGAACACTACAACCTCAACCCAACCCACACAAGATGTCGAAATATAACAAATAATATCATATACAGATAAACAGATAGTATCACAGGTAGTCCTATAGATCTCCCAAACTAGCATATCAAAAACTAACATCCATATATATTCCATACTCAGCATATCCACAATATTAGGTTATCAAACCAATAGGCTAGACATAGTGTCTTCGACCTGAAAGTATAGTGAAGAAGACTCACCTTACAAACAACACATAACTGATAAGGCCCAACTCCGAATCTCAACTCCTTAACTCAAATGCCTACAACCACCAAGTGACCAATTCCATCAAAACCCAATAATACAATAAATACCCTTAAAAAGGCAAACTTGGTCAAATATGGTCAAGTCAAACTTGGTTAAACATGATCAAACTTGCTCAACTCAAAGTCAACTGGTCAAAATCCATAAACCCACTGAGTCAACCTAGCCGAGTCAACCTAAACGAGTCAACCCAACCGAGTTAAATCGAAAATGATTGAATCATGCAAGTATTTAGGGTTTATTCTAGAGGTACGCTCAGCGTATGAAAGCGTCACACTGATTGCCTTATAAGGACGTTGATTGAGTACGCGGGGCGTACTCCCTTCCTACGTGGGGCGTAGGCTTAAGCAGTTAAGCCCAAACTTTAGATATGAGGTATAAATGCACCCCCAGTGTCATAAAGTCTCTAACTTTATGAATTTTGACATCCAAAAAGTCCTTAATACATGGTCTTAATCCATTAAGACCTTCTATAAGAAGCATGTTACCAAACTAGCTAAAGGAACCTCATTTTTATGACTTAAAACCATTCTTCGGGTCTGAAAGGACATCTCAAAACATTCAAAACCAAGCATGCATAACAATGGCACTTTGGGGACAAGAAGAACATCATAAAGTTACCAAAATGAGATACAAGCAAAGAAAGCATAAAGATGGAAACTTTTTACCTTCCGGACCTTCTAAATAAGGTGATGATCCAAGATCCACAAGCTTGCTTCAACTTCTAGTCTCCTTAATGCAACTCCTTCTTCCTTAAGTATAACAAGAACACACCTTAAGCTCAAAACACTCTCTTATGGTGATAGGGTTGATCCCTAAAGTATAAATAAGGATGCATGCTAGTTCATTTTGTATCTTGAATTCAAGAGTGATAGGAAAATCTCTATGTAATTATACTTGTAACCTCTAATTGAGAGCTTTAAAATAAAGAATACTCCCATCCCGCCCGTGGACGTAGGTCACCTTGACCAAACCACATAAATATTGTGTCTTGTGTGCTTGTTTTCTAGTTATTCGTTTTACTTCTACACACAAAATTTACCTTGAGCATGCTACAGGTAGGTGTGGATGGTAGTATTGGCCCGTACTACTAGAAGTACATGATATGTACCTGAGACAAGAGTAGATATGCAAATTCTAAGGGTACATGTGTGTTGCGAGTTTCCCTCTAGTTTTTGATAATTGTTTATATCTTTCTGCTTCAGTTTAAGGATGATGGTCACTAGTTTGGGATTGGGAGGTACTTGTTCTAGTTCTGGTTCGGGTTCAGGTTTTGGCTCTGGATCAGAACCGATTGATAAGAGGTTGTGTGAGTTTTTTGTATCCGAGGGTACTCGCAACAAGAAGTATTTTTGGAGATCATGGATGATAAGATCAGTACCTTTCGAGCCGAGATTGATACATGACAGATTAGGGTACAAGCTCCCTTATTTCAGGAGTTCAAGGATTGTGCAGCTCCTATGTTCTTAGGGGATAAGGTCCCCATCACTAGCTGTCGCTGGATCCCTGAGATAGAGAATGCCAAACAAACGATATTTTTCCCTGAGGGGGTAAAGGTGGGATTTGCCTTCTGCCTGTTGAGGGATAGAGCACAAGACTAGTGGGAGGAGGTTACCCGATCTGTTGGGATAGCGACAGTGACAGTGATGACATGGGAGGACTTTGTGCAGATATTTCAGAGCGAGTTTGCACAGATTATCGAGGTGTAGAAGCTAGCAAGGGATTTCCAAGACCTTAGCCAAAACACCAAGATTTTGGCAAAGATCACCACCAAGTTCCAAGAGAGGGATCTATTGGTTCCGTAGAACGATGCAGAGGATGAAATAAAGAAGATAGGGTATCATGACATGTTGAGAGATGACATCAGGGAGTTTTTCAGTTTTCAGGGTGCAAGACCCTGAATGATATGATCGAGAGGTCCTGTGAGCAGGAGATTGAGCTGGAGCTTTAGACGAAGCGCAAGCCGAAGAAGGTGCAGATTGTGGTGGGCTAGACGAAGAAGACCAAGGTTTCTGATTTACATTCTAGGGGACAACAGGGTCGGGGCCACTGCAGATAATCTGGCCAGCAACATAGTAGGGTGTGTCGGTCCACGAGTTTGGGTTGTTGCAAGTGTTGGCTTACTTGTCATATAAGTTGGGATTTCCCTCGGAGTACACTGATTTACTTCCATTGCAATTAGAACGACCATAAGAAGGTTGAATTCCCAAGATTAACAGGGTGAATTGTGGCGGTTCTTGTGCCAACCACGTTGAGGATTACTGCTGGCCGTTACGACAAGGTGGGGACCCCTATGTTGAAGATCAAGGTATTTTAGCTAACTACCGATGAGGCCTGTGCAGGATGAGATGTGGTTACAGGTATGTATCTTATCCCTACTTCTATTGCTTTCTTTTTTTCATGCTTATATTTATGATTGATTCTATATAAGGACCTTTTTGGTCAATGGTATGTCTGCCCATGTTTTGGTTGAAATATGGGCTACCCGATCCATTGTATCTCTTGTACTCAGCAAGAAGTTCTACAATGCTCCCGAGAGTTTAGATTTTCCCCTAGAGGTGGAGATTGCAGATGACTGTTCCATGAGTGCTTCGTGGGGTTTCCATGGGTGTGTACTAATAAACATGTTGAGCGAGAGGTTCTTTATTGATTTGGTGTCGATTACTTTGAGAGCATTGAAGGTTATCATCAGGATAGATTAGTTGGGCTCTAATGGGGTTGTGATTCATAATGAGCAGCAACTGGTGAGAGTTTGAACCCTAAGTGGGGGAGACCTGGTTATTAATGGTGAGAGAGCTTCGCATGGGCCAGGAAATATCTGTAACATGTTTGTTTTGGGTTTTTAGCCTATGTTTCTGACACGCAGTTTAAGGATACGATGCAGATGAGCAGGGTACTTATTGTGCGGTGTTTTCCTGATGTGCTCCCCAAGATTTTGTCTGGAGTGCCTTCTGAGAGGTAAGTTCAGTTCCAAATTGATTTGGTGTCTGGTGCAGCCCTGATAGCCAAGTCGTCGTATCACCTGGCATCACTAGAGATGTAGGAGTTGTCTACATAGTTGCAAGAGCTGCTAGGCTAGGGTTTCATTCACCCGATCAGCTCTTTGTGGGGAGCATTGATCCTATTTGTGAAGAAGAAAGATGGTTCACACAGAATGTGTATTGATATCTTACAGGACTCGTTATGATCATTATGAATTCGTGGTGATGCCATTCGTGCTCACCAATGCACCGACGATGTTCATGGACCTCATGAACCGGGTTAATAGGTTGATGTTGGACTGGTCTATGGTTGTAATCATTGATGATATTCTAGTCTACTCTAAAACAAAGGAGCAGCATTTGCGAAAGGTATTGGATACCCTAAGGAGGGAGAGGCTTTATGAAATATTCTCCAAATACGAGTATTCATTGCGCGAGGTGTATTTTTTGGGGCACATCGTCAACGAAGAGGGGAATCTTGGTTGAACGGGCCAAAATCGAGGTTTTGATGCATTGGGTGGTCCCAAGGATCGCATCTGAGATTCAGAGTTTCTTAGTTCTCGTAGGGTGTTATCGGATATTCATCAACGATTTCTCCAAGATTGTTGTGCCGTTCACCCATTTGACAAAGAAGAGTGTGATATTTTGTTGGGGGCCGATCAGTAGTTGGCTTTTGAGACACAGAGGAAGAGATTGTGTGAGGCCCTGATTCCAGCGCTCCTTGAGGGTTTGGATGATTTTGTGGTTTAATGTGATGCCTCTGTTTCAGGTTTGGGAGTTGTTCTTATGCAGAAGGGTCACATGGTTGCTTATGCTTCGAGACAGCTAAAGCCTCATAAGGCGAACTACCCTACGCATGATTTGGAGTTGGGGGCTATGGTTTTTTCCCTCAAAATCTAGAGGCACTATTTTTATGGGGTCCAATGTATTATCTACATTAACCACAAGAGTTTAAGGTACTTCATAGACTAGTCGAATTGAAATATGTGGCAACGGAGGTGCCAAAATGTGGTTAAGGATTATCATTGCAAGATCTTGTACTACCCTAGGAAGGCCAATATGGTGGCTGATGCTTTGAGCCACAAGACGGCGAGTACCCCTATTAGAGATGTTTACTTGAGGCTTTGGTTCAAGCATTTTGTCCCTTTTGTGTACCTTGTGCAGGTAAAAATTTTCAAACCCGATGAAAGAATCCCTTAGATCTAGTTTTTCTCAAGTTGTTTCCTTTTTGGTCCAAAAAATAGCCTTTGTGAGTAGGAAGTACTCCAAGTCATTTGAGTTGTCCTTTCACAGGTTTTTAGGGGTGTTAAGTCATAAATTTGTTGTCTTGGTCACTAGTTTTCCTCCATACAAGTGCTAGATGGTCTTTATGGGTTAAGAGGCTAGGTTGTTTTTTTTTTTTTTTAAATTTAAGGACATAATACCCATGATAGACCATAAAGTTGGAAACTTTATGGTTTAGAGTATCTTATGTTACCTCGATCTATAGTTTGGACATAGGTGCTTAATGGATTAAGCACTTAATTAAGAGTTTGGCAACCAGCCTCGTACGTAGAGCGTACCAAATATGACGCTGAGCATACAAGGTCAGCGTTCTGTTCCTAGGTCAACTGTTAGGAACGCACCGCATACATGATAAGTACGCCCTGCGTACTGACTGAGTCAACCCGATTGACTCTGCTCACTTTGACCTGGATTTGATTAGGGTTTGACCTAGGGGTATTTTAGGTATTTGGAAGGTAGCCTGAGTTTTGGTTAGTATTTTTTTGTAAAGGTGATCGATAGTCAATATTTCAAAGAAACGTGTCAGTTTAATTTTCATCTGCTTGTGAGGTGAGTCTTCTTACCACCTTAAATGGGTCGAAGGGACCAAGCTGACCAACTGTATTGTATAAGTAGAACTGTATGTTATTGCATGATTCTGTTTGTTGTACGGACTCAAGGTTGGTACGGACCCAGAGGTTGATGCGGACCCGACACAACTATATGATGTATTTTAGGTTGATATGGACCTAGGGGTTGATACGGACCTGACACTAGCACGTGTTGTTATTTGATATGTATGTTATATGTGGTAATTTGGGTAACCCACTAAGTTTTAAGCTTATATTTTATGTTTATGTTTCAGTTACTTCCAGTTTGAAAGGGAATGGCTTGGTGTGATGGCACAACATCTTCCCCACATGATATTAGCAATTGATGTATTTGTACAATGATCTTTTGGAATATTATAATGAATGTTGGTTTTTGTACAATCAATGAATAAAAACTAATGGCTTTTCAAATAAAAAATTTTGGTACTATTTTTGGATCGTCATATGACAATTTTCTATTCTTGTTTTATTTGTTTGTTTAGATTGCTTCTTTTATTTCAATATTAGGCGAATGTCCGTGTGTTGCGCAGAAGAATCTATATAACTTAAATCTTTATATGTTTTTTTAAATATAACAATAATGTTGTTGTTAAATTTGATATAAATAATTCGTATACTAATGAGATATAATATATTGATTATTTTGAACAGTAAATTACACGAATGGTCCCTATGGTTTGAGGTGATTTGCGCGCTTGGTCCCTAACTTATTTTCGTAATTCGGAAGGTCCCTACTATTTGTTTTTATTACGCGCTTTGTCCATACTATATGTTTTTATGCATTTGGTCTCTGTCTTACCTAAAAGACTATTATTTAAATATATAAAAAAATTGTGGGGTAGGTAAGGTAAGGTGAATGGGTAGGGTTGAGGGTGTGTTTATTTAAATAAATTAGAAAATCAAGGCAAACAATAGTCTATTTAGGTAAGACAGGGACCAAGTGTGTAACAAAAACAAATCATAGGGACCTTCCGAGTTAAAAAAATAAGTCAGGAACAAAAAAACGCAAATTACTCTAAACCATAGGGACCATTCATGCAATTTACTCTATTTTGAATTATATGATTATATATACATCTATTAAAACTGCATAATCTCAATCTTTTGAATGACCTCTACCTGTGGGTTACTTATGAATAAAATAAAATATAATATATAGTTTAATGTTATTTATAGTTGTAGTTGTTATTAATTAATTTTTTAAAATTTGTTTGCTTAACATTTTAATTTCTATCATTGTAATTATTTAAAACATCAAACAATTTTTTTTTTGATTTTAAAGGTAACAATATAATCATTTATATAGATTATTTTTAACTATTGATATTGAAAGTTATTTTAAGATAATTATATGAAAATTTTTAACTATTATAAAAATATCCTTAGGAAATATTTTAGTTAAATTAGTATTACAAATTAGTTTTTGCATTTAGCACTAAAATTTATCATTTTTAACTATTCACAAAATATTCTTTGGGGTTTTTAAGTGGAACTGAAATTTATATTGAAGTTGACATTGTAATATTATATTTAAATTAACAATTTAAGTATTTTGTCCAAACTGTTCAAAAGTTGTAGTTTTAAATTGATAATGGTTGACATACAACGACATATTAAATATAATAAATTAAGTATAATGTGTTAAAAGTTAAAGATATGACTTTATAAATAGAAGTAAAATGTTATTTTAATATTGAAATTTAGTTTATTTATGATTACACTTTAGGTTTGATACTTATTCAACCTTATTAACCAACTTATAATCATTATTAGAAAGACACTACAATTTATTACTTTCAACTATTTACAAAATATTCTTTAGGTTGTTGAAGTTGAACTAAAATTTACATTTAAGTTGATCCTACAAGGTTATATTTAAATTAACAATTTAAGCATTTTATATAAATTGTTCAAAAGTTTAACTATTTACAAAATATTTTTTAGGTTGTTGAAGTTGAACTAAAATTTATATTTAATTTGATCCTATAAGATTATATTTAAATTAACAATTTAGGTATTTTATACAAATTGTTCAAAAATTGTAGCTTTAAAATGATAATGGTTACATACAACAACATATTAGACCTAATAAATTAAGTATAACATGCGAAAAGTAAAAAACATAACTTTATAAGTAGAAAAAAATATATTCTTTTAATATTGAAATTTAGTTTATATATGATTACACTTTACGTTTTATATTTATTTAACCTTATTAACCAACTTATAATCATTATTCAAAAGAAATTGAAAATTCATAGGAGTTTCAAATGAATGTGGAGAAAGAAAAAATGAATGGAAGTTTCAAATGAATGTGATGAAAGAAAAAATACTAGCTTTATAAGTATATAATGATAATGATAATGATACATAACGGTTTTGATTTAGTAAACACTATATTTATTTTGCTTCATATTTATGTTTATTCATTGCCATTGATTTATATATGATAGATCATAGTATGTGATTTTTTAAAAATGCATGTGTTAAATACGAAATAAAAGTGTTGAATATATATATATATATATATATATATATATATATATATATATATATATATATATATATATATATATATGTGTGTGTGTGTGTGTGTGTGTGTGTGTGAGATTAGGTAAATTCAACAATTTTATTTTGTAATATTGGAACTTTATTTGTTAATGTTGCTTCAATATATGAACATATATGTTATAAAGAAATGACTATTTTTATGTAGTATTTATAACATATATATATATATATATATATATATATATATATATATATATATATATATATATATATATATATGTTGAATTTATTATATTCTAACTAATTATTGTATGAATGTATAAATGATTGTGGGTCAATCATTTTATTTACTTTAAGAAAGTGATTAATATATATTATTGAATTACATATAATTGAAAAATACAATCTAATTTAACTAGAAGGGTATTTTTGTCAAGTAAGATAGATTTAATAAAGGAAAATTGCAATTTTCAAGGGATCATGAGATTCTATTAAGTTTAAAAATACAATTTTACGAATAATAAGGTTTTTAATTCGGATATTCTGACAGAATATATTTGAGTATGTTCAAAAATAAAAATATTCTTGAACCATAAAATAATAAAAATATTCTTGGACATATTTCATGATCATGACTTTAAAATTTTCATGTAGAATAACAAAGTTCTAAAACCATCAATTGAAGAATTAAAACAAAAATTACATTAATTCTTATAGAATACATGTAACAATTGCTAAGAATTACATTTTATTGTTAAAGAATAAAACTAAAAAACTTTCAGATCGGGAAAAAAACATCAAAATCTAACATATACACTAATTCATTCTAAAAGAATAATAATGCTAAGAAACACTTTCAATTTTGTTGTCCGTTCTTCAAGCATCAACTTCTGTGAAAACAAATCTAATTGTAGTTTAGAATCCAATAACGTATTAGCAAATGATAAATAAAAAACTACATTCCTTTGGAAAAATATGCGGACTTGTTAACTGCACCAAAACTAATAACCAAAAATTGTACAACGTGTATAATCAATGAGAAAATATCCATATTCCATTCCAACAGAAATAGAATTTGTGTTTCCATTCCGATAGAATTTCAATTCGTGATTCAATTCCGATAGAATTAGAATTGTATAAAATACACAAACCGATGTAATGCTTCTAGAACATCATAAGGAGTGAGACTAAGTTCATCAAGAACTATCCAATGACCATTTTTAACTTCTTTAACCAACACCCCTTATTAGAGAACAAGTTTCCCAATTGCATCAGTTATATAAGAACCCAAATACTCATGTAAATCAGTGTGCTCATGGTTGTTAATTCGGACAAACTCATGCCCAGTGATCGCAACCAGATACTGAACAAGGCTAGTTTTTCCACTAGATGTGGGCCCTTGGAAACTCGAAATTGAAGATGGAAACATCATCACCCACTATCATCATGGAAGCGGTAGCCAGAGGTGGCTGTCACCACCATTACGGTGGAGGTGGTTGTGGTTTTTTATTAGAAAGAATGAAGAAATCAAAGGAATATCAAAAATAAGGTACCTTAATGAAGGATCCAATCTCAATCAACCCCAGGTTGAGTTCCTTTCATTGAATTTCCGATTTCCAGTAACTACAAGGAAAGGGATGGCCACGGGTGGCGATTTTCCGGATTTCGTCAGTGTGTGGTCCGTAGACGTCGGAGGTGTCGAGATGAGTGACGCCAGAGTTGATGGCGCGATGGATGACTTTGATAATCTCTTCTTCAGGTTGGGGAAGTCCATAGCCTTGAGACATGACCATACATCCTAGTCAAACCTCTATCCCCTGTGATCTGAGTTTAATTCTTCTCACACCTGACATTTTCTTCCTACTCTTTTTGTTGATTCAAACCTTTTAAAGATGTTTAATTCTGTAGAATCGTAACAAAATCAAATTAATGAATTATGATCGAATACGTACTGCGATTGCTAAATTCCACGATTGTGAGAGATATCCAATATTCCAGCAAGTCAATCAATCGCTATGTGAATGGTTGTGGTTGCGACCATTCAAATACAAATAAGGAGAAGCAAATCGTGAATGGAAACGAAGAAAGTGAAGTTGGGTTGATATCGAATTGAAGATATGGAGTTGCTATGGTCGGCCGATGGTAAGGGTGTGATTCTGATTTAAGAAGGGGATAAATATAGGGTTAGAAAACGTCAATTAGATATAGAGGGGAACGACACTAGATATAAACCTGAAGAAATTATGTTAAAAATCAATACAATGATTATAGGGATTATTTTTGGAAGTTATTAATCATATTACTATATTACCTGTAACACCGTAAATTACAAGACAAATTTTTCATTTAAAATAATCATTTTACTCTTAGAAACACTTGTTTAAAATCTTATTCATAGTCGATTTACAAAACATAACTCTATTTTCACTTGCATAGAAAACCAAGATCCTCCAAAATATGACTCTTTCTCTGGTGTGTACAATCAAGCAGGTGCCGTCCCGTGATACTGAAAGAAACCTGTAAAACATCAAACAAAACACTGTAAGCACGAAGCTTAGTGAGTTCCCCAAAATACCACACATAACACATATTCGCCACTCGAGGCTATAACTCTGTGGGTCCGTACACCCAAACTCTGTGAACCCTCAGGTTCAAACTCTGGGAACCTTCCGGTTCCAACTCTATAAACATGCACAACATAAATCACATAGAAATAATGCAGTACAACACATCACGTACATATAGCATACAAATACTCTAATCACATAACTCTGGTTACCTACTCAAGGTAAAGTATAGTGAGAAGACTCACCTGGCAAGCAGAAAGCAGATATCCCCACACTTGAATCTCGAACTCGCCACCGCCTAACACGTAAGGCAAATACTCTCATGAATATAACTCTCGAGGCTAGAATAAATCCTCTCATAACACCCTCTTATGGGTAAATGACTATTTTACCTCTCTCTTGGCCCAAAGGCCACATCGCTGTCCAAACCCTAAAACTCAACAGCCAACCTTTGGTCGAAATCAAAGTCCCCAGTCTAGGTCAACCCTTGACTGACTCTACTCGCCGAGTCAACCCTGTGACTCGTCGAGTTCCCATAATCAGAACTTCCCCATATCGCGACTCAACTCGTCGAGTCACCACGAGACTCGCCGAGTCCCACAACTCTGAGTCCGCTCACACCCAACTCACCGAGTCATCCCTTGACTCACCGATTCTCGACTCAACCAGGAAATATTTGGGACTCTTCCTCAAGACTCGTCGAGTCCAAGAACAGACTCGCCGAGTCTACGGCTATCTTCAACCTACTCGCCGAGTTGTTCATACAACTCGCCGAGTTCCAGGCCATCTTCATCCAACTCGTCGAGTCCACCCATGTGACTCGCCGAGTACCGCCGGTCTGAATACATTCCGAAGCATTCCAGGCCATGCAACTGCTCCAAGACATAGATCTAGCCTCCTACCACTCATCCATCACGTAAAGTGGCAAACTTTACGTGAATCCAAAGAGATCTAAGCCGTTTGCATATTGGGGCTAGGGTTTGGGACATGCAAGCTTCACTAAGCACTCCAACACAGGGACTTTCATGCTTTCTGATTCTTCTCCCTTCCAGATCTGAGGTAGCAACCTCAGATCTAACCTCTAGACTTCCCATTTCATCCATAGACAATTTCTCACAAACCCCAAAATGAAGAAACAACATAATCAATAGGTCAAAAACGAGATACTACCTCTAAGTGATGCCCCAACTGCAATGCAATTCGAATCCAAGCAAAGCCCCTTGCTCCAAGCCTTTAATCTTCCCAAAATTCCTTCAACCATTACTTCTCCAAGCTCCAATCCACTCAAAAATGGTGCTTCTCCGCGATTTAGGGTTTTCTGGGGCTCAAGGGGTGATAAAGAGGCTGGGAGGAAGACATAATGATCATTATATAAGGCTCAACCCCGAGAATTAGGGTTTTCTCCACTCAGCGCCTACTCGCCGAGCCCAATACACTGACTCGCCGAGTCGGCCACTTAACACGTGACCAAGTCGCGACTCTACTCGCCGAGTCCACACATGGACTCGCCGAGTCGCTCTTTCCCAATTTACTCTTTTAGCCCTTTAACTCTACTCTTGATATTTCGGGATGTTACAATTCTCCCCCACTTAAATTAGGCTTCGCCCTCGAAGCCTACAGTAACTCAACTCCAGAATTACTCCCACAACGTGCCACCTGGCCTTAATCGGACCAGATCTCACAAGGCATACCCATCGAAACTCGAACACACTTTCCCTTTCCTTACGGTGTCCTGACCATTGTCTCGAACCGGGCACCAGATGCACCCTCTGATGACCACACACATCGATCCGAGAATTACCCATGAAGTATCACTGCCCCAAATCTCAACAATCACTCGACCCATAAGGGTTAGAAGACATGAACCATCGGATCCCCGATTCGAATCCCTCTCTATCCAATCCGTGACGACGGAAAGACCCACTCTTAAATCCCAGAGCAACTCCCATGAGTCCTCTTCTTGCAATCACACACCCATGCTGCACCAACCTTCGCACTCTCGGGTTAGGAAAACCCGTCACAATGATGACGTCTCTAACATCCCCAGGAGAAACCACCACTACGCACACAGCCCTCGATCAGAATCAAGTTGGGAGTCCCAGACTCCATCCCTACATCCATCCTGAGACTCTTGGCTCTACACCCGCGGAATCCTTCCGCGTCCTCGGCAGACATCCCATCATGATGTCATTCCATACCACTGTCACAGACACAGTGTTCGACCACCATACTCCAAATCATCCATTCTCACTACAACTTTCACTTCCGCGAATCAACACTTTCCCCAGTAAATGAGGATCCAACACTTCCTCCCATACAACAGCACAAAGGGTGGCATACCAATGCACTAATGATGGCTGTTGAAATAGGATAACTCAACCAAGGATAAATACGTGCCGCAACACCCTCCGAAATCTAATACATATGCCCGAAGCATGTCTTTGAGCGTCTGAATCGTTCACTCCCTCTGAGGTGTCCTCCGACATCATCAGGATAAGCTCTAGCTCATCACATATCCCTCTTCGAGACTGAGCACCAGGTCAGCTTTTGACTCCACAGTTGAGCCTCCAGAGGTCACCCAAATCATGATCCAAATATCCCACTAACTTCCTCCCCGTGACCACTATCCCGGCCCCGTGACACGCAAGTCACGAAATTCTCTTTTCCTTATGCAAGAAAGTACAATCCAACCAAGGATCGTCTCCACTCTGATCTCTGGTTTCTGCTGCGCATATCCCTTGCCATCTCACCACATTCCCCGACAGAGACGGGGACCCCAGTTCTGCCCCCGGTCCAACATCCAGGCTCCAAAAACTCAATACTAGGGCTACTCAAGCCCAAAACTCTTCCACATCATACACTGATCGGAGAACATTCCATCATCACACTCTCTTGCCATCTAGTGAGCACTACGACTCCCCGCGGTATCACAACACCCTCTGACTAGTGAGTACTACGGCTCCCCGCGGTATCACAACACCCTCTGATTAGTGAGTACTACGGCTCTCCGCAGTATCACAACACCCTCTAACTAGTGAGTACTACGGCTCTCCGCAGTATCACAACACCCTCTGACTAGTGAGTACTACGGCTCCCCGCAGTATCACAACACCCTCTGACTCCACTAGCTCGTGCTCCACAGACTATCATAGGCGGCTACCCATACCCGTCTCGAATATTCATCACAGACTCTGGAGGCAATCGTCATAACAGATGCCCACCCTTGTGAAGATCTACTCTCCCAAGTAATCTCCCTGGATGCCCATACTCGAAGGGCTATCACTAGTTCCATAGATACCTGATATACCACAAGTCGTCTCAACTCAAGATTCACGAATAACTTCGAAATAAAGATATCAATACCCGGATACCTCGGAACACCCCCACCGATCATCACAAGATCCTGCCACAACCACAGGTTTCCTGCCCCAAGCACCATATAGATGCAATAATACATTCCCTCTGAACCCCATAACTAGATCTTCATTTTTCCCAAGTTGTAACTTCGGTGTATTCAATTTCCCAACTGCAATACGAAGAAACGCTAACGCTACGAAATACGCTGATAATTCTCCGAAACCCTTTTTCCCGCCACTCAAAACCCAAACAAGGATACGCATACCGACCCGGGAGTTGGCTGCCCAATCATTCTTTATCTACTTGCCCCAACACTGACCAATACCAGATTCCTGACTAATAAACACCTGTCGTGGAGACATTCATCCTTCTCAAACAAGTACTTCCCGCATTAACTCACTCCGACCCCTTTCCTCGATCACCGACATCTCTGGTCTCATGATTTCTTACCGCATATCTCTATACTCCACTTATAACTGCTCCTGACAAATCTCTACTTTCTTACATACGGCACCCGGTTCTCCCCCACTTAGGGTTCAAACCGTCACCAAATAGCACACAACTATTCCATAACTATATTCTCCAGCAAAATTGCACCTGCCCCCTTACGGAAATGAATCGACTTCATATACTCTGAACCTCTGATGAACTCCTCAAGAACTTCCCGTCACGTCTGCCTCTAGTCGTTCCAAATATCTTACCAATCTAGTACCAACAAATCAACTGCTCAATAACATCCCTGGCTCATAGACTGAACCATAAAATCACCGTACCCCTCACCTCAACTCATCAACCAACGCTCCAACACCGGGATCACCCCACGAACAAGGACCCACTCCCATATTCAACACCCCATGGATAAAAAACTCTCTGCACCGCTAAACTCGACTGAACTCCCCACTGATACCACTACCATACACCCGACTATACTCAATTAGGTATAGCGTGGCCCTCGACTATCTTAGTCCCAACTGACTATCTGCTCATGATAGATCACTGCCTCGCGGCACACATGTTACCTGATACTCTGGGGGAAATCATCATCAATGACGACCTGCAGGGTTTACCCCCTAAACCCAAAACCAAAACATCATGCTTCTCATATTCTCACACTTACATAATTAGTACCTCCCCGATCATAGGAGGTGACATCTCCTTTATCGACTGATCACTCAACTCAGATCGAAATTCTCCCTTCCACTGATTCCTTACTAGAATACTCTGAGGGACTCTCGATCTCCCTCTCAAGGGACGCCTCTTCGAACTTACTCGTGACCGAATAACCGGAGAACCACAAACATCATTCACTACGAACCATGGTACTCCTTCCACGACATCTCTTCTCAATATGCCCCGATGTATGGTACCCTAACCATGACATCACTCCCCAATTCGCTCTGATGTATGGTACCCGGACCATAACATCACTCCTCAATCTGCTCTGATGTATGGTACCCGAACCATAACATCACTCCTCAATCTGCCCTGATGTATGGTACCCGAACCATAACATCACTCCTCGATCCGCCCTGATGTATGGTACCCGAACCATAACATCACTCCTCGATCCGCTCTGATGTATGGTACGTAAACCATGACATCGCTCCTCAATCTGCTCTGATGTATGGTACCCGAACCATAACATCACTCCTCAATCTGCCCTGATGTATGGTACCCGAACCATAACATCACTCCTTGATCCGCTCCGATGTATGGTACGCAAACCATAACATCGCTCCTCAATCTGCTCTGATGTATGGTACTCGAACCATAACATCACTCCTCAACCTGCCCTGATGTATGGTACCTGAACCATAACATCACTCCTCGATCCGCTTCGATGTATGGTACTCAAACCATAACATCACTCCTCAATCTGCTCTTTAGAACCTTCAGAATACTCCCTGTATCAAGTATGGGTCCTCTGCTTTCAGTAGTACGGGCCCATACTACCTGCCACATCTACCCGTACTTTCCACACGGACCATCCCAGAGCTTCTAAATAGCTGCTCGACCTGCTCTTTCACCAATCCCATTATGCGTGCTCGCTCCCCAACAAAATTCTCTATTCTACAAGCGCACTCATCTGGATAGGGTTATTCCCTAGGCTCTTCCGTCGTCCTCCCACTTCTTTGCTATCAGCTGCTGAAGAGCTCCTAATGATGCCAGCCATCTACCTCCTGAATATCGTCATATTCACTTGGTAGCTGACTCCCATCATCGAGAGTTCCACAAAGCACAAAGCAAGCAGCATTCGAGCATCGAAGGATACATAGGACTCCCTCTCTGTGATAACTCCACCTTCTCAGCTCATCCTCGAAAGTACCACCGAACTCTGTAACTCTACCCCTCATGGGTTCTAACTGGATACTCTCACTCATCACATACTTAAAACATAACACATATAACAATGAGTCCTAGGCTAAGGCATCACAAATCAGGCCACTCTAGTCCTAACATATGAAATACCTAGCCTGTCTCTAGCATGTAATAATATCTCATAAAGTGCATCATACATATCTCATAACACAAAAATAAGGGTATTTTGGGAAATCACCGTTCGGGCTCTAGCTGATTGTACACACTGCTCCTTCTTGCTTTCTCTTTGAACTCTTATTCACTTTTAGAAAATTATTTCTTTAAAAACTTTTCGTACTTCCTCAGTTTGAGTCCAGATTTACCCGAAGGCGCATCCGAATCCCTCAAACCAAGGCTCTGATACCAACTTGTAACACCGTAAATTTCAAGACAAATTTTTCATTTAAAATAATCATTTTACTCTTAGAAACACTTGTTTAAAATCTTATTCATAGTCGATTTACAAAACATAACTCTATTTTCACTTGCATAGAAAACCAAGATCCTCCAAAATATGACTCTTTCTCTGGTGTGTACAATCAAGCCGGTGCCGTCCCGTGATACTGAAAGAAACCTGTAAAACATCAAACAAAACACTGTAAGCACGAAGCTTAGTGAGTTCCCCAAAATACCACACATAACACATATTCGCCACTCGAGGCTATAACTCTGTGGGTCCGTACACCCAAACTCTGTGAACCCTCAGGTTCAAACTCTGGGAACCTTCCGGTTCCAACTCTATAAACATGCACAACATAAATCACATAGAAATAATGCAGTACAACACATCACGTACATATAGCATACAAATACTCTAATCACATAACTCTGGTTACCTACTCAAGGTAAAGTATAGTGAGAAGACTCACCTGGCAAGCAGAAAGCAGATATCCCCACACTTGAATCTCGAACTCGCCACCGCCTAACACGTAAGGCAAATACTCTCATGAATATAACTCTCGAGGCTAGAATAAATCCTCTCATAACACCCTCTTATGGGTAAATGACTATTTTACCTCTCTCTTGGCCCAAAGGCCACATCGCTGTCCAAACCCTAAAACTCAACAGCCAACCTTTGGTCGAAATCAAAGTCCCCAGTCTAGGTCAACCCTTGACTGACTCTACTCGCCGAGTCAACCCTGTGACTCGTCGAGTTCCCATAATCAGAACTTCCCCATATCGCGACTCAACTCGTCGAGTCACCACGAGACTCGCCGAGTCCCACAACTCTGAGTCCGCTCACACCCAACTCACCGAGTCATCCCTTGACTCACCGATTCTCGACTCAACCAGGAAATATTTGGGACTCTTCCTCAAGACTCGTCGAGTCCAAGAACAGACTCGCCGAGTCTACGGCTATCTTCAACCTACTCGCCGAGTTGTTCATACAACTCGCCGAGTTCCAGGCCATCTTCATCCAACTCGTCGAGTCCACCCATGTGACTCGCCGAGTACCGCCGGTCTGAATACATTCCGAAGCATTCCAGGCCATGCAACTGCTCCAAGACATAGATCTAGCCTCCTACCACTCATCCATCACGTAAAGTGGCAAACTTTACGTGAATCCAAAGAGATCTAAGCCGTTTGCATATTGGGGCTAGGGTTTGGGACATGCAAGCTTCACTAAGCACTCCAACACAGGGACTTTCATGCTTTCTGATTCTTCTCCCTTCCAGATCTGAGGTAGCAACCTCAGATCTAACCTCTAGACTTCCCATTTCATCCATAGACAATTTCTCACAAACCCCAAAATGAAGAAACAACATAATCAATAGGTCAAAAACGAGATACTACCTCTAAGTGATGCCCCAACTGCAATGCAATTCGAATCCATTACTTCTCCAAGCTCCAATCCACTCAAAAATGGTGCTTCTCCGCGATTTAGGGTTTTCTGGGGCTCAAGGGGTGATAAAGAGGCTGGGAGGAAGACATAATGATCATTATATAAGGCTCAACCCCGAGAATTAGGGTTTTCTCCACTCAGCGCCTACTCGCCGAGTCCAATACACTGACTCGCCGAGTCGGCCACTTAACACGCGACCAAGTCGCGACTCTACTCGCCGAGTCCACACATGGACTCGCCGAGTCGCTCTTTCCCAATTTACTCTTTTAGCCCTTCAACTCTACTCTTGATATTTCGGGATGTTACATTACCCATATTTATTTATTTATTAAATTTTTTTATTTAATTATGATAGACCCACATTTATGAATACAATCATAAAATAATTACTTTGAACACCTTAACCTATCTCTCTATCTATCTCTCTCTCTCTCTCTCTCTCTCTATATATATATATATATATATATATATATATATATATATATATATATATATATATATATAATGAACACAAACACATATATGATATATTATAGAATGCGACTTTTTTTTATATAAATATTTAAACATGAATTACAAGTGTTTTTATTGGATGTCGTCCTATAAATGTTTGTATGGAAAATGTATAAGAAAATTGGAAACATTTTGGCCTATATAATTTTTTACTAGATGTTGGCCTTAACGAGATGTGTGTGTGAAAATGTAAATTCAATATTGATAGTTTGTAATATTCGACATTTATTTGTTATCGGTGGTTGAAAATATGATACAGTATTCAATATATAAACTTATATTTTACAAATAAATATCTATTTTTATGCAACATTTATAACATACAGAAAACTTTATTATATTATCTAACATATAACTTCATTAATATTCAAAATTTATATTTTACATAGTTAACATCAAGTATAAAAATAAACATACTAACATAAACATTAAAGAAAAAAACCTAACATCTATTTCATAAAGTTCTAAACCATTGTTAAATAAAACCTTTGAACACTTTCCTTCGCAATTAAATATCCTGGTTTCAAAAAAGTTTGGGGAATCCAAACACCGTACATGTTAACATATGTCTTTTCCTAAGTGGTTGAAGAGTTTTCTTTAATAAACTCAAAAATCATCTTCTTCATCTTCTTGAGAGAAGCCTTCCTAAGGAAATTGAGATACAAATCCATCCCATTTTTTCCCATTTTCATCATAAATATGTTGAACAGTGTTACAATTATTAGGAAACATAGCATTGTAGAAGGAAAAGAAATCAGAAAGAGATTCCAAATGGACTAGACCATAATTCAAGCATTCATCCACTTTGTGCACATAAAAGAACCTTTAGTATTGTAACCTAAAGAAAAAATAATATGCTCAAGAGTTTCATAATGAAACTTGTGGATATCAACAAGATCAAAAAAATAACCAGTCTCTAACATAATAAGAACAGGGTATGGATGTGAAGTTGCCCCCTTGAACTAACATAATATAGAAGAAATAAATATCATAGGGACCATAGAGCTCTTGACCTGATCCATACATATAAGGCCTTCAGATTATCCATCTTTGACCATTTGCCGCCATTTTTTCTGTCGAACTTGTAGAAGTATGTAAAAAAATTAGATGAACAAGATAACAATAATTGGAATAAGTTGAAAATAGAGAGAATATATTGAAAAGTTACTCATAGATATGAAACGATTTGAATTCTTATCATATCTAATCATGATAAGAATAGAGTTCCAATGCACAAAAATCGGCTTAATAGCTATATTTTGGATGAAACGATGAAATATTACATTTCTTAAATTGGACCTTTAATATTCCATATTAACCATTTCTTAATAAACGTATTTGAGTAAAAATATGTATTATCTAATTTTGTGAACTGTATATGTTAAAATAACTTAATCCATATATGATTATATCATTAATAAAAGTCTTATGCAAAACATAACACTGACAATCATTATAATTATAATATTGTAACATACTTAATATCATACTTAATACAATACGATTAAATCATTCACTACTAAAAAACAACCCTTCAATGACACACAAATAATGACAAGCACCGATTTATGATACTCATTCTCTGCGTGTCCTAAAAATAATGTCAATCTTCCAACATTTGAAGGATGGAGGACACACATTTGTGTTTGCCCTAAAATTAGTGTCCAATTAAAAAAAACACGGAAGGCACCTAAATTAAATGGGTGTCATGTTCCCCTAAAATTGAAGTTAATAGTTAGTGTCTTGCTCCCCTTAACCTACTGGTGTTTGATGCCTTTCCTTGATCTTTTTGTTCAGTAGTTCTAATAAAGTCATGTCTCAGTTTAAGGATTCGAACCTATTCCACCACCCAGCATAAGCGAAGAAGATATACTTGTTTTCTTCAAGCATTATGATCCTGAGAAATTACAACTTGTGTACTTTCAACGTGTTAATTGTTCTTTTTTTATCTTTAAGATGGGTCTGGGTCTTAAGATTATGTATTCTTTTTGTTCCAGATATGTTGGTAGCCTTTATGTGAGGAGTTGTGAAAAACCAACTGAAATTGTATCAAAATTAATGAGAAAGTTGGATTTAGTAGAGATGAAGAAATTGAAATGTATGACGTTGGTATAAATTGACTTGTTTCATGAGTATAGTAATTGCTTTTTTTTTTTTTTTTAATTTGGTTTTTTGCTTGATGGCTTGCAGAATATTCATCTACCAACTGATGACTGCTCGATAGTAATTATTTTTTCTTAAAATCACTAACGACTTTTAATATTCAGTGTCTCGATTATTAGAATTGTTAATTTTGTTTAAATTTTGTGAATACGATACCTGATTAGTGTGTTTGGATATGTTTTCAGCTCTTTTTTCCTTTTGTTGAAGTTAATGTTTTATCTTCTGTCAATTTACAGTTGGTACAATATTAAGAGCAATTATTGGAGCCTTGATCTACTAATACCAAAAGTGTATTTTTTAGAGGTGTTCCTATGGAGCCAAGTCCTATTTCTTTCATTAAAGTTTTAGAATCTTGGCAATAGGAGATTGGATTCTTTTTTTACTCTTGAGAAAAATGGGCCAAAAATAAGTTTTTAATTTGATATACTAGACATTATAATTAAGTTTTCAATATTTACAAAGGTGGGTTCACATAATAAGGAAGTAATTCAAGGAGGCAACTTCAAATGTAAGTAGGATCGATAATGGATGTGTTTTCACTTGATTTATTTATTATTTTTTTTCTAAACAAGGTTTTGTGCTTGATCTTGTATCTGAATTTTGGAGGTATAATGCAAATACTATAAAATTGCAAAAAAGCTTGGTGTGGTTCACAAATAGACTTGGACTTGGTGGAAGCGACCATTGAAAATATATGTAGGCATGATGGTCCAGCGGCAATTTAGGTATTTCTCACAGGTTGGAAATTGTTTTTTTGTGTGGAAACAGACTTGGGCTTGAAGCTTGGCCTGGTTCGATTCATATTAAAAATTTATTGTAAGAAATAGTTTTTTTTGTAGAAAAGTTCTTTTAGCAATGAATATTGTTGAGTTTCGTATAACTATAGATGATGTGGTTTATGCTGTCAATTGTGGAAAAGCAAATGAGACAAGTTGTGATGCTTTAAATAAGCTTGCATGTGTGCTACCATCATGGATATCAAAAGCTTCATCATATCAGGTCTTATTTTACAAAATTCTTATAAAATGTTTCAGAGTAAATTACATTTTTGATCTCTAAGTATAGCCAGTTTTATCAAATTCGGTCCCAAAAAGTTGTGTAATTTTCATTTTTCTATACTCACTCATCTTTCTTCTATCTGTTTCAGCAACTCTTTTTAATATTCTTTTATATACTCACCCATCATTCTTCTATATGTTTCAACAATTTCTCTCGAGAAATCACAACTGCCAACTTTGCTTTTTCTACTCAAGGCTATTCCTAATCTACTTTATGATGCCTCATAATTTGTTGTTGTGTTGAAGTTGTTCCTATTTCTATTGTTGTTTCTTAATTAACAAGTACTCATCCTGTGACATCTTCAAATTCATGATCATTTTAAAAATTTTATTTATACTTATTTAAAAATAAGAGTATCCTTTTTGAAAAATAGTATTCAGAAATTTGTTTCCAGAAAACATAATAAAGATGTTATCAAAACATTTCCAAATAAATGTATTTTTATTTAAAACATTAGGATGTCATCGCAAATACAGAAACATAAGCATAACAAAATATTACAAGTCGTACAATAATTAAACTAGTGGCCTAATACTCTTTGAATCTCTCAGCAAAATATATCTTTCATATAGCCACCTGTGATATAATAAATTGAATGGGTCAAGTTAGGAAACCTAGCGAGTACATAGGGTTTTGAATCCCACAATGTTATATATGTGTATATATATATATATATATATATATATATATATATATATATATATATATATATATATATATAGTTTTAGAACTCACAGTATATACAATTTCACCTCATATAGCAATTTTACCCCACCCTGTCAATCCTCACAATGACTCGATCCATACTCTCGGATCTAAAATAAACAAGTTTACCTAATCCATACTCCCAGATCAGGTATGTCTAATCCATGCTCTCGGATCAATGAAAAATTACTATGCTCACTCCATACTCTCGGACTAGGGACGAATGAGTATGTCTAATCCAAACTCTTGGATTAATGACAAATTTTAAAGTTCGATCCTCCGTGTATATCTCACCCGTTCTCATATGAATATACTACCTGATATTCATCTTAATTAATTCAAGTTTATTTTGTATCATAAATCATCATATATTATAAGATATACACTTAACACGTATTTCAGTAAATATCAAATATTTCACACATAGACATATATTTAATACTTTAATTAATACTTGTATAAAAATCGTGTTCATGAAAGGGACTATACACTCACTTGTTAAAGTAACGACTTGAAATTTGGACAGCGCTTCGCTTCTAGCAACTATCTTTTTCTTTGACGTAACCTAGTATTATTATCGCTAAGTTTTAGTTTAATATTTATTGCAACTAATTAGTAGTCTATTTGGTATACGAAGTATACTGTTTGGAAATCACACTTTAAACACCTCACTAAATTACAACCTAAAATTCATCCCTTATGTAGAACATTCAGTATAACGACTTTGACTCACTGACAAGTCTTGTTTATTGGTTCATAATAACGACAATGAAATTAACCATTAGTTATACTTAAATTACGGTAAGTATAACTCACTTACATATGATTTAGCGAGAAATCGAACTTTACACGGGCAGAACTTCATTACTGAATCTTTCTAAAAAGATTCTGTAAAGCTTCAACGCTCACCTTATTATAATTAAAATACAGAAAGAGTAGTCAAATCACGAGGGACCGAAATGCATAGGGGATACGAAGAGAAAGACTCTGGAATCAAGAGATCGGTGCAATAAGTATGAGAGCCTAGAGGCTCTTATTTCTAGTAATTGAATTTTCAAAAACCACCCTCTATAGTTACTTAAATTACCTTATAGTTATTTAAACGACTAAGTAGCCTTTTATGATACTATTTTAAATACATTTAATCATATTTGTACTAAACTACTATCGAAAGTACTCAAAACTAGTCTTATAACGACCGCATCGTCGATACCTTTCAAATGATATATATATATATATATATATATATATATATATATATATATATATATATATGATTTACACTTTATTTTAATACATAAATATGCAATTATAAATTATAATTTTTTCATTCGAACTCCATTTTTGATGTTCTTTATATCCACACTTATCTATCGACGAGATCTACAAGTTTCGTTTAAACTCTGTCGGCTAATTTTGATTTATTTTTTGTCCATAATTTTATAAAATTATATGATTTAGCTAAAATCATAACTCTCTCATACATACTCCATTTTTGGAATTATTTTTCTTAAAATTCTTATTTTAAATAGTACTACGATTTTCTTTTTGGTGACTTTAGCTAAAATACGACCATTCTCTATGTAGCTTTTACGTCACACATTCTTTGTGCACCACTGAGTTTTATATCTTATAAAAATCGTATATATTTCATACGGAGTATCATTTTTGTGAAATTTATATTTTCGGTAAGAAGTGTACTTTATATATATATATATATATATATATATATATATATATATATATATATATATATATATATATATTGGCGCAGTTACTTTTACGATTAACGGGTGGTTCAACTGATTTTTCTTATTTTATTATATTATAATAATCATGAAACACATATTAGTAATATAATTCTTCTTTATTATGTAAAATAGGTTACAATTGTTTACAATAACTATTAATTTAGTTAAGATTATTTATCCTAGGCAATCTTCTATAAAAAATCATTTTTAACTCTTATTATATATTAATTGACTACCCCGAATCTACGGGTGTTACGATTATCTCCCCCTTTGAATGATTACGTCACATAATCATTAGCAAAATAGGGCTTGTATAATGACTATGTATGTTTCCTTTTCATCCTAGGTGGTAATCGTAAATCTTATGTCGTTTCAAATGAGCATCTAACTCTTGGACCTGTTGACTGCTAGCGGTGCTCAATCTTGCACCCACTCTTTATCTCATGTTGTACTATCAATCGTGACCTTCAAGTTACAAACTCGATCTTTATTGGAGACTATTGCTTTTCTTTTTAACAAACTTAACTTAAGATAAATTCTTTACTTTAATTACCAAAACAGATCAATGGATCATGTTCTAATGACCTCTCGTCATATGATGCAACGCTTAGACTCATATCTTTTTTAGTTAGATTCCAGAATGGAAATTATATTCCTTCAGTATCTAATATGATATAATCAGATTATAGAATGTAACACTTATAGCATCTTACTTTCATGGTGATTGCAATACTTTTATTGATCGCTTCGATTATCTTTCATTTCAATATTCTAGCTTAAGTCAGATGCTACATCGAACTTGTTTCTCTAAACCATATAACATACTCATCTTATCCACATTCGATTTGATATGACCACTAGTATTGGAATAACAATCATCTTCTTAGTCATTACCGAAACAATGGTAACGACACACATGAACAAAACATAATCAGTTACTAGCGCCTTGGTAGCCTTGTGACATTCCCTGGTCCAAGTGTGAGTCTTATGCTTCCGGTAGTATAGGCCTCTACTACCTTTCACACATACTCATACTCATCCTAAGTATTTCCTCTCAGTTCTCGAACTCACCATACAAGAATTTCACATAGTCACTTAACACAACGGATAAAATAACTATCGTTTAGATTATTTTTTCAAAAGATTACACACATATTAAAGTTCACCCTATACTATGTTGTCATACCCCAAAACCAATAACGGCAGAAATGTTTTGGGGCGGAAGACGTCATGTACACTATCACAACAAACCATAATAGTAAACAAGTAAACAACATTATCCATTGCACTAAATATATAATTTTAATACAAGTGTGTTCTGTAGTTTATAAGACACCAAAATATGAATCAAAATAAAAGATGAGTCTTGTATGCGCTCCATCTTCTCAAAAGTTGGCATCGGTAACTGTCTATTGATGACCTGAGAATACAAGTTATTTTGAAAAAGTTTATCAGCATTAAAGCTGGTGAGTTCATAAGTATTTAGTGTCAATGATTGTATCAAAATGTTTGAAACAGTGTTTGAAGTACGAGTTTGTAAACGTTTGCAGTAAAGGTATGTGAATGGTTGTAATTATTTATAAAGGTTTGTAACTCCTAGAAAATCCTATATTTTCTACTAAAAGTAGCCTTCTACCAAGGAACAACTGTTTTGTATGTTTGTTTTTTGTAAAAGTGTATAATTTTCCCAAGTGTAACTATCATTATTAAAATATAGTTTGTACATTAATGTTTAAGTGAAGTGATCACCAAATAAATGTAAAGGGTAAATTAATGGAGTATTGTAGTGTTGTATTATAATAACTACTGCTGCACTATCTACCTTAAATCGGATTTATATCAAGGTATTATGTGATTAATTGTACCATACTATCGACTATGAGCACGACAATGTAAGTTGTCAAAAGAAATGATATTTAGCACCCGAAGACCTGCAGGTCCCACTGTAGCTAGCAGCAAGGTGTAGGATAGTCAATCCAGTATAGATCTATACGCAAACTCACGCTCTCCCTCCAGGAGATTCTGGTTACAAATCGGGCCATGGCAGTGAAGACATGCCCCGAAACATTGGATCACATTTATGTTATAGTATACTTTTATATGTAATGTATGTACTAGTGTAGTGAACGCATTGTTTCTCACCGTAGTATTGTTGTATAGTTTCTCATCATAGTATAGTTGTATAGTTTCTCATCATAGTATAGTTGTATAGTTTCTCATCATAGTATAGTTGTATAGTTTCTCATCATAGTATAGATGTATAGTTTCTCATTATAGTATAGTTGTATAGTTTCACATCATAGTAAGTAGTGACTCATGAATGAACTGACTCTTTGTATGCTTCATTGGACTAGAAGTAGTAAGTAGTATAACCCTAAACTATACCTATTATAGTTTACTAGTAGACTTGTTTTATGATTAAATGTATTGAAATGAGATAAAAGTCTTTATATCTATACATATACACATAATACATAACTAAGGATTCAACAACACTCGGACAAACAACCGAGTACTCTAAGTCTACAACCAAACAAGGAATAGGAAGTAAAGTGAGTTATCAGTCCTAAGCCCTCCAAACCTTATTTATATAACTATATATGTAGTAGACATGGTTTTAACAATATATAAGTTTGAAAACTGTAAAAGTAAGGTTTGGTACATAAAAGTGAGTTTGATAAGAAGTTTGACATGTAAAAGAGTTTGATAAACGGTTGAAGTCATTTGTTTAGAAAAACAGTTTGAAAGTATAGTAAATCCATATGTTTGATAGTTATTAATCACATGTGATTGATATAATAACTATGATATTCAACTTGTATTCCCCCCCCCCCCCCCTTATAAAAGCATTTAAAATCATTTAAAGTCACTTAAAAGGTTGATTAAGGGATATGAACTCACCTGTAGTGAGTGGTTTGGATGAACGGATGGTATAGGATGCTAAGTGTCAAGTGAAGACTTGAGCACACACACGGATCCTATTTATCATATAATAAAACATATATGTATCCAATTAGTCATTTAACAACTAATTAACCAAGTTAAAATACCCTAGGATATGGAAAAACACTTTGATTCAAGTGCTTGTAGTATTAAGGGTTTCATCTAAGGGTTGTATAGCCACTTAAGGGGGCTTTCGGTCCAAGTGGTATGTTTCTTGTGGTTTTCGGTCCACATGGCTTTTGGTCCATATGGATTTTGGTCCAAGAGGTTTTCAGTCCAAAAGGTTGTCCGAAAACTCTTGTTCTTTGATGCATAAGGTGATTTCCAAAGGCTTCCAACAAGCAAGAAGTGTTCTACAGTCAATACTAAGCATTAGGAAGGCTTAAAGTCATTTTGCACCTTTCATAAGGGTTTTCGGTCTATGGAGATGCATTAGACCAAAAACACCTTTGTTCTTGGGTAAGTGGATGTTTTCATGGCTCTAAATTAAGTATCCTTACTAGATAACAAGTATAGGAGATAGATACTTACAATATGGAAGCAAAGAAGGTGTTTTTCGGCCCAAAACACTAGTGTGTGTTCTTGGTGTTCTTGAAGAACACTTGAAGATCTAAGAAAATGGAATGATTTCACAGATGAAATCATGTAAGATCACTAGATAATAGAAGAGATTAACAAAAGAAGGAGGAAAACACCTACAATCTTGAAGATCTTGAAAAAAATTTGGATGATACTTGAGAGAGAATTGTTCTTGACATGGATATGGAAAAAGAATGGTTAAAATGACTAAGTGTCATTTATATACCCTTTAGGGTTTTCGGCCCTAATAATATTTTGGGCCGAAACCTCCTAATTCTTGGAGTTTTGCGACTTAAATGTTGCACCATTAATCCTAAAGTAGACTTCCTTTCGTTTATTCTTTCGAAGAATAAATATTTAAAAATACCCGAACGGACTTTAAACCGAGCTAAAAATTAGCATAAATGAATTTGACTTTTAATTGAAGTGTTTGACTATAGAGTTCGTACAAATGAAAATTTTGGGTTGTCACATCATCCCCCCGTTAGAGGAAAATTTATCCCGAAATTTGAGTTTAAGAAAATAAGTAGTTATAAATAACTAAGTTAAAAGATTAGGATATTTCAATTTCATTTAATCCTCATGCTCCCATGTGAATTCCGGTCCTCGCTTTGCGTTCCAGCAAACCTTCACTATCGGGATGCGGCTTTGCTTCGTCTGCTGGACCTCACGGTCCAAGATCTCTATACATTCTTCCATGAAGTTGAGGCTCCCATTGATCTCGATCTCGTCGAGTGGGATTAAAAGAGACTCGCCAGACGGACACTTTTTCAAGTTCGAGACGTGGAATATAGAATGTACGTTACTGAGTTCGCGAGGTAGATTGAGTTTGCAAGCCACACGGCCGATTCTAGCGAGAATCTCGAAAGGCCCTATATATCTTGGATTGAGCTTCCTACGCTTTCTGAAGCGTATCAGGCCCTTCCAGGGTGAGACTTTCAAAAGAACGCGGTCTCCCACCTGGAATTTCAAATGTTTCCTTCGTTTGTCTGCATAGTTTTTCTGTCGGTCTCTAGAGGCCTTCAATCGTTCACGAATCTGAACAATCTTCTCTATCATTTCCCAAATGATTTCCGGTCCTGTGAAAGTGCTGTCAGGAACTCATCCTTTAGCTAACTGGGTGTCACCCACCTCAGCCCAGTACAGAGGGGATGTGCACCTCCAGCCATAGAGGGCTTCAAATGAAGCAGCCTTGATGCTCGTGTGATAACTGTTATTGTAGGAAAATTCTACAAAGGGTAAGCGAGTATCCCATGCCTTCCCAAAGTCGATCACACAGGCTTGCAGCATATCTTCCAGTGTTTGGATGGTTCTCTCACTTTGTCCGTCGGTCTGAGGGTGGTAGGTTGTGCTCATGTCTAGCCTTGTTCCTAGGGAACTCTATAGTGACTACGAGAACCTCGAAGTGAATCTACTATCTCTATCGGAGATAATGGATATAGGAACACCATGCAGTCGTACGATTTCCCTAATGTATGTTCTCGTAAGCTTGTCCATCTTGTCAGCTTCTTTGATAGGCAGGAAGTGTGCAGACTTGGTAAATCTATCGATGATGATGTAACGCCCGCAGATCCGGGCTAGTCAATTTAGAGGCAATAGGGGTCAAAAATGACTTTTCAACAAAAGATTATTTAGAATGAATATTCTTAACCAAGTTTTAGAATATGTCACAAGGTTTCCGTACATATAAAGAACGCCGAAATCCGAGTTATAACGAAGAAGTTATGGCCCGCCGAAGTTTTACGGCAAAACCGGCACGACACCGGAAGACGTAAATAGTGAATTTACGATAGAAGACTTTTTAGCCTTAGCAATCTAAACAAAAGTCATAGAATATGTTAAACTAAGAGCGTCGATAAAAAGAACGCCCAAATCTGACTTCGTATGAGGAAGTTATGATTTTTCTAAGATTCGGCTTAGCAGTGTACAGCCCGAAACTCGAATTTTAGTTCGAGCGATTTTTGGCTTACGTGAAATAAATGAGAGTTGAAGATCTCATTAATAGGAACTCAACGGTAAAAAGACAGACGAAAACGGAGTCCGTATGAAGGAGTTACGAATTCTTCGCGGTCATTTAACAGTCTACACGCCTCGTACTGTTAAATTTAAGATCGGTCGAGAATTAGCCGACGGAGTCAAAATGAAAGTTTTAGATATTATTTTTACCTACGCGTGGATATAAATAACGTCAAAAACGGAGGTCGTATGTGAAAGTTACGGATTTTAGAAGTCGGAAGTGTGTTGTGCGAAAATGGGTGATGTGGCACAATCTTGGCCATTGCTTTCTCCCCAAGTCTTGCCACTAGATGGTGACATGTAGCACCAAGTTCAGCCATTTTCACCCTATAAATACCACCTCTCCCACCCTCATTTTCTTCACACCTTTCCCATTCTTTCTTCTCTTTACTCTCTCTCTAGAACCTCTCTCTAGCCCCGAAATCCCCCGAAAAGCCTAGGGAACCTCCCTAGCACGAGGCGGAAGCCCCGGAGTGCTCGACGGCTTCGATAAGAAGAGCTTTTCGGCTCGGAAACGCTGCTCCAAGCAAAGCCTGGTTTTCTATAAAACCCGCTGTAAGTGAGCTACGCCTACACTATTTTTAATATAGTTTTTATTTAATTATATTAACGTTATTAAGGACATATAATAAATACTTGGGCTATTATTATGGGTTATATAAGTATTTTTTTAACGCTTATATAATAGTAATAATAGCTAGACTATTAATTAGTCTCGGCGAATAATAGACTAAAATCTATTGGTGATAATACTAGGTTTCGTCGAAGGAAATTATTTTAAAGTAAACGAAGCGCTGTCCGAGTACCGAGTCACCACCTTCTCAGGTGAGTGCATAGTCCCTTTCATGAACATGATTTTAATACAAGTATTGATTGAAATATTAATTATATGTTTATGTGCGAGTTAATTGATGTTGCTTGAAATTCGTGTTAAAGAACATACCTGATTATATTTGATAATTTAGGATAAAGAGTAGACCTAAATTAAATATGAGGAATATTGGGTAGTATATTCTCACGAGTACAAGTGAGTTAAACTCAGAGAATAGAAGTTAGTATATGTCACTTATCCGGGAGTATGGATTAGACATAGTCATTGTCCCTAGTCCAAGAATATGGATTAGGCATAATCATTCGTTAATCCGAGAGTATGGATTAGCTATTGTCCCTAGTCCGAGAGTATGGATTAGGCATAATCATTCATCTTTAATCCGAGAGTATGGATTAGTCATTCCTCCCTAGTCCGAGAGTATGGATTTGGTAAATTCGTTCATTTCTGATCCGAGAGTATGGAGTAGGTAAAACGACTAATCTTAGGTCCGAGAGTATGGATAGCCTCGTTGTGAGGATCGACGGGGTGGGATAAGAGTTGTTTATATATATGTATGGTGAAATTGTATATTTTGTGAATTTTAAACTATATATATGGTATAACATTGTGGGATTGAAATCCCTATGTGCTCACCAGGTTTCCCAACCTGACCCACTCAGTTTATTTATATCACAGGTGTTGATATGAAGTGACATTACACTGAGAGATTTAAAGAGATGTAGACCACTAGTGTGAATAATTGTAAGTTCTGTTTATGCTTATGTTCCTGTATTAACGATGACATCCCAAACGTTTTAAAATGAAATAAATACGTTTCTTCGAAAATGTTTTAATAACGTATTTACCATGTTTTTCTGGGAACAAATTCCGGAACCTTTTTATAAAATGAAGTACTCTGATTTTTATAAAGCATAAACAAAATCGGTCTTTTCTGGCCGTGATTTTGGGGATGTCACAGATGACCCATATGGTATCAAGTCCACCCGTTGTCTTAGGCAACTTGGTTATAAAATCCATAGTGATCCGCTCCCACTTCCATTCTCGTATCTCTGGTTACTGTAGTAAACCAGAGGGTTTCTGTTATTCGACCTTAACCTTTGCACAAGTAAAACATTTACTCACGAAGGTGGGAATCTCTACTTTCATGTTAGGCCACCAGTATGGCATTTTAAGATCCAGATACATCTTATCTGAACCTGGGTGGACGGAATATCGAGTGTTGTGTGCCTCGGTCATGACCAAGTCTTGGAAACCATCGTGTTTCGGTGTCCAGAACTGATCCATGAGATATAAGGCTCCGCCACCCTTGACTTCTAAGTTCTTATCCATTCCTCTAAGGGATTCACTCACCACGTTTTCAAGTTTCAAGGCTTCAAGTTGAGCCTCCTTTATTTTTGTGGACAAGTGTGAATGGATAGTCAGAGTCAGAGATTTGACCCTTCGACCAGAATATTCTTTCCGACTTAGGGCGTCTGCTACTATGATGGCTTTACCCAGATGATAACAAATTCCGCATTTATAGTCATTGAGTAGCTCGACCTACCGTCGTTGTCTCATGTTGAGCTCCTTCTTATCGAATATGTGTTACAAACTCTTGTGGTCTGTAAAGATAGTGCTTTCCGTACCATACATGTAGTGTCTCCATATCTTTAGGGAAAACACAACCGCCTCCAGCTCAAGATCTTGTGTGGTGTAGTTGACTTCGTGTGTCTTTAGCTGTCTCCAGGCATAGGAGATGACCTTACCCTTTTGCATCATAACACAACCGAGCCCTTGGTTGGATGCATCGCAGTATACCATGAATTCTTCTATCCCTTCAGGGAGGGATAGTATCGGTGCAGTGCATAAGGATCGTTTTAGAATTTGAAATGCCTTTTCTTTTTTCTCTTCCTAGTCAAGGGCCACACCCTTTTGGGTCAGTGTAGTAAGAGGTTTCACAATCCGAGAGAAGTTCTGTATGAATCTGTTGGGTTTTGAGCAATCTAACACTTCCTAAGTGTGCATGCAACCCTAATAAACCTTGGATCTATGTTTGTCTAAATACATGCAAAATAATAATTTTTCAAGGTTTATAACCTATCTAACATGGCATGGGGAACATTTCAACATAAAAGAGTTAGAAGAGATTACATACCTTTTGATGAGTTTGGTTCTAAGGAGTTTGAGGGCCAAGCACCAATAGTGTGAATGCCTCAAATGGAATCACAAACACCACAAACTCTTGGAAAACTTTGAGAGAGTATACACCTTGTATAAAATCGGCCACACACATGCACACACACACTAGTTCACTAGTTTTCTCTTAGGCTTCATTTCATGCTCCATAAGCATGCTTATATAGTGTGCATGGTTAGGGTGAAACCCTAATAACCCATGTCTTTTCCTTTCCAAGAATCCATGGGTTAAAAGCTCCATGGATCATCCATGAACTTCCACATAAGCCTAGCCCATTAACAAATGAGTATTAGCCCACACTATATAAAGCAAATAGCCCATAATCTAATTAGTCTTCCTTTTAATCTCTAAATTAATTCATAATTAATTTAAGACTAAAACTAATTAAATAACGTAACTTCATATTAATATATTATAACTCATAATATATTAATAAACATATGTGTATAACTCTCACAAAATTATCCATAATAGTTTGGATGAGATGCAACCCAAATGGACCATGCCGGTCGGGTCAAGTATATACCAAATAAGTTATGGACTTAGACACCTTATCCAACAGACTCCCACTTGGATAAGTCTAATAACTATATTTGCCTATAACTTCAGGAACCAACCAGCAATCGTAGCTCTCGAAAACTCCCTCGAACAATGAAGACTCTGTCGAACTATGAAGCGCCATTTTAGATAAGTGATCACATAATCCTCTGTTCTCATGATATCAGCCGGACAAACACATGGAACTATGTCTTGCTTATTTTCTAGCAGTTGTTTCTCGATTTTCCGATTTGTTTGACGAAGAACTTCACTGAACACATCGGTTTAGTTCTGACCAGGCCTGGTACATGGGTCAACACAAAATCATCGAGGGGCCCAGATATCGCTTCTATTTCTAGAAGGAACAGATAAACTTCGACTGATATGCTTGTTCTACTACTTATTGAATTGTACACAAAGGCACGTTTTATAACATCAAGTTACTGATGCGTTTACGTGCAATCAATGCACAACCAACTCATAGGTAACAACTCATATCTCTAGGTTTAAAGATTTATATGATGTTATCGTCTCACGATCACTCGAGATAAATTCCATGAAGTGATACAAGTGAGCGTGGGTTTATACCAATACTCATAACTTATGAGTACTCATGAATGTTGCAGCAACCATTGCCATGTCTAAACACCTTTAAGGCATCTACAAACCCAATTCATGACAATCTTGATTCATACCTACTTCCGACGTATGATCGGTTGTGGAGGTTTGAATAAATTAATTATTCTGGAAGTCCAAACATGCAAAACTGAAACAATAGTAAATAATTGACAATGATAGTAACACTTTACTCATAAATAAATCACAAATTTTATTCATCATCAACCGTCGATTACATTTTACAAGTTTCAGGATAACTATCTAATCTGTAAAACTAATATCGTCCCTCAGCCCGATGCGTCTCGCATGCTGAAAATGCTTAACCCTCGTCAGTCCCTTCGTAAGGGGATCTGCAGGATTCTCATCCGGCGATATCCTCCTTGTCACAAGGATTCCTTCTTCAATCTTGTGTCTTATGAAGTGATATTTTCTGTCAATGTGTCGGGATCTGCCATGATCTCTTGGTTCCTTGGCTAAGGTAACCGCACTATTGTTGTCACAGAAAATCTCTATAGGTTCCTTAATAGCTGGTACAACTCCAAGGTCTCCGATGAAGTTCTTTAGCCATATCGCCTCCTTCGCTGCTTCACTCACTGCTATATACTTTGATTCACAAGTCAAATCAGCCACCATCTCCTGCTTGGAACTCTTCCAAGAAATTGCCCCTCCATTTAAGGTAAAGATCCAGCCTGACTGAGAGCGGAAATTATCCCTATCAGTCTGAAAACCAGCATCACTATACCCTAATACTTTCAAGTCATCACAGCCACCAAGGGTAAGGATCCAATCCTTAGTCCTCCGCAGGTACTTGAGAATGTTCTTTACCGCGGTCCAATGAGCCTTGCCAGGGTTCCCCTGATACCTGCTAACCATGCTCAAAGCAAATGCCACATTAGGACGGGTACAAGTCATGGCATACATGATCGAGCCAACTGCGGAAGCATATGGTAATTGGCTCATCTCAGCTATCTCTGCCTCTGTACTCGGACTCTGATTCTTACTCAGTTTGGTATTGCTTTGGATCGGTAAATCTCCTTTCTTGGAATTCTCCATGTTGAACCTTTTCAACACCTTATCCAAGTAGATACTCTGACTACTAAGTCCAATTAGTCTTCTACTCCTTTCTCTTAATATCCTTATCCCTAGGATATAGGTATCCTCCCCTAGGTCCTTCATAACAAAGCACTTCCCAAGCCAGGACTTAACCTCCTGCAAGGTTGGGATGTCATTTCCTATGAGTAGTATGTCATCCACATACAGTACCAAGAAGCTAAGTATACTCCCACTAGCTCTGACATACACGCAAGACTCATCTTCGCTTCTCGAGAAGCCAAACTCTTTTACCTTCTCATCAAAACAAAGATTCCAGCTACGAGATGCTTGTTTTAATCCATAAATGGATTTCACAAGCTTGCATACTCTATTAGGGTACTCTGCATTGACAAAACCCTCTGGTTGATTCATGTACACATCCTCAGCCAACTTTCCATTAAGGAAAGCGGTTTTGACATCCATTTGCCATATTTCATAATCATGAAATGCTGCAATGGCTAACATAATCCTAATAGACTTAATCTTTGCTACCGGTGAGAAGGTTTCATCATAATCAATACCTTGAGTTTGAGTAAAACCCTTCGCAACCAGTCGAGCCTTATAAGTATGCACTTTTCCTTCCATGTCTGTCTTCTTCTTGAAGATCCATTTGCACCCGACTGTTTTACGTCCTGGTACATGGTCAACCAAGTTCCAAACTTGATTGTCATACATGGACTGTATCTCGTTGTCTATCGCCTCCTTCCATTTAGCAGACTCTGGGCCTGCCATGGCTTCCTTAACACTGCTGGGTTCATCCAAATTTACCAGTGTACTATCACTAATAAATGTATCACCTTCCGTAGTAATATGAAAACCATAATAAAACGAAGGTGTGTTCCTAACCCGTGTGGAACGCCTCGGAGGTACAGACTCGTCAGCTGGATCAACAGGAGTTTCCTCCTCAGGTTGATTGCTAGTGTCTGAGGTTCCTTCACCAATTGATTCTTGAATTTCTTCAATATCAATCCGCCTCCCACTGTCTCCTTGGCTTATAAATTCTTTCTCGCGAAAGATCCCTCTTCGTGCTACAAAGACCACATTCTCATTGGGTCTGTAGAAGAGGTAACCAAAGGATTTCTGTGGGTAGCCGATGAAAATACACCTTTCACTTTTGGGTTAAAGCTTATCATGAGTTTCACGCCTCACGAAAGCTTCGCAACCCCAAATTTTGATGTGGTCCAAATTGGGAACCTTCCCAGTCCACATCTCATGAGGTGTTTTGGTAACCTTCTTTGTAGGGACTAGATTAAGGATATGGGTGGCAGTCTCTAAGGCATACCCCCAAAAAGAGATTAGTAACGAAACTCGACTCATCATAGAGCGAACCATGTCCAACAAAGTTCGATTACGCCTCTCAGCTACACCATTCAGCTGTGGTGTCCTGGGAGGAGTCAATTGTGAGACAATCCCACACTCCTTAAGATAGTCAAGGAACTCGGTGCTAAGATACTCACCACCTCGATCGGATCGAAGCATCTTAATGTTCCTGCCCAATTGATTTTCTACTTCCTGTTTGAATTCCTTAAACCTTTCAAAGGTTTCTGACTTATGTTTGATTAAGTAGACATACCCATATCTACTAAAATCATCAATAAAAGTCCCATAATACCGATTAGCATCCCTTTTGGCGGTTTTGAATGGTCCACATACATCAGTATGTATTAGGTCCAACAAACTTTCACCCCTCTCACAAGTTCCAGTGAAGGGTGATTTTGTCATCTTTCCAAGTAGACAAGATTCACAACTATCATCTGATTTAAGGTCAAATGATTCCAAGACTCCACTCTTTTGGAGTTGGCCTATGCGTTTCTTGTTTACATGTCCAAGACGACAATGCCACAATGATGCTTTATCTAGGCTAGTAGAAGAATCAATACACAACACATTATTTCCTAAGTTGTCTACAATCGACACAGTTTCATACACACCATCACAAGGTAACGCTTTAAAATAAAACACATTTTTAAAGAAAGCATTAATACCACCACATTCATTATCAAATGAAAAGGTAAAACCTTGTTTGTACAAAGCATGAAAAGAAATAATATTCCTCGCCATTTCAGACGAGTACACACATTTATTCAAATCTAATTTTAACCCATTATTAAGCAACAAAGTATAAACTCCAATCTTGGAAACAGGTGAAGCCTTCCTATTCCCCATGATTAAGTTTATCTTCCCGTGCTCCACATTCTTACTTCTTCTTAGGCCCTGCAAATCAGAACATATGTGAATACCACATCCTATATCAAGCACCCAAGAGTTAGAATATGTTGAGTAATTAGACAATATGGTGTAAATACCTGCATGGGTGGGTTTCACTTTCCCATCCTTTAGATCCTGCAAGTACTTAGGGCAGTTTCTCTTCCAGTGTGCCTTTTCATGGCAATAAAAGCATTCAGCATCCTTGGGAATGGCAGAAGGAGTGTCAGAACCATTCTTGGCCTTTGATGAGGAGCCTTCAAGAGACTTTCCCTTGGTACCCTTCGAAGGGTGCTTCCTCTTCTTCCCTTTGCCTTGCCCAATAGCTAAAACAGGGGTAGATATTGGAGTAGGAGTAGTAGAGGTAACAACCGCCTTACCCTTAAGACCGGATTCCGCGCTCTTCAAGAGTCCTTGAAGCTTGCTGAGGGTAACTTCCTCCTTGTTCATATGATTTGTCATTCGAAAATGATCATAACAAGAAGGCAAGGAGTGCAAAATGATGTCAATTGCCAACTCCTCAGGGATGTTAACATTCAGCTTCAGCAAACGGTCCACATACCTTTGCATCTTTTGCATGTGGCCCGTGACGGATTCACCGTTCTTCATGCGGGTAGTTATTATGGAGGAAATTATTTCATACCGCTCCTGATGAGCACTCTGATGGTACCTTTCCATTAGGTCTTGGTGCATCTCAAAAGGGTAGAAATCTTCATACGACTTTTGGAGCTCGGCTGTCATCGTGGCCATCATGATACATGCCACCTTAGTAGCATCTCTCTCATAAGTCCTGAATTCAGCGATCTCCTCAGGAGTAGTAGTAGACTCATCAAGTTCTTTTAACTCCTTATCGAGGACATATTCCTTGTCCTCATAACGAGTAACCATCCTGATGTTCCTAATCCAATCCATGAAGTTGGAACCATCAAAGATGACCCTCCCACAAAGATTCATGAGAGAGAAAGAGCCAGTTGGGTTAGAGCCCGAAGCATTAGTGTTGGAAGACATCTGAAAAGAGAGTAAGTTTAGATTAGATATATATGATCCTTAATAAGACACCCAAATGTAATATTAAGGCTAGGATCCAATCACAATATATTACACTTAGAAGAGGGATGCCGTAATCTAAGTAATAATATATTTGAAAGGTAGGTGAATGACGATTCACCAATTTCCACCATGAAAACAAAATGATTTATTAGGTTTAATTGGATTTGAAATTCCTAGATTCTTTTGAGATTCATTGAACTTTTCAATGGCATGTTTCAATCTCGATTGTGCCCTTCAAGTTTTATGACTGGGATGCCGAGGATCACAAAACAAGGTGTGAATAACCATGCTAACTCACTTGGTACTCTTAATATTATCACCTAATCAATGTGCCGGTTAACCACACACGCTCCATTGATCTATGACAAACATTAAGTCACCCTTCGTGATCCTTACTAGTCCTAGTTAGTGTGCCGGTTAACCACACACGCTCCACTAACGACTTGGTAAGGTACAAAGTGTGAATTCCATGGACTAGCACCTTGTTCATATTTTCCTAAAATAACTAAGATTGGGAATTAAAAGAGTTTAGTTATTTTATAATATTCATTATACTTTTAATGAGGATTTAAAGTCATTGTTCTACCCGTTCGGCTAACGACCCTCTACCGATCAAGCAAGCGGTGGGTGAGAGTATACACCCATTAAGTCGCCATTTTATAGGCAACAACCTTATACCCACCATATAGACCGGCTTCGTGAATGAGGCCTACTAACGGTAAAACGACTTATTCTTATACATATATATAATAATAATTAAACCATTAATGTTATAAATAGTATAAGGGTTGAATTTTAACTATTAAAACTCTAAGGGTTGGAATTAAAGTTTATTAAAGTGTGTGAAACTTTACAAATTCCAAAACTTGAGGGCAAGTTTTGTAACTTTGCAAAACTCTTCATTTCATAACTTATGAATTAAAGGTTCATAAAAATGAAGACTCTTCATTTTCATGTAACTTATGTGTTTTAAGTGTGTGTTAAATAAAAGTGACCTTTGGTAATCCATAACTTGAGGACAAATTATGGACTCCATTAAAACACATAAATGATAAAGAATTAATCCTAAACAATTCGGCAAATAATTCCTATCATTTTCTAAATTCATAAGAACATGAACATGATCATCAAAAATTCAAGAATTATATGAACACAAAAAATCATGGAATTTTGATATATGATATTGTAAATGGATTAGAACAACCATTACACCAACTAAAATAAGTTTTATAACACCAAAACAATTTAGGGTAATGTTTCTAGTCCATTTCCAGCAGCAAAAGTCGAGAATCTGCACTCTTTCGATCCTACTCGTCGAGTGCATGAACTGACTCGTCGAGTAGGTTGAAGTTTGCCTTGGACTCGTCGAGTCCCCCCAATGGACTCGGCGAGTCCACCATGCAGACAGCAACGATTTCGACTTTTTTTCACTATTTTGCATCAAGTATCAAACAAGCAAGCCTAGGCTCTGATACCACTGTTGGGTTTTGAGCAATCTAACACTTCCTAAGTGTGAATGCAACCCTAATAAACCTTGGATCTATGTTTGTCTAAATACATGCAAAATAATAATTTTCCAAGTTTTATAACCTATCTAACATGGCATGGGAAACATTTCAACATAAAAGAGTTAGAAGAGATTACATACCTTTTGATGAGTTTGGTTCTAAGGAGTTTGAGGGCCAAGCACCAATAGTGTGAATGCCTCAAATGGAATCACAAACACCACAAACTCTTGGAAAACTTTGAGAGAGTATACACCTTGTATAAAATCGGCCACACACCTGCACACACACACTAGTTCACTAGTTTTCTCTTAGGCTTCATTTCATGCTCCATAAGCATGCTTATATAGTGTGCATGGTTAGGGTGAAACCCTAATAACCCATGTATTTTCCTTTCCAATAATCCATGGGTTAAAAGCTCCATGGATCATCCATGAACTTCCACATAAGCCTAGCCCATTAACAAATGAGTATTAGCCCACACTATATAAAACAAATAGCCCATAATCTAATTAGTCTTCCTTTTAATCTCTAAATTAATTCATAATTAATTTAAGACTAAAACTAATTAAATAACGTAACTTCATATTAATATATTATAACTCATAATATATTAATAAACATATGTGTATAACTCTCACAAAATTATCCATAATAGTTTGGATGAGATGCAACCCAAATGGACCATGCCGGTCGGGTCAAGTATATACCAAATAAATTATGAACTTAGACACCTTATCCAACTGAATCTGCGATAGGTAGTCAGTGAGACCTAGAAATTGATGAATTTCTGTAGGCATCTTTTGTGTTGACCAGTTCTCAATGGCCTTCATTTTGGATGGTCCACGTGGATTCCCTCTTCGCTAACCACGTGTCCTAAGAATTCGACTCTTCGGATCCAAAATTCACATTTAGAGAACTTCGCATAGAGTTTCTCTGATCGTAAGGTTCCTAGAACTTGTCGCAGGTGATCGCCATGCTCCTCCATACTTCGAGAGTAGATCAGTATGTCGTCAATGAAGATGATGAGAAATTGATCCAAGTAAGGACGACATACTCTATTCATTAGGTCCAGGAATACTGCAGGCGCGTTGGTCAAACCGAATGGCATCACCATGAACTCGTAGTGTCCGTAACAAGTTCGGAATGTTGTCTTTAGAACATCATCCTCTAGCACTCGTAATTGGTGATATCCCCATCTTAGATCAATTTTGGAAAAGTAACATGCCCCTTGCAGTTGGTCAAATAAATCGTCTATGCAAGGAAGAGGGTAACGATTTTTGACCATCAGTTTGTTGAGTTCTTTGTAGTCGATACACATACAGAATGATCCGTCTTTCTTCTTAATGAACAAGACCGGTGATCCCCACGGTGAGAAGCTTGGGCTAATAAAGCCCTTGCTGAGTAGTTCATTAAGTTGACCAGATAGTTTCTGCATCTCAGTTGGTGCTAATCGGTAGTGCGATTTGGCTACTGGGGTAGCTCCAGGGACTAAGTCGATTTTGAACTCGACTTGTCGTTGCAGAGGTAATCCTGGTAGTTCTTCTGGGAAGATGTCGGGAAAGTTTCTCACTACCAGAATGTTCTTTAGTTCTTTCGTTTCTAGTCTTGTATCGACAACGTGAGTAAGGAATGCACGATATTCGTTACGTAGGTACTTCTGTGCTTGAATACTTGAGATGATATGAAGACTCGTGTTGGGTTTGTCGTTGTAGATGAGGAGAGTTTCGTTTGCCGAGAGGTTTAGACGAACTGCTTTCTCGTAGCACATGATGTCGGCACGATGAAGACTTAACCAATCCATGCCGGTGATAACGTCGAAGCTTTTAATCGAGACCGACATGAGGTCGATTGGAAATGAATGGCTATTTAGAGTTAGGGTACATCCTATGTATATGTTATTAGTGCTCTAAGTTTTTCCATTAGCCATTTCTACGGTGAATGGTTCCTTCAGTGTGCATGGTTTTTGTTTAAGTAAGCGAGCAAATTTATGATTCACGAGTCTTCTCTCCACTCCTCTATCAAACAGTATGCATGCATATGAGTTATCGAGGAGGAATGTACCAGTCACCATCGTAGGGTCAGCAACTACTTCCCCGTGGCCTATAGCCATAACTCTTTCCGCTCCACCAACATTTCTTGCTTTGGGGTAGTCCCTTTTGTAGTGGCTCACTTCGCCACAACCATAGCAAGCCTGGCCCATACCAGCGCCGGGGACTTGGGTGATCGGCATTGTCGGAGATTTGCATAAACGGACCTTGTGTCCTTTCTTGTTGCATTTAGAGCACTGCATTTCACGGCAGGGTCCGTTGTGGTGGAATTTACATTTGTTGCACTTTGGAAAACTTCCAGCGTACTGCCTTATTGGAGTAGTAGTGGTAGGTACTATCACAGAATGTACTGCCACGACTCCCTTATTTTTAGCAGCTTGTTGTTTCTTATTGTCATCCCAGAACTTCCGTTTGTTTTTAGCGGGTTTGGAGGGTTCTGAGATGGCCAGGGTTGTTGTTGATGACAGGGATTGGACTCCATGATCGATGAGTCGCTGTGCCAATCGTTTTCCACTGTCGAATGTAGCAGGGTGTGAAGATAAGACATTTCCCTGATACGGAGGCACCAGCCCCCAGATGTACATTTTGATCTTTTTCCCTTCGGTGGGAACCATGTTGGGACACATGGCCACCAGTTCGCTGAATCTAGTAGTATAAGCGACTATGTTGGATCCCCTTATGGTAAGGCTCCACAACTCCTGTTCTAACTTCTGGCTCTTGCCCCTCGGATAGTACTCTTCAATCATGAGGTCTTTCAAAGTTATGAGAGTTAGTGACTTGACATGGCCATTCCACCATGTCAGGGCTTTCTCTTCGAAGGTTCACGCAGCAAATTTAACTTTGCTCGCAGCAGGGTAGGAGCAAATCTCGAAGATTGACTCTGTCTTTTTGAACCATTGCGAGAGGGCATTGACTCCACCAGTCCCTTTGAAGGACTTTGGCTTGCAGTTAGTTAAGTCCTTGTAGGAGCACTCTCTCAAGCGCACAAGGATTTCACCTTCAGTAGAATGAACTGGTGTTCCACCTCCGTTGGCACCGGTAGAGTGATACTAAGCCATGGCAGTTGCCACTGCCACAACTACTGCAGCATTCAGAGCTACCGTATCGATTACCGAAGGAGGTAGTGGTGGAGGAGGTGGAGGATTACGCCTTGTTGATTTGCGAGGATGTATCCTTCAACTATAAGTTTATAAAGATGAATGGAATAGTTAGAGTCAATCGGAAGTATAATGAGAGTGTTCCATGGGCTAAATCGCCATAGTCCAATAGTTGAATGAGTGTATGTTTCAAAATAGTAGTATAGTAGAAGAGTAGGGAAACTCAAGAGTACATATTTTTCCAACAGATTAGATAGCTGTCAATGTTACTGGTATTACTGATGTAAATGAGTTCGGGAAAAATGACCTAACAGTAGGTCTTACATCAAACCATATGAGGGAAAATGTTTGACATCTTAGTAGACTAGATAGTGTACTGAAAGATAGGAATACTTTACACACAAGTGCTTCATAGAGCACAGATATGAAAAGCTATTCTTTAATCAAAAGAAAAGATGTGCTAGACATCTTCTAACGGCAATGGGAATCCCTCAGGAGAACCCTAAGGTCTTTCATCTGACGAACCACTTCTTGAAGGAGTCGTTCATGAGCCCTCTAGCGAACTAAAGTTCAATGACTTCAGCTTGGGAGGCAACTAGTTGTTTCTGTAGAGTCTCATTGGTCCTTCTGGTTCTTTCCATCGCCTCTTCAAGATGGCGAATGCGGACCGTGTTGACACCAGAGTTGGCATCAATCTCCACTACTCGGTTGATGGCTTCCTGACCTTGCTCGGAATTCCGAGCAATCCTGCGTACCATGATGGGTAGGGCTCGGTCAGCCGAGCCACCCTTGCTTATGCTGTAGAAGCTTCGGTCCCCGTTGTAGGGTAAGGGTTGACCCTGTTCATCGCTCCAGCTATTCAAGTTTGTTGCCCACAACGGCGTGGGAGCCTAAAACACTGGTCGAGGGTTGTTAATTGGGGCGTAACCTACTTGGGGTAGGTTGTTGACTTCAGGCTCAGAGTCAGATCCATCCAAGAAGCCTTCTGCGTGATGATCATCCAAAGGGATTTGATGCTCATCATCGGGATCTTCTTCAAGCCAGTCAGCATTGCCGTGGGGTGGAAAGTACGGGTCGCCATGACGATGGAATCCAGCCATGATATCTACACGAGAAAAGGGGTATAAGAATCTTATATAAATAGGCGTACTACTTAAGATAATTATAAGATGATCTTTATCAGTTATGTCAATACGTGTATAGTGTATACCAGTTATATGAAATCAAAGTAGGATAGACCTTTGAATAAGTGACCCTAACTCCAAATCCACACCCAAAAAAGGAACAGGAAGTAAAGCAACGATCACAGATTCTAATTCTATAACACCTAAGTTTCATATAACCTTGGCGTATCCACTTAACAACTATTGACCTACTTGATAGAGACCTTTTTAGTTCTTAGATAAGTAATTATAGTAACACAAATACTCCCATAGTATTTTAGACTTCTGTTCTGTTCTAGTGTTTTCATTGTAGTAGTGTTGGTAAGTTCTTAGATGTGTTGACATATCACAACCATTCTTGGGCATATGTTAATCACCCCTCGGACCAGCATAGTTGATCAGGCTATGCCACTCCCAGGACTGGCCATACATCCCCGAGCTTACTTGTGATATTCAACAATCGTGTTACTTTTGTATTTGTCATTGTGACACTGATTTTAGTATGAATGCAGGCTTGTATACATAGTTAAATATTTTATTATTTAAAAGTATAAACTCTTGGTCAGAGAGTTTTAATCCCATTGTGTTTATAGTTAGTATATCTTTTATGGGTTGATATACTAGATTCACTATAAACGATGCTCAGATACCAATCTGTCACACCCTAAAACTAAGAACGATGGAAACGTTCTGAGGCGGAGGATGTCATGTATAGTATCACAACAAAGCATAATAGTAAACAAATAAAGAACATCATCCATTGCATTAATATAATTTTAATACAAGTGTGTTCTGTAGTTTATAAGACACCAAAATATGAATCAAAATAAAAGATGAGCCTTGTATGAGCTCCATCTTCTCAAAAGCTAGCATCGGTACCTGTCTACTGATGACCTGAGAATACAAGTTATTTTGAAATAGTTTATCAGCATTAAAGCTGGTGAGTTCATAAGTATTTGGTGTTTATTATTGTATCAAAATGTTTGAAACAGTGTTTGAAGTACGAGTTTGTAAACGTTTGTAGTAAAGGTACGTGAATGTTTGTAAGTATTTGTAAAGGTTTGTAACTTCTAGAAAATCCTACATTTTCTACTAAAAGTAGCCTTCTACCAAGGCACAACTGTTTTGTATTCTTGTTTCTTGTAAAAGTGTATTATTTTCCCAAGTGCAACTATCATTATCAAAATATAGTTTCTACATTAATGTTTAAGTGAAGTGATCACCAAATAAATGTAAAGGGTAAATTAATGTAGTACTGTAGTGTTGTATTATAATAAGTACTGCTGTACTAACTACCTTAAACCGGATTTATATCAAGGTATTATATGATTAATTGTACCATACTATCGACTATGAACATGACAATGTAAGTTGTCAAAAAAAATGACATTTGGCACGTGAAGACCAGCAGGTCCCACTATAGCTTGCAGCAAGGTGTAGGATAGTCAATGCAGTATAGATCTATACGCAAACTCACGCTCTCCCTCCAGGAGATTATGGTTACAAATTGGGCCATGGCAGTGAAGACATGCCTCGAAACAGTAGATCACATTTATGTTATAGTATACTTGTATATGTAATGTATGTACTAGTGTAGTGAATGTATTGTTTCTCATCATAGTATCGTTGTATAGTTTCTCGTCATAGTATAGTTGTAGAGTTTCTCATCATAGTATAGTTGTATAGTTTCTCATCAAAGTATAGTTGTATATTTTCTCATCATAGTATAGTTGTATAGTTTCTCATCATAGTAAGTAGTGACTCACGAATGAACTGACTCTTTGAATGCTTCATTGGACTAGAAGTATTAAGTAGTATAACCCTAAACTATACCTATTATAGTTTACTAGTGGACTTGTTTGTATGACCGAATGTATTGAAATGAGATAAAAGTCTTTATATCTATACATATACACATAATACATAACTAAGGATTCAACGACACTCGGACAAACAACCGGGTACTCTAAGTCTACAACCAAACAAGGAACATGAAGTAAAGTGAGTTATCAGTCCTAAGCCCTCCAAACCTTATTTATATAATTATATATGTAGTAGACATGGTTTTTGTGACAACCCAAAAAATTTTATCTTGTATAGTCAAACACTTCATTAAAAGTCAAACTCATTGTTGTGATCTTTTAGCACAATTAGGAGTTTATTTGAGCGTTCTGAGCCTTGTACACTTAAAGAATAAGTGTCGGGGTTTATCGGTTGAAGTTATAGCTCAAAGAAATGACCTTAAACACCCATGCAAGGAGTTCACGGCCACCACATGGGAGTTTACGGCCGTAAACTCTCTCTTATATGATGATAAGTTAGCTATTTGTACATTCCTCCCTTTGCGTTGGCTGAAATCCTCTCAACTATCATCCTGATCTTCGTCCCGATCTTCAAATCTCGTAAGTTTATTGTCCTAACTAGTTGATATCTTACATGAACTAGTAATATTACATGATTTCATCCGTGAAATCATTCCATTTTGTAGATCTTCAAGTTTCACCAAGAACACACAGTAGTGTTCTTGACCAAAAACGATCATTCAAGCTCCTAGATCATAAGTACTCTTGTTCTAACTCATTTTACACTAGGTTTATCATGTTTAGGGCTTAGAAAAATAAGGAAACACATGATTCAAGGATTTTACGGCCAAGACATTTTCTTGGGCCGTAAACCCCTTTTAAGGGTGCAAATGACACCCTAACACCTTAGTAAACCTTGTAACTTAGCATAGAACCTTACACCATTAAAGTAGGGACTTCAATACACGAAATGGTACTTCATACCATGAGTTTACGACCGTAAACTCATGGGGAAATGGTCCCCAGGCTGTAAACACCTATAAGGACCATTCTTGGACCTTAAACCCACCTAGCCTCTTGTTTAAGCCTTGGAACACTTAACCACTTAAGACATAATAGATTTAAGCCTCATTTGGAGACCCATTTGAGAGTTTACGTCCAGTAGTAAACTCCCCTGGGTCATAAACTCCAACAAGTATGGTCTATGGACCATAAACTCACTTATAAGGCCTTATACTCCTTTGTTACAACCCGATAGCCTCCTAACACTTTGACCAAAGTCTTTTCCACACATTAGGATGTTTATACTTGTCTAATTAGTGTTTAAATCACTAATTGTATATATAAATATGTCTTTATATGTTATTGGGATCATTGTGTGTGTTTAAGTCTTCACTTGACACCAAGCACTTGTCCAATACTTCCATCTGATCCACTCACGGCATGTGAGTTCATACCCCTTAATTAACCTTTTAAATGTTTTTTAATGTTTATAAACACTTTATGGGGGGATACAAGTTGAATCATGCTAGCTATTATATCAATCACATGTGATTAATAACTAGCATACAAATGGATTTATTATACGCTTAGCTGTTTCACTAAACTTATTACTTCAAATGACTTTCTCAACCGTTTTTACATGTTAAAACTCTTTATCAAACTGTCTTACATACTGTATTTATTCCTTTCAAACTCTGTTACAAATGTGTTTCAATCAAAGGTTTTCCTTATATCTAAAACTGTCTTACAAAACAAACTACTTTCAAATCGTTTTATAAACTGACATCAAGTCATCATTTCTTAGTTATTAAACTTTTCAAATGTTTTACAAAAGTTCTTTTATACTTTTATACTGTCAAATGCATGCCTAGATATGTATAGTTATATAAATAATGTTTAAAGGACTTAGGACGGCTAGCTCGCTTTATTTCATTTTCCTCATTGCGATGTGGCCTTAGGGCATCGGTTACTCGTCCGAATGTTGTCTAAATATTAGTTATATATCATATATACATATATAGACATAAAAGTTCCCTCAGTCAGTTCAGTACCTTTGGGTAGCAAAGGCATACTTTCGGTTATATACGTACATTACTAGTAACTATTATAGGTATAGTTAGGAGATATTACTTACTATTCCAAGTACAAGGAATCACACAAGAGTCAGTTCATTCATGAGTCTATACTGATACAATATATACTATATGAAGAAATACGATTACAAAAATACAATTACAATACACAATAACAGAACAAACATAATAAGGTGCTATAGCATGGAACAGTTATAGGATCGAACTATACCAATGAATCACTAACGCATTGTGATAGTTATATTGGGTATACATGATCATAATAATGTGGGTGTTCACAGCTTGCAATCATGCAGGGGTCGCGTTTGGTTCCCAGAATCTCTTGATAGGGGAGCGTTTAGTATGGGATCTAGCCATCACATTATGCCTTAACCCTCAATTAAGGCAAATTAGTACAATAGTAGTCACTTATTACAAATACTACAATACTTACACTTTACATACGACAATTACAAAAGGATAAAACTCCAGTTAATATATTATTAATACCTTTACTATGTGTCATATTCACATAATCGATGAGGTAGATTAGAGTTGAATAATAATAGTCGTACAAGGAAAAACCTTCACTTAAGTAGAGGTTCAAACTTTCAAAACAATCGTGTCTTGGTGGAAGGCTACTTTCAAAACAGTTCGGTCTTGGTAGAAGACTACTTTCAAAACAGTTAGGTCTTGGCAGAAGACTACTTTTTATACTAGCAGGAAATATGGGATTTTCTAGGGTTTTCAAACATTTACAATTACATACAAACATTTTCATACTTATACAAACTTTTCTCCAAACATTTACGAGTCTTTCCTTTACAGCTTTTTACAAATCAAAGATACATAAATACTTATGAATTGACCCACTTTATTGCTGATACTTGATTTCAAAATAACTTGTATTCTTAGGTAACAAATACACAGGTACGACGACCAGGTTTTGTGAAGACGGAGCAGTCAAGACTCGTCTTTTATTTTGATTATTCATGATGTTTTTTTATACTATGAAAGAACACACATGTATTTAAAATTATACTATTAATGCAATGGATGATGTTGTTGCTTGTTTACTACTTTACATTGTTGTGATACATTAAATGACTTCCTCCGCCCGAGAACATTTCCGCCGTTCTCGGTTTAGGGGCGTGACACTTTTAACAATATATAAGTTTGAAAACTGTAAAACTAAGCTTTGGTACATAAAAGTGAGTTTGATAAGAAGTTTGACATGTAAAAGAGTTTGATAAGCAGTTGAAGTCATTTGTTTAGAAATATAGTTTGAGAGTATAGTAAATCTATATGTTTGATAGTTATTAATCACATGTGATTGATATAATAACTATGATATTCAACTTGTATTCTCCACTATAAAAGAATTTAAAATCATTTAAAAGGTTAATTAAGGGGTATGAGCTCACCTGTAGTGAGTGGTTTGGATGAAAGGATGGTATAGGATGCTAAGTGTCAAGTGAAGACTTGAGCACACACACGGATCATATTTATCATATAATAACACATATATGTATCCAATTAGTCATTTAACAACTAATTAACCAAGTTAAGACACCCTTCGATATGGAAAAACACATTGATTCAAGTTCTAGTAGTATGAAGGGTTGCATCTAAGGGTTGTATAGCCACTTAAGGGGGCTTTCGGTCCAAGTGGTATGTTTCTTTTGGTTTTCGGTCCAAATGGCTTTTGATCCATATGGCTTTCAGTCAAGAGGTTTTCGTTCCAAAATGTTGGCCAAAAACTCTTGTTATTTGATGCATAAGGTGATTTCCAAGGGCTTCCAACAAGCAAGAAGTGTTCTAGACTCAATACTAAGCATTAGGAAGGCTTAAACTCATTTTGCACCTTTCATAAGATTTTTCGGTCTAAGGAGATGAACTAGACCAAAAACACCTTTGTTCTTGTGTAAATGGATGTTTTCAAGGCTCTAAATTAAGTATCCTTACTAGATAACAAGTATAGGAGATAAATACTTTCAATATGGAAGCAAAGAAGGTGTTTTTCGGCCCAAAACATTAGTGTGTGTTCTTGGTGTGCTTGGTGTTCTTGAACAACACTTGAAGATATAAGAAAATGGAATGATTTCACGGATGAAATCATGTAATATCACTAGATAATAGAAGAGATCAACTAAACAAGGAGGAAAACACTTACAATCTTGAAGATCTTGACAAAAATTTGGATGATACTTGAGAGAGAATTGTTCTTGACTTGGAAATGGTAAAAGAATGGTAAAAATGACTTAGTGTCATTTATATACCCTTTAAGGTTTTCGGCCCTAACACTATTATGGGCCGAAAACTCCGAACTCTTAGAGTTTTGCAACTTAAATGTTGTACCATTAATCCTAAAGTATACTTCCTTTCATTTATTCTTTCGAAGATTAAATATTTAAAAATACCTGAACGGACTTTAAACCGAGCTAAAAATTAGCATAAATGAATTTAACTTTTAATTGAAGTGTTTGACTGTAGAGTTCATACAAATGAAATTTTCGGATTGTCACATATGCCTCCTATGTTAGGCTACACCACACGATACTATCTATATGGTTACTTCATATCCCGATTTTTGGATATATATATATATATATATATATATATATATATATATATATGTATATATATATATATATGTATATAGGCTACACCACACGATATTATCTATATGGCTACTTCATATCCCGATTTTTGGATATATATATATATATATATATATATATATATATATATATATATATATATATATATATATACTCACTCTTGAACCCTTGCATCGTCACCTGCTTCATCAAGGAGCATATGGAATGCCCTTGCCCTTGGCTTTGGCGGCGCATTCGGCTTTGTAGCTCCTTCCCACTTTGGGTAGTCTTGCTTGAACTGTCCCTCTTCACCACACCTAAATCATACTTCTCTCTTGGTCATGCATTATTGGCATAGTTTTCAGTCTTCCCTCATTTGAAGCAGGTCATTTCACAAGAGCATTTCCCAGTATGTTTCCTTCTGCACTTGTCACACCACTTCTCTTCATCAGTATCCCCAAACCTCTTGTTGTTAAGGTCAGACTTTGGGAACCAATTTCTCTTGTCGGATCTTGAAGTCCCCTAAAACATCCTCTTCTTGCCAACTTCAACCTTATTGGAGGTTCTACCTTTGATCATTTCTTCAACACACTTAGCAACTCAGATGGCCGCCTCAAGAGTAGGGACTTGACGTACTAGCACAATGTACTCCCATGGTATCCCTTTTCATACTCATTGATTTTTGTTAGCTCATCAAGGACAATGTGCTAAGTAAACTCTGTCTAGTCTGTGAAGGAATTGATATACTAATCAATGGGCATTTTGCCCTTTTTCAATGCCAGAAACTGGTTTTCTAGCTCCAACATGTTTTGGGGCTGAGTAGAACTTGCATTTGAAGTGTACCAACATTCTTCCTATGTCATCTGTAGTTGGTCGTTGGGGATTATGGTCTTCTCCAAAGTGTTCCACCAACTAACAGCCCCACCCCTAAATTGAGGCACAACATAAGTGGATTGTAGCTTTCCCTTAAAACCACACATCATGAAAGTTAGCACCATTTCAGAGATCCAGTCCATAACTCCGATTGGATCTTCTTTCCTAGTAAAAGTTGAAGGTTTGCATGTTGTGAAGTCTTTATACTTGGATCTGTTCCTTTCAATCCCTTCATCTTGGTTATTTCTTCTAACCAGTGGCAGTTTAGCTTGACTAATGATTCTACTGTAATTCCCTTCTTCTGACTATTCGTTGTTCAGTTCAATTTGAACAACTAGTACAATAGGTTCATTCATATTCTATTGAAGTAGATGCCATGTTTCTTCCATCTGACGATCCTACATCATTTGTATCATTTCTTGTACTCCCGCCATATTGGCTCTGGTACATCTGCTACTCCTGGTGCATGCTCACTCGCTTTTGGATCAGACTGATGGTTTCCATTACTATTTCCTAATCAGTTGTGATTCTCACCCTTTCAATCTATACACTCTAGCAAATGTTAAGTATATAGTGACGATAATTAAGATAGGGAAATCTTTATTTACGATGGACGCATAAATCTCCTTATCACTCCTAAAAGTTACATGCTAGTTCTGATAGCATAATTAAATGTTTAGAAATTTGAGCACGTAAAATTTATAGATCCCGTCGGCAATAGACAATAGATCCGATCAAATGGTAATATCATAAAGGATATAAGGCATCTTATAGCTTAAATCACTTATCACATAAAATCAATTTAGGCATCTTCCTTAAATAAGCCATTGCTCATGTCTATTCATGCATACTTCCTAAATATAGTAGACAGTCATCTCACGATCATCGCTTAAACTAATGCTCCGATACCAACTATGACATCCCCAAATTCACGTTCAATTTAAAAACTTTATTTATGCTTATTTATAAATCAGAGTGCCCATTTTTAAAAAGAGCATTGCAGAATTTGTTCCCAGAAAACAGGATAAATATGTTATCAAAGCATTTCCGAAGAAATGTGTTTTTATTTAAAACATTGGGATGTCATCGTCAATATAGAAACATAAGCATAATGATATATTACAAGTCGTACATTAATTAAACTAGTGGCCTAATACTCCTTGAATCTCTCAGCAAAATATATCATTCATATAGCCGCCTGTGATATAATAAACTGAGTGGGTCAAGTTTGGAAATCTGGCGAGTACATAGCGTTTTCTATCCTACAATGTTATATATATACACACACACACACACAAACACACACACACTAGACGTTTACCTGCGCCAAGTGTCGGGTGCGAAAGTGGCAGTTATGACGCTCGATGGTAATTCTAGTGGTTATTGCTGGCTCTTTTCAGTGGGTTTGTTTTTCGGTGAAGGTGTATGGTGGTGGAGAATACGGTGCAACCATTTAGTTAAAGTTTAGAGTTTTTTTTGTTATTTTAGGTTGAACAATGTATTATGAGCATATGGATCGGGGAACCATCCAGAACCGGTACCGGAACTAGAACCAATGGAACCGGTCGGGTTGGGATCAGGACGATATTCTTGTGGATTTTTGGAACCGGGAACCGATAGAACCGGCAAAAACCATAACCATTTGTTGCTATTTATCGATAACCGGTTCTAACATTGAAGATACGGCAAGAACCGGTAGAACCGACGGTCCGATTCGATTCTTAATTTCGACCGACTTCAGTTCCCAGGTTGGTTTCTTTGCCCATCCCTAATTATTTGTATATGTTGCAGAAAATATATCAATTATAAATAATGATAAGGTATTTGAAAAAAATGCATTTTCTTCATTGATGTAATCATATATATTCTCCAACTAATAGTGTCTCAGTGACAATTAATTTCCAGATGATGATTAGTTTTCTTTTGAAATATACATATATTTGATACTTTTTTTTTTTATATAATACAATTGTTTATTTATTATATTAAATAAATATTATCAGCTTTTCGTTGTTTAGTAAAGTGCCATTTGATAAATTTTTAGATGTACTCTTGGTGCTTTAAAATATTTGAATCTCGAATTCAAATTCCCTTGTGTATATTTCGATAAAAAAGACAAAGATAAAGATGACATGTACTTCCAACATACCGGATTTCCTTTTTACAATTAGTCCCTCTTTCGGAAACATGACTTATTATAAAGAACACATTGTGTGTTATTTTGGAGAATAATATAAGGGTTATGGGTTTTTGATTTTCGGTTTTTAGGTTTAGAGTATGACTAAAATTAGTGGTATACTTATTAGAGGTGTGATCATATGTGGGGAGTTCATTATGGAGATGATAGGATAAGTGATGAAAAGGAGAACTGAGAGCCTTTATATATACAACCAAGGATGACGGAAAGTTGAATATATGCTGTTATAATCTGTTAGATCAGTATCCCGGTATATAGGATGCAATATGTGGTTATGACCTGTTAGATCAGTATCCTGGTAGATGGGATGTTATATGCTGTTATGATCCTTTAGATGAGTAACATGGTAGATACAATGTTATATGTTGCTATGATCCATTAGATCAGTATCCTGGTAAATAGGATGTTGTTATTTTGTTATGATCTGTTAGGTCGGTTTGTCTGTCTATAGATTTTATGTGATTATCTGATATATGTGAACATGTTTGTTTGGTGGTTGAGGCTTATCTGCTTTGTGCGAAAGCTGATAGAACTGGGCATTCCAACCTGTTGGTTTTGGGTCTGGGTTATTCCATCCCAAGGATGATTGGACCCGTAGTATGTCAGCATTCCAAACAGCTGGTTGAGGTCATGGGGTATTCCAACCTGATGGTTGACTGTACCCATAATACGTTGTTTACGTTTATATGTGTATTATCATGTGTATGGGTATTTTGGGGGAACTCACTAAACTCTCATGCTTACAGTTTCAATTTATTGTTTCAGGTACATCAGGGAACCGTGGCAAAGAAAAGGCATGATCGTACCGCTCCTCACTTTTTATGATTTTGTTTCTGGGCGACTCTGATATAAACTATTTTGAAAACAAATTGTTAATGACTGTTGGTTTTTATATATTTTAAAAGATTAAAATTGGCATGATTTTTTATGGGTGTTACATCTTCGACTTCATATACCATATATTTATTTCTTTTTGGGAACAATCTTTGAACTTTATATTAGTTATACAACTCTTATATGTATATTACATCTTTCCAATGTTTTCTTATTAGGATTCAAAGAATATATTGGTAAGGTATTACGATTTCCTTAACGATTACATATTAAATATCTCAAATTCATAACCCTAATGACTTTATTTGATGTGTATTTCCTTACATCAAATCATGCTTGAACAACATAAGAAAAGTACCTGGCTTTAACTTCCTCAACTGTATGAAAGAAAGATTCACTTTAGGGCTAAATGGTCTGAAACTTTTGGAATACAATATACAATACCTAAAGGTCTATATATATATATATATATATATATATATATATATATATATATATATATATATATATATATATATATATATATATATATTCATTGCTATTGTAACGACCGAAAAATCAAGGCTAAAAATTTCATTTTTAATATAGCTAAAACATTAATACCGTTTATTTCTAACATTTCAAATCATCGCTAAGTAAAACATTTATCAGAGTTCATCCCAATAATCATTCATTGCGGAAATCATAGGTGTGTGCACTGCTATCAATCCGAGCTCTTCTTTTCCAAAACGTTGATACCTGAAACCAAACTGCAAACTGTAAGCACAAAGCTTAGTGAGTCCCCCAGAGCATACCCCACACACAATCCACACAACAGATATCATATTAACTATAAAATCTATCTCTACCGCATACCACACATCATTTAGCTATAAAAGCTACCTCTACCATGTAATACATAACAATTAGCTACAAAGGCTACCTCTACCGCATATCACATATCCATTAGATATAAAAGCTACCTCTACCACGTATCACATATCAATTAGCTATCAAGCTATCTCTACCATTGGCGACAAAGGCTAACTCTACCCTTAGCCCCAAAGGCTATCTCTACCATTAGCCACACATGCTATCTGTACTATTAGCCCCAAATGCTATTTCTACCGTTAGCCCGAAAGGTTATCTCTACCTTTAGCCCCAAAGGCTATCTCTACCGTAAGCCACAAAGGCTATCCCTACCATTAAAGCTATGTCTACCACATATCAATGCATAACAATGCTACACACCTCTACATAGTATGTATACCAACTATCATAAAATGGGCTATCCTTGTTGCCTTAGATCCATTTGTACGGTGAGGAGACTCACCTTGAATGCGGAAGCTTCCTAAAGAAAATCGTAGATGTTGCCCTACCCACTTCCCGAACCATGAATACCGATTAATATACCCAATTAGCAACTGGGTCTCATACCATAATCCTTAATCCATGCATGGGGTAAAATGACTATTTTACCCTTGGCCCAGTATGATCCAAAACTAAGGCCCAAATCTCAAAACAAAACCTAACACTAGGTAGGATTTCCAAGCCTACTAGTGGTCCACTATTGGCCCAATTTCCTTAATTCGGCCCAATCCTTCTAATGTGCCTTACCTTAAGCCTAAACATATTCTTGGCCTAAATTATATGACTTTTGATGGCCTACTCAGGCCCAAAGACCCAAAGCATGGCCCAAACCATGGCCAAATAGCACAAGGCCCAACTGACAGAGTACGCGGGGCGTACATCTACGTACGCTAAGCGTACTTCCTTAGTGATGTGTACGTTGGGCGTACCTTCACGTATGCTCAGTATAAACCTTTTGTTAAGTCCATTTCTCATTAAATGCTTAATACTTCACTTCAGAAGATATAATCACAGATCCTGGTCCTTTTCCACATGTTAATCCATAAAGTCACTGACTTGGTAACTTTACTTGGCCCAAACAAGACCAACTCCAAAAATGATGTTTTGCTTCCATGAAAAGGGCTAGATCTCATGCATGAACCCATTAAGACATTCAAGATGGAGACTTTCCTGCTTATGGGACCCTTTTAGCTCTGATGGTGGCAACCCTAAGCTCACAAACGAGATTTCACCAAAAAGGTCCATTCTTAGGACCAAATGACTCCAAAACCAAACTACACTAAATCTAAGCATTCTTAGGTAAAGTTATGAACTGTATACCTCCAAAGAGTCCCAAAGGATGATGCTATCCCAGATTTATGAGCTCCAACTTCCCAAGTTCTTCCTTGCCAAGTTCTTCTTTTCCTCTTCCAAGCTTAAACCACCAAAATGAGCTTCTTAAGGTTAAAACTACACAAGAATAAGCGGATGAGGCATTCTAGGCTATCTTTGAGGTTGGGGGATAGATAAGGAGGCTAGGGTTTGAGCCATTAAGTTCTTTATATAGAGGTTGGCCCTAAAATTTGGTTTTCTGGACACTGAGCATATGCTAGGCGTACGCTATAAACACCCGCGACCATTTCCTTTTATACGCTGGGCGTAACCCAGCTTACGACGGGCGTACCCATGCCCCTTCCACTTTGCATTCTTGGTCCTTCCTTGTCATTTATTTCTGTTAGGGGCCATTTTCGCCAATAACTTCAAAGAGTCATCAATCCTTCATTCTAAGTCCGTTTCCGACGAACTTTATATCCTCAAAAAGGTGCGGGAAACCCTACGCTCCTAGCGACACCTCAATGTCCAAAACTTTATGGATGAAACCTGGGACCCATAAATGACCGAATCGCCCCACTTAAACCAGACTTTGTCCTCAAAGTCATGCATCTCCATTCCCTACATACCAGACTACCTGCGTTCCATGGCCACAAACCCGGGAATACCCTCGTCTTTGCAAGGCAATCAAAATTGTAACAAACCGTTATTTCAAACCTATGTAATAGTATAAATTGTAGTTCTTTTTGAAATGACAAAGAGAAATTTTATCATATTATGTATATTTACATAATTGACCCTCAAAATTAAAGTGTTAAATAATCTCAATTGGGATGAACCAAGTCATAGAGATTTTAACAAGGATTCCAAAAATATAAAGAACTCCCAAAACCGAGTTATAACAAAAAAGTTATGACCAATCGAAGATCCGCGACAAATCCGGCAAACGCTATTTCGCGTAAAAAGTGAGTTTTTGATAAACTACTTCTTAGCCTTAGTGACCTTAATGAAAGTTGTAGAACTTGTAAAAATAATGAACTTTCATATATTGAACATTTGAATTTGACTTCGTACAAAGAAGTTATAATTTTTCTAAAGTTCGAATTAGCAGTAGACAACTAAAAACTCGAAATAAAGATCGAGCGAGATTTAACCAAAAAAACTTAAACGAGGATCGAAGGTCTTGTTAATACTAGTACAACGGTAAAAAGTCTGACGAAACGGACGTCGGATAAAGAAGTTATAAATTTTTAACGGATTTTCCGGTCCTGGTCTGTTAAAAATAATAATATTAAAAATAAAGTCAATATTAGCCAACAAAGTCTAAGAGAAAGTCGTATAGTATAATTTTACCTACGTGTGCATATAAAGAACGTCAAAAATGGAGTTCGTATGCAAAAGTTATGAATTTTACAAGTTTTTGGCTCAAAAATAAAGAAAAATAGTAAAAATCCGGATAATTTCACATGAACAGTACCCGGGCCACGTCATCTCGCATCAGCAGTCTCCCCGTGTCGCATGCTGATTCATCCGAAACCGAGGCCCAATCAGGAACTGATGCGCCTCGCATCGGTGGCGTTCTACGAGCCGAGCCACACGGCTTTCCTTCCATCGCTCCGCTTCGCACGTGCCCCCTTCCCATTGGTCCGAACTCTAGTCCAATCCGAGCCAGCCAGCAGCGAACGTCCGGTCCAAAGCCGTCTCCCTTCCTTTGCTACCTGTCCGATACGCGGCAGCCTCGCATAGCCTTGGATCCGAGGCTCCGACCTATATAATGCATGCCAGGGCTCCGACTTATTTTACATTTTTCACCCTAAATTTCACCCTCTTTCATATTTTCCACTTCCATAAGCTCATATACAACCCCTAAAGCCCCGGTATCAAGTCTCAAACCCTAAGCAAGCCTCGAAGCCCCGAGATTCCCGAGAAGTAACCTCTCTCCTGTCCAAACTCTGTCCAATTCACCATCTATCAAGTGAGTTTATATCCTTATGTTTTCACTATTTTTATAATGTTTTAGGGGGAAAATACAAGTAAAATACAAGGAATTTTCGTGAATGATAAAGCTCATTCTTTTGTTTTATTATGATTGTAAGTAAACTATTGCACTCATTTGGAACTATTTGCTACAATAAACATATAATTTATAATAGGTATAATTTATGATTCATACAAACTTGTTAATATACTTTATGGAACTACATATGTTTACTACATAATCAGAGTTTTTGATGAAATTAGATATATATAAATTGTATTAAATATAATTTATAATATAGTTATGATATGACTATTTCAAGGATACTTTTAAATATTTTACACTTAATTATCAATAAGGCATATGTGAGACACACTTCAAGTACTTATTCAAGTATAAAACAAAAGCCCTGAAAGTTATAACCAGAGTCTCCTTGAGAGAGAGAGCGTGACACTTGTATATAGATCTATATGGGATTGACAATCCAACATCTCGACTGTTAGCTACAGTCAAGTCGGCAGGCTTGGGATGACAATTGTCGTACCGTATTACAATGCCTGAAGAACGTTGTGTTTCAGGCGAGGCTTAGGTCATCAAGTATGGTTATGACAACTCACAACTTTGAAATTGATAAATAAGTTTGGTGTAAGAATATGTAACAATTTCATATAGTTTTAACATATTAAAACTATAATACTATTTCACAAGTTTTATTACAAGTATAGGTATAAAATACTATACAAGTTCCGAGTTAACTTATTTTTCAAAGTCTTATGGAAGGTTAAGACTATACTTCTTCTGAAAACAAATGTATATACAACAGAAAATATAGGATTTTCTTGAAGAAAAAATACATATTTCAAAGAACAAACAACAAGTTATTTATATAACATACTTATGAACTCACCAACTTAATTGTTGACACTCCTTTCAAAACTACTTGTATTTTCAGGAAAGCAGTAAACAGGTACCAACACGTTTAAAGGAAGACCAAATTTCTTTATATTTATGTTTGTAAATTATACTTTTTGAAACCCAATTGTAAACTTAAAATCTGATGTAATTAATGTTGTACTTTGGTTTCTATTATGCATTGTTGTGATACTACAAATGAAGTCCTCCACCCCTAAATATTTCCGCCGTTCAGTTTTGGGGGTGTGACAAAAACCAACCCTCGCAGGTTTCTAGAATCTGAAGATTAACAATTTCCTTGCAACCTAATCACATCTGCTCCATTTGAAACCTCAAGCCTCGTGATGGTCTATCTCCCTGACAGACTGCCCACATCGAATCATCCTTGAACATATTCCACAATAGATGGTCCGAGATAGAATACTTCCCACTCGTAATACCTTGAGGCTTCTTAAAGAACAAAAGTCATTGATAACCTGCAATTGCCGAATAACCCGCAATTCCGCACATAGATTCCAAATCACTAAAGTCGCTCCTACTCCCCTTGCTGCCACATGGCTGCTTTCTTGAAGAATGGTCGGGACTCTCCTGGTCCCAACTCGCCTGCCAACTATCCGAAAGACTGGGCATCTTCCTAATAGCTGAGCGAGAGATACAGACTCAACAATCGCATCTGACCTCCGAATGACACCTCGTCTAACAATAACTGCCCCGACAATACCTCTTCTCTCGACCCCTTCCATTGTTGATCCATTTGATCATGAAAGGTTGACAACCCGTCGCCACTGAACACAATGCAAAGATGAATGCTACTAGAACATCCATAGTTTATATCATACCCGACCTCCTCTGACCCGTCTTTCTTGGTTCCAGTATGACGCGGTTCCATTACTAATAGAACCACTTGAGACGTACCGTGATGGCATTAGCTACCATCGAAACAACTCACTCATTACCCTGGTATACTGCATTTGATGCCCTTGGCATCCTTATGCTCTCGAATTCCATCTCACATAATCAAAATCCTATACTGAATCTGTGCGAACACCGATTCGGAGTCCTCTCTGAAACGGGACGTCACTCCACCACTACATCAAGATCCATTATGAATCATAATATCTGATTACCCTTACCTGACCGGTAAATAGATACCCTTAGCCGATCCTTGAGATTACCAGTCTCACACCCGGTCCAACCACCAGGTTCCCAAGAGATTAAGTATTAGGACCACCCAGCTGTAGCCTTCCTGAGTCATGTACCGCTTATCCATAAGATCCTGCAACTTAAGGTCCAAACTCTTACCTCAACAGCCTCTACCAATTCCATTCTGAATTCCCATAACCATTCGGGCTCGCCCCAGATAATTGATTGGTCAATCACCTCTGGTCCTGATCCTAACTAAGTTGTGGCTTCCACTACCCTGTAAACTAGCTTTCCCTAGTCCAAATCACTTGAAAGTATTTGTGAACGCTACAACACCCCTGCAGCCTTACATCACTCTCTACTACTAGTGAATGCTACAACCCCTATAGTCTTACATCACTTTCACCCTTGCATCTGCCCTGGATACATGGACGGTTCTCCCCTTACTTAGATTCAAGTAAGTCTGCTCAACACACAAAAATTAAAGGATTCCCAATCGTCATTATGTTCCCATGCTCACCTTGTTGATGGCCGGTGCTTACCAAAGCTAGCATACCAAAAATATCCCTGCCCAAACATCATACTTCCTGAAATCCAGCTAACACTTCTTGTATCCTAACAACATCAACGACATCAAACGCTTAAAAAATGTTATCATGCTCAGATCTCGGAGTCCAACGAATGGATAGTCTAACCAGACCTCAACGACAACTCTCTCTTCCCTTGGCAATCCTGATGGATCTTCCAAACATAAAAACTAAGGCTACTGAAAACTAGCCATAACTCCCTCGTCCATGCCCTTGAACCAACCTCGAAGCTAACTGGGGTAGGTGCACTCACTACTTCACCCTAAGGGAAATCCATGAAGATGCGGCCAAAACTGCTACACCCGTAGCAACCCCAGTTACCGAAGAGATTCCGACAACAACTCGGAGCAATCACAGTACACATGGAATCCGCTCTGCGAGATACATCTATCTAAAGATCTCTCAAATATTCCTTGACTTGAAGAATGGAATTTGACAACCCTTGCTAATCCAGACAATAGCAGAAAACCGACCCGAGATCCAACTTATCACAATTCTCAAGCGATAAAAATATCCGATATCCACTGGAAATGGCCGAAGATAGCATATCCGAAAACATCTGAAGGAATCCTAACCACCTCCTCTTGTGATACCTTGACCACCCTAAGAACATGATGTAACACCTCTTTCCGATCCCAGTGACAATCCGAACCCTTAGAACGAAACTTTATCGAGTAATCCTTCCGCTAACTCGCTTACCACCGGAGCCGGGACCACATCTAACCACCGATGTTGCCTCATGTTCAGATTCGGCTAGTCCATGAGATACCTCAGGCTATTGTGGTATGTGTAAATGGTACAAAAAACCACATAGAGGTAATGATTCCAAATCTTAAGGGCAAAAACATCCGCCCCAACTCCAAATCATGCGTCGGGTAGTTCACCTCGTGAGGCTTCAATTGCCTCGAAGCATAAGCAATAACATGTCCTCTCTGCATCAAAACTACACCCAAACCCGAGATGGATGCATCGCAGTATACAAAAAAAATCCTCTACGCCCTCTGGCAGGGTTAAGATTGGCGCCTCTCACAATCTCCGTCTCAGTGTCTCGAACGCTGCCTGCTGCTCAGGCCCCCCAACGAAAGACTACAGCCTTCTTCGTTAGTCGAGTCAAGGGTACGACTATCTTGGAGAAATACTAGATGAATCTCTGATAGTAGTCGGCTAATCCCAGGAAACTCCGAATCTCAGATGGAGACTTCGGAACCTCCCACCTCATCACGGCCTCTACCTTGGTCGGGTCGACCAGAATACCGTCCTGGTTGACAAGATGCCTAAGAATCTGCACCTCACGCAAACAAAAATCACACTTGGAGAACTTGGCTTACAAGCGCTCCCTCTACATGGTCTCCAAAACCTCTCGCATATGCTCGTCGTGCTCTTTCTGCATCTTGGAGTAAACCAAGATATCGTCTATAAATACTATCACGGACCGATCCAGCATCGGACTACATACGCGGTTCATAAGATCCATGAACGTGGCAGGAGCATTGGTGAGCCCGAAAGTCATCACCATGAACTCATAGTGACCATAACGCGTCCAAAAAGCATTCTTTTGTACATCCTCCACTGTGACCCTCATCTCAACGGTAACCTGAATGCAAATCAATCTTGGAGAACCAAGATGCTCCCTGTAAATGGTCAAAGAGGTCATCAATCCTCGGGAGTGGGTAACGGTTCTTCACTGTTACCCTATGTAGCTCCCGATAATCTATACATATCCGATGTGACCCGTCCTTCTTCTTTACAAACAGAATTAGAGCTCCCTAGGGCGAACTACTCGGTCTAATGAATCCTTTGTCTAACAGCTCCTGGAGCTCTGTAGACAACTCATGCATGTTGGGAGGATCCAACCGATATGGTTCCTTGACTATCAGAGCCGCACTATGGACGAGGTCGATCCCGAACTCCACCTGCCTCTCCGGAGGTATCCCAGGCAACTCCTCAAGGAATACATCCGCAAACTCTCGTACCACAGGCACATCGCCTACCGTTGTCTTACTCGCCTCTCGGGTATCCATAACGTAGGTGACGAATCCTGCGCAACCCTGCTGAAGGTAGCCCCTCGCTCACACTGCCGAACATAAGGCTGATCCTCGTTGTGGCCTCTCGCTATGAATTACCATCTCTCCCCCACATGAGGTCCTGATCCGAACCAACTGCAGCGTGCAGTCAATCACTGCCCCATTGGGGCTCAACCAATCCATACCAATAATGACCTTGTTCCCCCTCAACGGTTTGGGAACCAAATCCACTAGATAACACTCTTCGAACAACCTCAAAACACAATCTCGGAAGACCTCTGATGTTCGCACAGACTGGTCGTCCGCAATCTCTACCTCTAGAGGGCAATCCAACACGCCTGAAGACTCAAAAAAAACTTCTTGCTAAGCGCAAGAGAAACAAACGATCGGGTAGTGCCTGAATCAAACAACACCAGAACCAGTATACCGTTCACATGGAACGATCCTAAACATGTATATATATAAGCATATATCAATATCAAAACATCATATAAATAAATCAAAGGGAAAGAATCATACCCGTCACCACATCGGGTGTGGCGCGTGCCTCCTCGGTATTCAACTAGAAGGCCTGGATCCTCACCACTGGAGTCTCTAACTTGCCATGCCCGCTATCATTAATCCACAGGGTCACTGGGGTTGGCACCTTCACTAGCGTTGTTTCTATCAACTGGGGGCAATTGGCGTTCTTATGGCCCCTCTGGTTGCAGTGGAAACACAGCAACTCGGATCTCTGATTAATGGGTGCAGGGGCGGTACAATCCCTGCTGAAATGCCCCGTCTTGCCGCACTTGTAGCAGCCTGACGATCCCAATCTACACGCCCCCTCGTGTGTCCTGCCACATTTCCTGCAGCGGCCCTATCTTGACTGGCCTTTCGGCCTACCATCTGATACCTTGGGCTTCTTCCCCGAAGCCCCAGTCATCTGTCCCTCCTCTACCTTCCTCTTTTGGATGTGCTCTAGATCAATCTCCCTCTCCCTTGCCCTGGTAATAACGGAATCCATGGTAGGGCAAGCTGAAGAACTAACATGCTCCCGAATGTCGGCTCGCAGCATGTCATGGTAGCGGATCTTCGTCATGTCCTCATCTCCCGCATACTGGAGCACCATCAATGCCCTCTCCCGGAACATGGCGGTGATCTCCACCACAGTCTCCGTAGTCTGTCTCAAATCCAAAAACATCCTGGCCAGCTGTTGACGCTCCACAGCTGGCGCGAACTCACTCCTGAACCGGGTCACAAAGTCCGGCCATGTCATAGCCTCAATAGCCGAGGCTCCAAGAGAGTCACCAACCGACTCCCACCAATCCTTGTCCCGGTCTCTCAAGCAGTCGGCTGCATATCGCACCTTCGACCCTCGGGGCAGAAGCTAGTCAACTATTCAGACTCAATGTCTACAATCCATTATCTGGCAGCAATGGGGTCCTTTGCCCCATGGAAATCTGGCACACAACTGCCCCTGAAGTTCTTAAAGGACAATGTGCATGATCCTGACTGGCTAGTCACCATGTCACTCTTGAACTCCCTAAAGCGATCCTCCATCAGCTCGATAATCCCTGCCTTAATTGACCTAAAGATGACCGGGGTCGCATCAAGGATACCTCTAGTGATCTCGGATGCGATGAACTCGCATAGCCTCTCATCCACTGGTTCAGAATCTGAACCCGAACCCGAACCCGATCCCTCTCCTGAATTGCCTACTACTGGCCTCGGGCGTAGCATCACCATTCCGCAATACATAGTGACAATTATCAGTGATACTGATACATCAAGAGGGATCACATCTATCACAAGTTTCCTGGTCTTGTCTTAGCCTTCCTCGATTCAAGTACGGATCCTCTGTTTTCAGTAGTACGGGCCCATACTACCTTCCACATCTATCCGTACTTTCTTCAAGAACTGCCTCGACTCCACCAAGTCCCTTTTACTGTTACTGATCTCTTCTACTCTCATCCTAGGCTTGCCCTAGGGTACCTCTGACTCCACCCTAATTAGTCCTCAGCTGCTGAAGGCCTCTTTGTAATGCCAATTAGCCATTACCTGAATACAATCACATGCAATGAGGCCCGGATAATCCTTCGAGTAAGGGACTCATCCCTACAACGGTTAGGACTCAAACAAGAGCTGCAAAATAGGGTCAAATCCAATCCTCTAAGATTATTCAACCCTGATCGCATGTGGCTTTAACGTATTCACCTAATAGCTAACTCCCATCACTCATAGTCCCACAAAGCACAAAGCAAGCAGCATTCAGAAAAAAGGGAATGTTCTCAAGAAATTCTATTCTCATAACAGGAAATTATACTAGCATACAATGCTAAGCTCATACTATCATACATAACCTAAACAGGCTATCCTACTACCATCTACTCAATACTAGCATGAAATTCTCATAAGCTGAAACACATAAAGCAGGCACATAAGGCATCATTCCTAGATCCTTAGTCCTGTTCTAGCATGTTGTTCTACTGAAACTAATAAACATAACATAAATTTGTATGGGTACTTTAGGAAATACTTACTTGAGCTCGGCTGGTCGCGAAAATCACACACCTTGTTATTAAAAAAATTTAACTTAGCTTTTAGAAAACCATTTTTTTTTGTAAAAGTCTTTTAGTCCCTCAGTTTGAGTCCAGATGTCCCCGAGGGTGTGTCTGAATCCCTCAAACTAGGGCTCTGATATCAACTTGTAACACCCCAAAATTTCACGTGTAAAAGTTTCATTTTTAATTAATGGATTTGCAAAACATTTGTAAGTGACAATGTGAAATCATATCATCTCATAAACAACATATCATGTCTGAAAACCCAAATACTGAAAATAATAACATGTCAGAGTACAATCCCAGAATATCTCATAATGCGGAAGGTAACGAGAGTGTGTATGAAGTGCAGCTACCACGCCAGCTCCTTCCCCTTTGCTGAAGAGGTACCTGAAACCAAAACTGTAAACCGTAAGCACAAAGCTTAGTGAGTTCCCCCAATGTACCACATACCATACAATCACATAGTGTACATACTGTCGGGTAATTCTGGGGTGCCCGACCTACCCGGTACGGCCATTTTGGGGTGCCGACCTACACGGTTCGACCATTCTGTAGTGCCGACCTACCCGTGTCAAGGCCTACTGGGGTGTTGACCTACCCATGTCAAGCCGTTCTGGGGTGCTGACCTACCCTTCAGTCCTCACAACCTAACCTCGGGGACTATTTCACCCCCCCTATTGCTACTATCACATATATCATAACATAAACATACTGTCAAACATATTTGGGGTGTCCGACCTACCCTTCGGTCCTAGCAACTGAACATTGGGACTATTTGCCTCCTACTACCACTATGACATATAACATATCATGCTATCATATAAAAATATCATCACATACTGTGAGGCATATCTGGGGTGCCTGACCTACCATTCGGTCCTAACAATCGAGCTCTACTACTATCACATATAACATATCATGCCAGCATATAACATATCAGGTAGTAGCAAACCTAGACGATATCACAAAGACAATCATCTAACATACAGCTCCTACTGGTGGGCAGCATTGTGGTCGTAGACCCACCGCTACTGGAAAGGTAACTCACCTCGCAAGACTGAATGCTGAAAAGTTGATCTACAGATGTTTGACTGCTGCTCCGATGGTCTTCCGGCTGTAAATCCATAAAACACTTAATCAGATACTGATAACTACTCCTAGGGTAAAATGCCTATTTGACCCCTTACCAAGTCAAAGTCAAAGTCAACTTCCAGCTGACCCGACTGGCCGAGTTGGGACGCCAACTCGTCGAGTCCCTATCCTTTCATCTGGCCTTCTTCACGCCTCAACTCGTCGAGTTTGGCAACAACTCGTCGAGTGCATCTTCAAACGTTGGGAGATTCCCTTGGACTTGCCGATTCTGTTCATACACTTATCGAGTCCGATGTTTCTTAGGTCCTTTTCGCATCTAAACATCTACGGGACTACCCTCCTTAACAACCGGTCCATTTGCTGAATGGATTCGGTAGTCATTACGCCTCGACTCGTCGAGTCCCAAGAACAACTCGGTGAGTCCATCCTTGACCAATGCTATACAGTCGATTTAAATGGGTCTTAACACATCAAAACCATAAATTTGGCCTCCTAATGTCCATTTTATATGTAAAGTTCCAAACTTGGTGCACATGCATGGGTTTTTTGGCTCAAAAATCCATAAATGGTGCTCAACAATGCGCAGGGGGCCCTCATGGCCATAAAGTTGGCAACTTTATGCCATGAGACCCCTCCAAGGATTCAGATCTGAAATTAGAACTCCATGAATCCCATCACAAATCCGGAAATGGCTTAGGAAGCCCTAAATGCACCTAAAATCTAATCCCTAAAGATGAACAACTACCAGAAAGACCAAAACAGGGGGCATTTCCCTTGATTGAGCTGAAAATGGAATAAGATCTCTGGATCTACAAGCCCCAACTCGAATTCCCAAGCTTCCTCCTTCCTTCCAACCTTCACAACCACCCAAAAGCACCAAAAATGGCCTTAGATCAATCAAAAGCAGCTAGGGTTTCGATAAGAGGTGTTCTGGGAGCATAAGGGACAATGGAGGCTACAATAAGACATTTAAATAGGGTGAGAACCCTCAGATTTAGGGTTTCCCTCAAACAACACCTACTCGCCGAGGCAGTCTCCCAACTCGTCAAGTAGGTAACTTAAAATGCTTGCAGATCGCAACCCTACTCGACGAGTTGGGCCACCAACTCGTCAAGTCCCAAAGGAAATATAGAAATGTGTACCGAGAATCAGGTGTTACAAATAGGGTCAAGTCCATCAATATGATATTATCCAATCTGTTCTACATATGACTTAGCTTATTCACTTAATAGCTAATTCACGTTAATAAAAGTGCTACAAAGCACAAAGCAAGCGTCATTCAGGTAATCGGTAAATCTAACCAGCATACACTAGAAAAATCAGTCTATCCACACATACATCCTGCAAGCAGGTAACACCTGTCGCTAACATCATCCTAGGTTTACCCTAGGGTAACCTTCGACCCACAAACTATCATAGAACATTTGGCCTATATACCACAACCCATGCTGTCCACATCCACCCTCGCTACCGGTTGCCTTATGCATGCAAATTATACACAAAACATGATCTAATAGACCGTTGAATAATAGACTCTACCCTAACACAACAGGAAATAAAGTCAAATAAGCTATTCTAAGGCTATAATATCCTAACTGTATACAATTTTCAAAACATACACATTGCAGTTACAAATACCAATTATCATTCTCATTCCAGCATGACATCCAATATCCTCATGGCTACAAGCACCACATATCAGGCCAACCTATTGCTGACTACTCAGCACTATCATGCAAGTCTACCAGTTGATACAACATATACAAGCATCTCCGCTAGCCCTAACTAGCATGCGATTCACAAATTCATAATCAAATCATAACAGATAACAATTGTTGGTATTATATAGAAACTTACTCGAGCTTGGATGATTGCATGCACCACACCCTTTCTTGTCTTACAAATTCTTTAATTAAAACATTTTTTTCATTGAAAGCTTTACAGATCCTCAGTCTAAGTTCAGACACACAAAAAAGTATGTCCAAATCCCTCAAACCAAGGCTATGATACCAACTTGTAACAACCCAAAAATCAAGGATAAAAATTTCATTTTTAATATAGCTAAAATATTAATACCATTTATTTCTAACATTTCAAATGATTGTTAAGTAAAACATTTATCAGAGTTCATCCCCAGAATCATTCATTGCGGAAATCATAGGTGTGTGCACTGCGATCAATCCGAGCTCTTTTTTTCAAAAACATTGATACCTGAAACCAAAAATACAAACCGTATGCACAAAGCTTAGTGAGTCCCCCCGATCATACCCCACACACAATCCACACAACACATATCATATTAGCTATAAAAGCTATCTTTACCGCATACCACGCATCAATTAGCTATAAAAGCTACCTCTACTACATAATACAGAACAATTAGCTACAAAGGCTACCTCTACTGCATATCACATATCCATTAGCTATAAAATCTACCTCTACCATGTATCACATATCAATTCGTTATCGAGCTATCTCTACCATTAGCCACAAAGGCTACCTCTACCCTTAGCCCCAAAGGCTAATTATACCGTTAGCCACAAAGGCTATCTCTACCATTAGCCCGAAAGGCTATCTCTACCGTTAGCCCCAAAGGCTATCTCTACAGTTAGCCCTAAAGGCTATCTCTACTGTTAGCCACAAAGGCTATCCCTACCATTAGCTGTAAAGCTATATCTACCACGTATCAATGCATAACAATGCTACACACCTTTACACAGTAAGTATACCAACTATCTTAAAATGGGTCGGCCTTGTTGCCTTAGACCCATTGGTATGGTGAGGAGACTCACCTTGAATGCAGAAGCTTCCTAAAGAAAATCTTAGATGCTGCCCTACCCACTTCCTGAACCATCAAAACCGATCAATATACCCAATTAGCAACTGGGTCCCATACCATAATCCTTAATCCGTGCATGCGGTAAAATGACTATTTTACCTCGGGCCCAGTATAATCCAAAACTAAGGCCCAAATCTCAAAACAAAACCCAACATTAGGTAGGATTTCCAAGCCTACTAGTGGTCCACTAATGGCCCAATTTGCTTAATTCGTCCCAATCATTCTAATGAGCCTTACCCTAAGCCCAAACATATTCTTGGCCTAATTTATCTGACTTCTGATGGCCTACTAAGGCCCAAAGACCCAAAGCATGGCCCAAACTATGGCCCAATATCACAAGGCCCAACTGACAGAGTACGCGGGGCATACATGCACGCACGCTAAGCGTACTGACTAAGTGGAGCGTACGTTGGGCGCACCTTCACGTACGCTCAATGTCAACCTCATGTTAAGTCTATTTCTCATTAAGTGCTTAATACTTCACTTCCGAAGCTACAATCACATATCCTGGTCCTTTTCCACGTCTTAATCCATAAAGTTACTGACTTAGTGGCTTTACATGGCCCAAACAAGCCTAACTCCAAAAAACTATGTTCTACTTCCATGAAAAGCGCTAGATCTCATGCATGAACCCATTAAGACATTCAAGATGGAGACTTTACTGCTTATGGGACCCTTTTAGCTCTGAGGGTGGCAACCCTAAGCTCACAAACGAGATTTCACCATAAAGGTCCATTCTTGGGACCAAAATGACTCCAAAACCAAACTACACTAGATCTAAGCATTCTTAGGTAAAGTTATGAGATTTATACCTCCAAAGAGTCCCAAAGGATGATGCTATCCCAGATCTATGAGCTCCAGCTTCCCAAGTTCTTCCTTGCCAACTTCTTCTTTTCCTCTTCGAAGCTTACACCAACAAAATGAGCTTCTTAAGGTTAAAACCACACAAGAATAAGGGGATGAGGCGTTCTAGGTTATCTCTGAGGTTGGGAGACAGATAAGGAGGTTAGGGTTTGAGCCATATATCTCTTTATATAGAGGTTGGCCCTAAAATTAGGGTTTCTGGACACTGGACGTACGTTGGGCGTACAACAAAAACACCCGCAGCCATTTCCTTTTATATGTTGGGCGTACCCATGCACATTACACTTTGCATGCATGGTCCTTCCTTGTCATCTATTTCCATTAGGGGCCATTTTCGCCAATAACTTCAAAGAGTCATAAATCCTTCATTCTAAGTCCGTTTCCGACAAACTTTATATCCACGAAAAGGTGGCAGGAAGCCCTACGCTCCCATCGACACCTCCAAGTCCAAAACTTTCCGGATGAAACCCGGGACCAATAAAAGACCAAATTACCCCTACTCATTAGTTTCTGAGACCCCAACCGAGTACTTTCAAACAGGGTGTTACAACTATCATAAGATTCTGCATCTGGTTTAGATGGATGAACATTTTGAACGTTGTCTTCGTGTTGTTTACCATTAAATTTTGAATTTATATTGTCATTAGTATCTTCATCAACAACATGATCTTTACTTTCGTTTTGATCTTCATTTGTAACATTATTTTCCTAATAATTCGAATCTTTGTTGACATCATAATCATCATAAGTTGAATGTATAACTCATAATCATCATTATCACAATACTCCATGAAAAGCCAAATCATCTTTAACAGTACCTGAATTTTTATTATTGGTAGAAATTTTTTTATCGATGTTCATCTTTGAAAACATTCTCTAAGATGATTTACAATAAATTCTACCATTGTTGATATATTTATATTTGCAAAAATAATAATGAAGCTTACGTTTATTTTAAAAACCGTCTTATAATGTATGGATTTCATAACATGTTAAAGTGTTAAATAGCAATTCTAACGTCTTTATTTTATTATTAATTTTTTGGCTATTTAGAAATGATTGGTCCATATTATCTCTTACATTTACACAATATTTATATTTCTCAATTGAACTTAATTCTATATATAGATAGAAAATTACTAATCTAACCAACAACACTAATTACTTTTTACTTAATAGCTAAAAAATTGTCATTAGACAAAAATAGCTAGACAAAACGTAGTTGAGGTAAACATGCATAGTGTAGGTAATCACTTACGGTATACTCTCAACAAAGCTATTGTTTGATGTTTGGACGAATATCATGGCCATTATGAACAAAACCGTAGGTTTGGGCTACAAACCTACTACTTCGCGTCGACTACTTTTGGTTTAAGTTGGCTGCCATTTCATATTGGTTTGACTACTATATCGTAGTTGGTATACCCCTTCTAGGGTTTTGGTGTGTTTCATTTTTGTATTTTTGCTACAAAAAAAAGGTTTAAGAGGAAAACATGAGGTTCACAGACACCATTGTAGAGCGTTTCATTAGCTTCAAATACCAAAAATTAACCTATATGATTTGTTTGCTTTATATATTATGGGCTAATTGGCCCCATACTGTAAATGGGCTCCAAATTATAGCTCATATGCCCTAAATCGTAGGTTATTGCCTAAGAAATTGACAAAAACGTAGATTTCCTTCATTGTCTACTATTTGGTAGGTTATTCTTTGGTTGAATGATAATTTTTGGCTATTAAGTGCAAAGTCACTAATAATTATGGCTAAATTTATTTTATATATATATATATATATATATATATATATATATATATATATATATATATATATATATATTCAGGAATAAAGCAAAATCTACCAAAATTAGGTAGGTATGTGCATAATCTTTAGAGGTCTATAATTGATTTAATCAAGTTGGATTATTCTAGATTGTAAAATAATAAAAATATATAGACAAATCTATCAATGAACAACTGCCTATTTAACTATATTAACTACCGTATATGTATTAATCATATTTTTAGTGAGAGAGATTAGGTAGAATCTTAAGAACATGAAAATGTTCATATGCTCCATAAATGCCATGGAAGAAGGTTTGACCATCAAGCTTCACGAAAGATGACTGAGGGTTTAGAAACACATGACACCACATGAAGTTTATGTTTAAATAATATTTCTTTTCTACCAATATTTATATGCAGAGTATGATGTCATCTGCTTGGTAATGTATTACTGTAATTTATCATGTGTAACTTATCATACATAAGAAGATAGCTATACTCGAAAGTCCTAACCATTTGTACTAGCTTGGCAATGCTTGATTTTGGTTATAATTAATAATAAATAAATAAATAAATAAATAAAAGATCAAAGATAACATTGATGCCATTAATAATACACATTGTTAGGTTCACTATAATCATCATTTCTTTATAAGAGAATGGTATAGAACAACTTCGCTATACTTATATATACATTTTATACATAAAAGTATAAAGGTTTATTCTAAAGATTAGTTAATTGGTCAAATGAGAGTATAGCGTTTGCGGTACCAAACTACCAAGATTCATGTGCACCTTAATAATTATCGTTGCTAATTAATTTAATTATTCTTTGTAATATTACATTTGTGCTTCTCTATGATAATAAATTACTGATTTTAATAATATTTTATTGCCATCATTCTTTTTCCAATAAACAGAAATTAAATATTTTTCTAATTTCTTTCTATACATCATTTTACTTATGTAAAATGACGAAAATGTGTGATACATGTTACAATTTCACATATACATGAAAATAAATACGAAGAAAGTATAGAATAATATTTATTTTTTTGGAGAACTAAATATTTTTTTACGTTTTCTTTCTATTTATCTTTCAATCCATTTGAAATAATCAGAAGTGTATTAAAATATAATTAAAATATAATTAATATTATCCAAATATGATATTTATCATAAGTTCTCATACTTAGAAATATAAGTAGGAAGAATAAGTATCAGAATATTTAATTTCTTATATTTCCAAAAAAAAAAAAAAAAATCTCATTCTGTTTTTTGAATAAAAAATCTAAGCAACTAGATTAATTTTTTCAATTTAATCTTTTTCAAAAATTTGAGGAGATCACCCCGTGTGACACTCTAAGGTAGAAACAATGTTCATATCCCCTAACATGGCATTCCATGTCATTTCCTTCTTTATTACTAAGAAATCAATTTTTTTTTTTTTTTTGGGAGAAAGGAAGATGTGGGTTTCGAACCGAACCTTCCTTCCACCAAATCAGAAAAAACATAGCAATTAAGCTAGAGGTTCTTAACGATTTTAATGCTTCACGCTTAATCTATATCTAGTAAATACTAAAACCATTCTTTTAAAAATAAGAGTTCGGAGATTAGAACCTGTGTGCCACCAGTACGACAAAATACGTCTCTTACAAGTGCAGGGACTCCTCTTCTTAAGGGCTAGGGGCTGTGCCCTCTGCCTTTTTTCTTAAGAACTAGTCTATAACTGTTACAAATTTTACTTATAATGTCTAGAACTATAGAATTTGACTGTGCCAACCCCACCCGAAAATCAAAAGTTCAAGCTTCGTCTTTGTACCGTGGAACTAGAAACTACAGATATTTGTTTAAACTAGTCCATCATATTATATATATATATATATATATATATATATATATATATATATATATATATATATATATATATATATATATATATATATATGTTTAAACTAGTCCATCATTATTACATTTTCATACAATTTTTTTATAAATTTTATATAATTATTTGTAATTTCCTTTTACAACATTTTAAAAATGTTTCATAGATTTTGTATGATAGTTTAATACTTATTTATAACATTTTAAAACATATTTGTAAAATATTAGTTTAAAATGTTGTATTTAAAAAAAATTAAAATTTTATAACCATCTAATTAAAAAATGTTAAAAGAACCTCCAAACTTATTGTTACATATTTAATTTATTGTTACATTTTAAAATATTTTTGTTAAATACAATTTTTTTATAAATTTTATATAATTATTTATAATTTTCTTTTACAACATTTTAAAAATGTTTCATAGATTTTGTATGATAGTTTAATACTTATTTATAACATTTTAAAATATATTTGTAAAATATTAGTTTAAAATGTTGTATTTAAAAAAATTAAAATTTTATAACCATCTAATTAAAAAATGTTAAAAGAACCTCCAAACTTATTGTTACATATTTAATTTATTGTTACGTTTTAAAATATTTTTGTTAAATACATTGTATTGATTATTTTGTTTTTTATTTGCTACATAATATTTTCTTTTTATTTTTTTAAAAGAACCTCTAAAGTTTGTAACGACCCAAATTTTCTTTGAAAATTTTTATTTTTTAATAATAGAACATAATTGCATAAACAATGAAATGTTAACGTAATTGTTTTTAAAACAACATCATTACAACTTTATTTAAATCATCAGTGTCCCCGAAACATGTCAGTAAAAGAGAGATAGAGTGCACGTCGCACCATCACGCATTGCCCTTGCCCTTGAGCTCAGATGTACATGAAACAAATCAACAACCTGTAAGCGAAATGCTTAGTGAGTTCCCCAGAGTATACCACACACAATACATATACACATATCCTGTTAGCTGATTAAGGTACATACATATCACATAAGCCATGCATACAAAAAACTTGTAAGAATAGCATGGGCTACCCCACATGGTATTTACCTAGGAATGCCATGGGCTACCCCACATGGTCTTACATCCAATGTCATGCGCTACCCCACATGGTCTTTACCTAGGACAATCATGGGCTACCCCACATGGTCTTACATCCAATGTCACGGGCTCCCCCAGGGTCTTCCATGCAAAACACACAATCACATATCATATCAAATCACAGAATGACTAATACATAAATCATAATCACATAATGGGCCCGCCTTGGTGCCTTAGACCCATATGTATGGTGAGAAGACTCACATCTATCTGTTGAATACAAAAGTTGCTCTCCTAATAGTCCGCAACTTCCCGTGATGAATAATAAATAATAATCACTGTTAGGATTTTAATTAACCAAAGGAAAACCAAACTCCAAATCCTTCCATGAGGCCTAATTATCCTTCCCTTGTTAATGGGCTCAGATGTACATGAAACAAATCAACAACCTGTAAGCGAAATGCTTAGTGAGTTCCCCAGAATATACCACACACAATACATATACACATATCCTGTTAGCTGATTAAGGTACATACATATCACATAAGCCATGCATACAAAAAACTTGTAAGAATAGCATGGGCTACCCCACATGGTATTTACCTAGGAATGCCATGGGCTACCCCACATGGTCTTACATCCAATGTCATGCGCTACCCCACATGGTCTTTACCTAGGACAATCATAGGCTACCCCACATGGTCTTACATCCAATGTCACGGGCTCCCCCAGGGTCTTCCATGCAAAACACACAATCACATATCATATCAAATCACAGAATGACTAATACATAAATCATAATCACATAATGGGCCCGCCTTGGTGCCTTAGACCCATATGTATGGTGAGAAGACTCACATCTATCTGTTGAATACAAAAGTTGCTCTCCTAATAGTCCGCAACTTCCCGTGATGAATAATAAATAATAATCACTGTTAGGATTTTAATTAACCAAAGGAAAACCAAACTCCAAATCCTTCCATGAGGCCTAATTATCCTTCCCTTGTTAATGGGCTCCAAAGTCCAGGTTTAAGATCATTAATGGGCCTCTTGGCCCAATAAGGCCCAATCAATATGTCCATGGACATAACAAATGAAATGATTCGCAATTCCTAGAATATAACCATATCCAATAACCAAATGAGGCCCAATAGCTCAAAGGCCCAAAACAGATTTGGGCCCAACTGTGATGCATACGCTTGGCATACCATCCTTGTACGTACAACATACTAGGGTCTTGGGACTACGTGCAGCATACACTGGGTAATGCACAACGTACAACTAGGTTAAGCACTTTCTCCATTAAGTTCTTAATACCCGATTCCTTTACGTCCAAAAGCCAGGTCTAAGTTTGTAAGACACCCTAAGGCATAAAATTGGCAACTTTATGCCTTTGAATGCCTCATATACACCCAAAACCTTCATTAAGACCTTTTCAAGGACTTTAACCCATGCATCAGGGCAAAACTCCTATCAATACTCTATTTTTATGATACTAAAGGACCAAGGGACCTTAGATCTATCATTCCCATCATCTGGAGTTGCTTAACTCACAAGTGGAGGTCCAAAATCAACTAAAAGGACAAAACTAGAAAACCCTAGCTAAATCTAGAGATATAAGTGGAAAGGTGCAAGCTTTTTACCTCCAAAAGCTTTTCAAGAAAACCAAGATGCAGATTCTTGAAGCACCAAACCGTCCCAAGCTTGCTTGACCATTTCCTCTACTTGAAAGAACTCTAAAATGGCCACCAAAACCTACTCCTTAAGCTTAAAAACCTCACATACAAGAGGCTAAATAGGCTGATGGGGTTTAGACCAAGAGGCTAAAAGATGTTTAAATAGGGGACAAGTATGAGATTTAGGGTTTTGGCCCTGTGATGCGTACGTCGGGTGTACCCTTACGTACGTCCAGCGTACGTAAGGCCCCTCAACAATCCTACATGAAGAGTACTTTAAGCGTAATGTAACACCTGGTTCCTGGTACGTATTTTTAAATTAAGCATTTTTCATTTTAGCCTGGGACTCGGCGAGTTGGTGGCCCAACTCGTCGAGTAGAAGCGGTTTGGACTCGGGGGTTAAGTGGCTGACTCAGTGAGTCAGAGACCGGACTCGACGAGTCTGTGCTGTCTGGAAAAAACCCTAATATGAGGGTTTGCACCTTATATAAACGCCTTAACTCAGCCTCCCTTGTCCCTAACACTCTCCTAGAGTTGCATATCGAAACCCTAGCCGTTTGTGTGTGTGTGTTAAGGCCATCTTGGTGCTTTTTGTTGACTTGTAAAGCTTGGAAGGAAGAAGAGGAGATTGAGTGTTTGACTTAGGGCTTGTGGATCCAGAAATCTCATTCCATATTCAGATTAATCAAGGTAAAATGTGTTGGGTTTTGAGCAATCTAACACTTCCTAAGTGTGCATGCAACCCTAATAAACCTTGGATCTATGTTTGTCTAAATACATGCAAAATAATAATTTTCCAAGGTTTATAACCTATCTAACATGGCATGGGGAACATTTCAACATAAAATAGTTAGAAGAGATTACATACCTTTTGGTGAGTTTGGTTCTAAGGAGTTTGAGGGCCAAGCACCAATAGTGTGAATGCCTCAAATGGAATCACAAACACCACAAACTCTTGGAAAACTTTGAGAGAGTATACACCTTGTATAAAATCGGCCACACACATGCACACACACACTAGTTCACTAGTTTTCTCTTAGGCTCCATTTCATGCTCCATAAGCATGCTTATATAGTGTGCATGGTTAGGGTGAAACCCTAATAACCCATGTCTTTTCCTTTTCCAAGGATCCATGGGTTAAAAGCTCCATGGATCATCCATGGACTTCCACATAAGCCTAGCCCATTAACAAATGAGTATTAGCCCACACTATATAAAACAAATAGCCCATAATTTAATTAGTCTTCCTTTTAATCTCTAAATTAATTCATAATTAATTTAAGACTAAAACTAATTAAATAACGTAACTTCATATTAATATATTATAACTCATAATATATTAATAAACATATGTGTATAACTCTCATAAAATTATCCATAATAGTTTGGATGAGATGCAACCCAAATGGACTATGCCGGTCGGGTCAAGTATATACCAAATAAGTTATGGACTTAGACACCTTATCCAACAGACTCCCACTTGGATAAGTCTAATAACTTCAGGAACCAACCAACAATCGTAGCTCTCGAAAACTCCCTCGAACAATGAAGACTCTGTCGAACTATGAAGCGTCATTTTAGATAAGTGATCACATAATCCTCTTTTCTCATGATATCAGCCGGACAAACACATGAAACTATGTCTTGCTTATTGTCTAGCAGTTGTTTCTCGATTTTCCGATTTGTTTGACGAAGAACTTCACTGAACACATCGGTTTAGTTCTGACCAGGCCTGGTACATGGGTCAACACAAAATCATCGAGGGGCCCAGATATCGCTTCTATTTCTAGAAGGAACAGATAAACTTCGACTGATATGCTTGTTCTACTACTTATTGAATTGTACACAAAGGCACGTTTTATAACATCAAGTTACTGATGCGTTTACGTGCAATCAATGCACAACCAACTCATAGGTAACAACTCATATCTCTAGGTTTAAAGAATTATATGATGTTATCGTCTCACGATCACTCGAGATAAATTCCATGAAGTGATACAAGTGAGCGTGGGTTTATACCAATACTCATAACTTATGAGTACTCATGAATGTTGCAGCAACCATTGCCATGTCTAAACACCTTTAAGGCATCTACAAACCCAATTCATGACAATCTTGATTCATACCTACTTCCGACATATGATCGGTTGTGGAGGTTTGAATAAATTAATTATTCTGGAAGTCCAAACATGCAAAACTGAAACAACAGTAAATAATTGACAATGATAGTAACACTTTACTCATAAATAAATCACAAATTTTATTCATCATCAAACGTCGATTACATTTTACAAGTTTCAGGAAAACTATCTAATCTGTAAAACTAATATCGTCCCTCAGCCCGATGCGTCTCGCATGCTGAAAATGCTTAACCCTCGTCAGTCCCTTCGTAAGGGGATCTGCAGGATTCTCATCCGACGATATCCTCCTTGTCACAAGGAGTCCTTCTTCAATCTTGTGTCTTATGAAGTGATATTTTCTGTCAATGTGTCGGGATCTGCCATGATCTCTTGGTTCCTTGGCTAAGGTAACCGCACTATTGTTGTCACAGAAAATCTCTATAGGTTCCTTAATAGCTGGTACAACTCCAAGGTCTCCGATGAAGTTCTTTAGCCATATCGCCTCCTTCGCTGCTTCACTCGTTGCTATATACTCTGATTCACAAGTCAAATCAGCCACCATCTCCTGCTTGGAACTCTTCCAAGAAATTGCCCCTCTATTTAAGGTAAAGATCCAGCCTGACTGAGAGAGGAAATTATCCCTATCAGTCTGAAAACCAGCATCACTATACCCTAATACTTTCAAGTCATCACAGCCACCAAGGGTAAGGATCCAATCCTTAGTCCTCCGTAGGTACTTGAGAATGTTCTTTACCGCGGTCCAATGAGCCTTGCCAGGGTTCCCCTGATACCTGCTGACCATGCTCAAAGCAAATGCCACATTAGGACGGGTACAAGTCATGGCATACATGATCGAGCCAACTGTGGAAGCATATGGTAATTGGCTCATCTCAGCTATCTCTGCCTCTGTACTCGGACTCTGAGTCTTACTCAGTTTGGTATTGCTTTGGATCGGTAAATCTCCTTTCTTGGAATTCTCCATGTTGAACCTTTTCAACACCTTATCCAAGTAGATACTCTGACTAAGTCCAATTAGTCTTCTACTCCTTTCTCTTAATATCCTTATCCCTAGGATATAGGTAGCCTCCCCTAGGTCCTTCATAGCAAAGCACTTCCGAAGCCAGGACTTAACCTCCTGCAAGGTTGGGATGTCATTTCCTATGGGTAGTATGTCATCCACATACAGTACCAAGAAGCTAACTATACTCCCACTAGCTCTGACATACACGCAAGACTCATTTCGCTTCTCAAGAAGCCAAACTCTTTTACCTTCTCATCAAAACAAAGATTCCAGCTACGAGATGCTTGTTTTAATCCATAAATGGATTTCTCAAGCTTGTATACTCTATTAGGGTACTCTGCATTGACAAAACCCTCTGGCTGATTCATGTACACATCCTCAGCCAACTTTCCATTAAGGAAGCGGTTTTGACATCCATTTTCCATATTTCATAATCATGAAATGTTGCAATGGCTAACATAACCCTAATAGACTTAATCTTTTGTAACGACCCGTTCCCGGTACGTTAATTCATTGTAATTGTTGTAAGTTTTCAAGAGGGACTTGGCGAGTTCTAGCCTGACTCGCCGAGTAGGGTCGCGACTTCGAGCACGCGTGAGCCGGGGACTCGGCGAGTCCATATCCCTGACTCGGCGAGTCCATCCATCTGGGTGAAACCCTAAATCCCCAGGTTGCCCACTATTTAAACCACCTTATAGCCCCCATTCTCGCCTCCCTCACCCTGAGAACACTGTGAGAAAGAACCCTAATCCTCCCTTGAGAGCTTATAAGTGTTTTGGTGCCATTTTGTGAAGGTGTGAAGAAGGAGAAGAAGAAAGAAGCAAGGAGAAGAGTTGTAGTGCAAGGATCCAAGGGCAAATCGGAGTTAATTGAGGTATTTTCGGAGTTCCATCTTGTTATATGCTTTAAACTTCCATTAGAGCTCTCCTAAGAGCTAGTTGATGCTTGTTCCAAGCCTTACACTTGCATGAGCGTCTTATTAAGTCGAAATATCTATGGATCTGAATGTTGGGGTGTTGTAGAGCCCAGATCTACTGTCTTTTTGGAGTTATATTGCATGATAACCATAGATCTACCCATTTTATGCATCTTTTAGCCTTATTTCCTTTATTCATGAGGTTGTGCACGTAAAGTTGGAAACTTTACGTGGTAAAACAACTTATTGGACTCAGATCTATCAATTGTATGCATTGGATTCAAACAAAATCGAGTAAAAATCAGTTGCATGGCGGCAACTCGGCGAGTCGGAAGAACGACTCGACGAGTTGGGTCGCGAGTCCCGAGTCCTTCAGTTTTATCAGTGTCGAGTGGACGAGGTGAGTTAGGGAGTGGACTCAGCGAGTTGAGAGTAGACTCAGTGATGGAGGGACTCGGCGAGTTTTTTCATACAACTCGGCGAGTCCAAGGCAATCTTCTTGGGATCAAGAACAACTCGTCGAGTCAGTTCATACGACTCGGCGAGTCGGATGAAGATTGTCTGAGTTCTTGGATCCAAAGGGGTACTCGTCGAGTCGATACCGCACTCGACGAGTAGCAGCGTGTAGAGCTGAGAGGTGAGACTAGGACTCGGCGAGTTGGGTAGCCCGACTCGGCGAGTCAGCCCAAAGTGAGTTGACTTTGACCAAGGGTAAAAGAGTCATTTTACCCCCAAGTGCAGTGTTAGTATTTGATTGAGTGTGTTTATGGACTTGTAGCCGAGGAGATTCAGGAGCAGCAGTCGTTAGCTTCCCGAGCCGCACACTCATCAGCTAGCTTACGAGGTGAGTTTCCTTCCAGTAGGGACGGGTCTAAGGCCACAATGCCGGCCCGTCCAGTTAGCAGTAGTTTTCGGACTTCGGTCCGATGTAGTAGTTGGAATGTTTGATGCCTTCGTGGCTCAGACAGGATTTATGTGCTATGTGTTATATGTTATGTGTTCCGGGCTACGGCCCGATGCAGTATGCAGTATATGTGTTGATATGCCATGCTACGTTCAGTCAGTTAGTTCCGGACTTTGGTCCGATGCAGGGGACAAGGTCCCAGTTAGTTCCGAACTTCGGTCCGATGCAGTTAGTTCCGGACTTTGGCCCGATGCAGGGGACAAGGTCCCAGATAGTTCCGGACTTCGGTCCGATGCAGTTAGTTTCGGACTTCGGTCCGATGCAGGGGACAAGGTCCCAGTCAGTTCCGGACTTCGGTCCGATGCAGTTTCCGGGTTTCGGCCCGATGCAGTGGGCAAGGCCCAATATGTGTTTATATGTTATTGTATGGTATGTGGTAGTTTGGGGGAGCTCACTAAGCTTTGTGCTTACAGTTTCAGTTTTGGTTTCAGGTACTTCCGCAAGCAAAGGGAAGAGCTCGGGGTGACGGCATCGCACACACCACAGCTTTAGCTTTTAGCCTGGGATTGATTTAGTTTGTTTTGATTTGCCGTAGTATGATACAGTTTCCGCACAGTGTTTTCTATTATGTTGGAATGCATCACGTATGGTTTTATTATATGACACTCTGATTATGGTTTTGATTATATCGAAAAAAAAACGAAATTTTTGGGTCGTTTCAAGTTGGTATCAGAGCCCTGGTTTGAGGGATTCGGATACACTTCCGGGTGTGTCTGAACTCAAACTAAGGGAAATAAAAGATTTTAGTAAAATAAAAATGGTTTACCAAAAAAAATTTTGAAAGCACTTAGAAAGAAAGAATTGTTTTTAACAAGATAGAGGTGTGTGCATGCGGTCAGCCGAGCTCAAGTAAGTACTCCCAAATTACCCATACAAGTTATTTGTTCAGTTTCAGTTTCAGTAAAACAGCATGCTAGTGTAGGACTAAGGATCTAGGAGAATGCCTTATGTGCCTGCTTATGTGTTACAGCTTTATGAGTATTGCATGCTAGAATTGAGTAGACAGCAGTAGGATAGCCTGTTTAGGTTATGCCTGATAGTATGAGCTTAGCATCCTATGGTAGTGCAATTTCGTGTTATAAGGATAGTTTTGCTTGAGTCTGTTTTCCCCTTATCCGAATGCTGCTTGCTTCGTGCTTGGTGGGGTTCCGAGTAATGGGAGTTAGCCATTAGGTGGACACGTCACACCACATGTAATCAGGTTTGGATAATCCCAGAGTACTGGAACTGGCCCTATTGCGCAGCTCTTGTTTGAGTCCAACCGTTGTAGGGACGGATCTTTTACTTGAAGGATTATCTGATCCTCATCACATGTGATGGTGTTTAGGTGGTGGCTAACTGGCATTGCGAGGAGACCTACAGCAGCTGAGGACCAGTCGTATTGAGCTTGAGTTTCCTCTAGGGCAAGCCTAGGATGAGAGTAGTAGAGAATAGCAGCGGTAGAAGTGACTTGGGGGAGTCAAGGCAGTTCTTAAGGAAAGTACGGATAGATGTGGAAGGTAGTAGGGGCCCATACTACTGAAAGCAGAGGATCCGTACTCGAATTAAGGAAGGCCAAGACAAGACCAAGAAGCTAGTAGTAGTATCATGATCCCTTGAGATATTTTAGTGTTCTGATGTTGTTATGATATGTTTCAGAATGGTAGTTTTGCGTCCGAGGCCAGCAGCCGGCAGTTCAGATGCCGGAGGGGGATCAGGATCGGGATCAGGCCCGGAGGTCGGGCAGATGGATGAGCAGACTAGGGAGTTCCTTTCTTCTGAGGTTACTCGCATCATACTAGAGCAGACTCCTGTGATCTTCGGTTCGATCAAGGAGGGTATTTTGGAGCTGATGGATGAGAGATTGAGTACCTTCCGTGCTGAGATGGCGGCCGTGATGGGGTCGCGCACACTTACGTTTAGAGAGTTCAGGGCATGCGGAGCTCCAGACTATCATGGGGCGCGGGACCCCATAGCGAGTACCAGATGGTTGGCGGATGTGGCCAACGCTTTCCGCACTAGCAGGTGTCCCGAGGGGGACAAGGTCAGATTGGCGTCCTGTCTTCTGAAGGACAGGGCACGAGATTGGTGGGAGGAGGTCGGACATGCCATCGGGGATGATGCGGCATTGGATGCCATGACCTGGGCTGATTTCTCTACCAGGTTCAGGGCGGAGTTTGCACCAGTCATTGAGGTGCAGCAGTTAGCTAGGGAGTTTCAGGACCTTACCCAGACTACAGAGACAGTGGCGGAGATCACCGCCAAGTTCAGGGAGAGGGCTCTTCTTGTTCCTCAGTATGCAGCCGATGAGGAGATGAAGAAGGCCCGTTATCATGAGATGCTGCGGAGTGACATCCGCATGTTTGTGAGCCGGTCCAGTTGTAAAACGTTGGACGACATGATTGCCAGAGCTAGAGAGAGGGAGATTGATCTCGAGATGGAGAAGAAGAGGAAACCGGAGGCGGTTTCGGGGTCAGGCAGTATGGGCAAAAAGCCCAAGGTTTCATATCACAGGTCTAGGAGTCAGCAGAGCCACGGTCGGTGTGGCAAGTGTGGGAGATTGCACGAGGGGGCGTGCAAGGCAGGGAGTTCCGGCTGCTACAAGTGCGGTCGGACTGGGCATTTGAGTAGGGATTGTACGGCCCCTGCTACTATGGTTACAGCATCAGATCTGATTTGCTTTCAGTGCAATCAGAGGGGACATAAAAGGTCCCAGTGTCCCAGTTTAGCTGCAGCAGGGAAGGTGGTTGCACCTGCCCCTGCCACCTTGAGGATTACGGATGGCCGGCAGGGCCGAGCTGATGCGCCAGTGGCGAAGAGCAGGGCATTTCAGATGACAGCAGAGGAGGCGCGAGCGACTCCTGATGTGGTGACGGGTATGAATCTTTCCTTCATCTTTAATTGTTATTATATCGGTTGAGTATTACTTATGTGGGTATGTTTTATTTAGGGTCGTTCTCTGTGAACGGCATTTCTGCTTTGGTATTGTTCGATTCGGGGGCTACCCGATCATTTGTATCACTTGCGCTTAGCAAGAGATTTAGCAGAGCTCCCGGGGAGCTGGATTGTCCATTAGAGGTTGAGATAGCAGATGATAGGACCATGAGGGTCGGCAGAGTACATAGAGGGTGTTCCCTTCAGATATTTGATGAGCAGTTTTCAGTGGACCTGGTTCCTATTCCCCTGCGTGGGAATAAAGTTATTGTGGGCATGGATTGGCTGAGCCCCAATGGGGCGGTGATTGATTGTGAGCTTCAGCTAGTGAGGGTTCGCACTCCTAGTGGGGGAGAGATAGTGATTCAGGGCGAGAGGCCCCAGCGAGGACCGATCTTTTGTTCCGCCGCAAGGGCAAGGTGCTATGTTTTGGATGCCCGGGAGAAGGGCAAGACGACGATTGATGATGTTCCTATTGTTCGTGACTACCCGGATGTGTTTCCCGAGGATTTACCAGGAATACCTCCTGAGGGGCAGGTTGAGTTCAGGATCGACCTAGTTCCTGGTGCGGCTCCGATAGCCAAAGCACCGTATCGACTTGCTCCCCATGAGATGCAGGAGTTGTCTACACAGCTTCAGGAGCTGTTAGACAAGGGTTTCATTCGGCCGAGCAGTTCGCCTTGGGGAGCGCCGATCTTATTTGTGAGGAAGAAGGATGGGTCGCATCGTATGTGCATTGATTATCGGGAGTTGAACAAAGTAACGGTGAAGAACCGTTACCCACTTCCGAGGATAGATGACTTGTTTGATCAGCTTTAGGGAGCGTCTTGGTTCTCCAAGATCGATCTACGCTCCGGTTATCATCAGATGAGGGTTAGAGATGAGGATGTACAGAAGACTGCTTTCAGGACCCGGTATGGCCATTATGAGTTCGTGGTGATGCCATTTGGGCTCACCAATGCCCCAGCCGCGTTCATGGATCTCATGAACCGCGTGTGCAGACCGATGCTGGATCGGTCGGTGATAGTGTTTATAGATGACATCTTGGTGTATTCCAAGACACAGGGGCAGCACGAGGAGCACCTGCGGGAGGTGTTGGAGACTTTGAGGAGGGAGAGACTTTTCGCCAAGTTCTCCAAGTGCGAGTTCTGGTTGCGCGAGGTGCAGTTTCTTGGGCATCTCATTAACCAGAAGGGTATTTTGGTAGATCCGGCCAAGATTGAGGCCGTGATGCAGTGGGAGGTCCCGAGGTCTCCATCTGAGATTCGGAGCTTCCTGGGGTTGGCAGGGTATTATCGGAGATTTATTCAGGACTTCTCCAAGATAGCAGTGCCGCTCACCCGGCTAACCAAGAAGTCGGTGGTTTTTCGTTGGGGGCTTGAGCAGCAGGCGGCGTTCGAGACTCTCAGGCAGAGATTGTGCGAGGCTCCGATCCTTACCTTGCCAGAAGGAGTAGAGGATTTCGTAGTCTATTGTGATGCATCGATCACATGTATGGGAGCAGTATTGATGCAGCGAGGCCATGTGGTAGCTTATGCCTCGAGACAGTTAAAGCCTCACGAGGCTAATTATCCTACCCACGATTTGGAGCTGGGGGCAGTTGTGTTTGCCCTCAAGATTTGGATACATTACCTTTATGGGGTCCGCTGTACTATATACACGGATCACAAGAGTTTGCGATATCTTATGGATCAGCCGAGTTTGAACATGAGACAGAGGAGATGGTTAGACGTGCTAAAGGACTATGACTGTGAGATCCTTTATCATCCAGGGAAGGCCAACGTCGTGGCCGACGCCCTAAGCCGTAAGGTGTCGGCGGCCCCTATCAGAGATCTGTGTATGAGGATGACAGTGATCACTCCATTATTGGATCGGATCAAGGAGGCTCAGATGGAGGGCCTCAAGGAGGAGAGACAGAAGTGCGAGAGGATAGTGGGCCGAGTAGCTTCGTTTGATTACGACAGTCGGGGTTTGTTGACGCTTCATGGTAGGATATGGGTACCGTACTGGGGTGGGGTACGGCAAGTATTGATGGACGAGGCTCATAAGTCTCGATTTTCTATACACCCAGGAGCGACGAAGATGTATCGAGATCTTCGACCTGATTATTGGTGGCCCTGCATGAAGCGAGACGTCGCTTGGTATGTTGAGAGATGTTTGACCTGTCGGAAGGTCAAAGCGGAGCATCAGAGACCTCACGGCAAGATGCAGCCGTTAGACATTCCCGTGTGGAAGTGGGAGGATATCACCATGGATTTTGTCACCAAGCTCCCCAGGACCGCACGTGGAGTGGACTCGATATGGGTAGTAGTGGATCGATTGACGAAGAGTGCCCATTTTATTCCGATTCAGGAGAGTATATCGGTGGAAAAGTTAGCCGATATCTATGTGCGGGAGATTGTGGCACGTCATGGAGTGCCGGTATTGGTGGTGTCGGACCGAGATGTTCGATTCACGTCCAGATTCTGGAAGCGGTTCCACGACGAGATGGGTACTCGTCTCCATTTCAGCACCGCTTTTCATCCTCAGACAGACGGGCAGAGCGAGAGGACGATTCAGACTCTTGAGGACATGCTTAGGGCATGTGTTCTGGATTTTGGGGGCAGTTGGGATACGTATCTTCCGTTAGCGGAATTCTCGTATAACAACAGTTATCATGCGAGTATTGATCGACCTCCTTTTGAGATGCTGTATGGGAGGAAGTGTAGGACCCCGATTTGTTGGGGCGAGGTCGGTCAGCGAGTCATCGGGAGCACCGAAGTGGTGCTCAAGACGACTGAGTTGATCCAGCAGGTCCGTAGTAGGCTGCAGACTGCGCAGAGTCGGCAGAAGAGCTACGCCGACAGGAGGCGTTCGGACTTGGAGTTCCAGGTGGGCGATATGGTTCTTCTGAAAGTCTCACCTTGGAAAGGTGTCATCAGGTTCCGGAAGAGGGGCAAATTGGGCCCCAGATTTATTGGTCCTTTCAGGGTTTTGGCCCGGGTGGGTCGGGTTGCTTATCGGTTAGATCTTCCTGAGGAGCTTAGTCAGATACACAACACATTCCATGTGTCGTAGTTAAGGAAGTGTTTGGTGGATGAGACGGCAGTCTTTCCCTTAGAGGATATCCAGGTTGATAGCGGCCTGAATTATATTGAGAGACCGGTCGCGATTCTGGAACGGAAGATCAAGACCTTGAGGAACAAGGTAATTCAGCTAGTAAAGGTGCAGTGGCAGCACCGGAAGGGGTCTGAATGGACGTGGGAGGCTGAGGAGGAGATGAGAGCGCACTTCCCGGAAATTTTTGCAGACCCAGCCGTAGCAGACTTCGAGGACGAAGTCTGAGACAAGTGGGGGAGAATTGTAACGACCCATTCCCGGTACGTTAATTCATTGTAATTGTTGTAAGTTTTCAAGAGGGACTCGGCGAGTTCTAGCCTGACTCGCCGAGTAGGGTCGCGACTTCGAGCACGCGTGAGCCGGGGACTCGGCGAGTCTATATCCCTGACTCGGCGAGTCCATCCGTCTGGGTGAAACCCTAAATCCCCGGGTTGCCCACTATTTAAACCACCTTATAGCCCCCATTCTCGCCTCCCTCACCCTGAGAACACTGTGAGAAAGAACCCTAATCCTCCCTTGAGAGCTTATAAGTGTTTTGGTTCCATTTTGTGAAGGTGTGAAGAAGGAGAAGAAGAAAGAAGCAAGGAGAAGAGTTGTAGTGCAAGGATCCAAGGGCAAATCGGAGTTAATTGAGGTATTTTCGGAGTTCCATCTTGTTATATGCTTTAAACTTCCATTAGAGCTCTCCTAAGAGCTAGTTGATGCTTTTTCCAAGCCTTACACTTGCATGAGCGTCTTATTAAGTCGAAATATCTATGGATATGAATGTTGGGGTGTTGTAGAGCCCAGATCTACTGTCTTTTTGGAGTTATATTGCATGATAACCATAGATCTACCCATTTTATGCATCTTTTAGCCTTATTTCCCTTATTCATGAGGTTGTGCATGTAAAGTTGGAAACTTTACGTGGTAAAACAGCTTATTGGACTCAGATCTATCAATTGTATGCATTGGATTCAAACAAAATCGAGTAAAAATCAGTTGCATGGCGGCAACTCGGCGAGTCGGAAGAACGACTCGACGAGTTGGGTCGTGAGTCCCGAGTCCTTCAGTTTTATCAGTGTCGAGTGGACGAGGTGAGTTAGGGAGTGGACTCAGCGAGTTGAGAGTAGACTCAGTGATGGAGGGACTCGGCGAGTTTGTTCATACAACTCGGCGAGTCCAAGGCAATCTTCTTGGGATCAAGAACAACTCGTCGAGTCGGATGAAGATTGTCTGAGTTCTTGGATCCAAAGGGGTACTCGTCGAGTCGATTCCGCACTCGACGAGTAGCAGCGTGTAGAGCTGAGAGGTGAGACTAGGACTCGGCGAGTTGGGTAGCCCGACTCGGCGAGTCAGCCCAAAGTGAGTTGACTTTGACCAAGGGTAAAAGAGTCATTTTACCCCCAAGTGCAGTGTTAGTATTTGATTGAGTGTGTTTATGGACTTGTAGCCGAGGAGATTCAGGAGCAGCAGTCGTTAGCTTCCCGAGCCGCACACTCATCAGCTAGCTTACGAGGTGAGTTTCCTTCCAGTAGGGACGGGTCTAAGGCCACAATGCCGGCCCGTCCAGTTAGCAGTAGTTTTCGGACTTCGGTCCGATGTAGTAGTTGGAATGTTTGATGCCTTCGTGGCTCAGACAGGATTTATGTGCTATGTGTTATATGTTATGTGTTCCGGGCTACGGCCCGATGCAGTATGCAGTATATGTGTTGATATGCCATGCTACGTTCAGTCAGTTAGTTCCAGACTTTGGTCCGATGTAGGGGACAAGGTCCTAGTTAGTTCCGGACTTCGGTCCGATGCAGTTAGTTCCGGACTTTGGCCCGATGCAGGGGACAAGGTCCCAGATAGTTCCGGACTTCGGTCCGATGCAGTTAGTTCCGGACTTCGGTCCGATGCAGGGGACAAGGTCCCAGTCAGTTCCGGACTTCGGTCCGATGCAGTTTCCGGGTTTCGGCCCGATGCAGTGGGCAAGGCCCAATATGTGTTTATATGTTATTGTATGGTATGTGGTAGTTTGGGGGAGCTCACTAAGCTTCGTGCTTACAGTTTCAGTTTTGGTTTCAGGTATTTCCGCAAGCAAAGGGAAGAGCTCGGGGTGACGGCATCGCACACACCACAACTTTAGCTTTTAGCGTGGGATTGATTTAGTTTGTTTTGATTTGCCGTAGTATGATACAGTTTCCGCACAGTGTTTTCTATTATGTTGGAATGCATCACGTATGGTTTTATTATATGACACTCTGATTATGGTTTTGATTATATCGAAAAAAAAACGAAATTTTTGGGTCGTATTTTTGGGTCGTTTCAAGTTTGCTACCGGCGAAAAGGTTTCATCATAATCAACACCTTGAGTTTGAGTAAAACCCTTCGCAACCAGTCGAGCCTTATAAGTATGCACTTTTCCTTCCATGTTTGTCTTCTTCTTGAAGATCCATTTGCACCCGACTGTTTTACGGCCTGGTACATTGTCAACCAAGTTCCAAACTTGATTGTCATACATGGACTGTATCTCGCTGTCCATAGCCTCCTTCCATTTAGCAGACTTCGGGCCTGCCATGGCTTCCTTAACACTGCTAGGTTCATCCAAATTTACTAGTGTACTATCACTAATAAACGTATCACCTTCCGTAGTAATATGAAAACCATAATAAAACGAAGGTGTGTTCCTAACCCGTGTGGAACGCCTCGGAGGTACAGACTCGTCAGCTGGATCAACAGGAGTTTCCTCCTCAGGTTGATTGCTAGTGTCTGAGGTTCCTTCATCAATTGATTCTTGAATTTCTTCAAGATCAATCTGCCTCCCACTGTCTCCTTGGCTTATAAATTCTTTCTCGTGAAAGATCCCTCTTTGTGTTACAAAGACCACATTCTCACTGGGTCTGTAGAAGAGGTAACCGAAGGATTTCTGTGGGTAGCCGATGAAAATACACCTTTCACTTCGGGGTTCAAGCTTATCATGAGTTTCACGCCTCACGAAGGCTTCGCAACCCCAAATTTTGATGTGGTCCAAATTGGGAACCTTCCCAGTCCACATCTCATGAGGTGTTTTGGTAACCTTCTTTGTAGGGACTAGATTAAGGATATGGGCGGCAGTCTCTAAGGCATACCCCCAAAAATAGATTGGTAACGAAACACGACTCATCATAGAGCGAACCATGTCCAACAAGGTTCGATTACGCCTCTCAGCTATACCATTCAGCTGTGGTGTCCTGGGAGGAGTCAATTGTGAGACAATCCCACACTCCTTAAGATAGTCAAGGAACTCGGTACTAAGATACTCACCACCTCGATCGGATCGAAGCATCTTAATGTTCCTGCCCAATTGATTTTCTACTTCCTGTTTGAATTCCTTAAACCTTTCAAAGGTTTCTGACTTATGTTTGATTAAGTAGACATACCCATATCTACTAAAATCATCAGTAAAAGTCACATAATACCGATTAGCATCCCTTGTGGCGGTTTTGAATGGCCCACATACATCAGTATGTATTAGGTCCAACAAACCCTCACCCCTCTCACAAGTTCCAGTGAAGGGTGATTTTGTCATCTTTCCAAGTAGACAAGATTCACAACTATCATCTGATTTAAGGTCAAATGATTCCAAGACTCCACTCTTTTGGAGTTGGCCTATGCGTTTCTTGTTTACATGTCCAAGACGACAATGCCACAATGATGCTTTATCTAGGCTAGTAGAAGAATCAATACACAACACATTATTTCCTAAGTTGTCTACAATCGACACAGTTTCATACACACCATCACAAGGTAACGCTTTAAAATAAAACACATTTTTAAAGAAAGCATTAATACCACCACATTCATTATCAAACGAAAAGGTAAAACCTTGTTTGTACAAAGCATGAAAAGAAATAATATTCCTCGCCATTTCAGATGAGTACACACATTTATTCAAATCTAATTTTAACCCATTATTAAGCAACAAAGTATAAACTCCAATCTTGGAAACAGGTGAAGCCTTCCTATTCCCCATGATTAAGTTTATCTTCCCGTGCTCCACATCCTCACTTCTTCTTAGGCCCTGCAAATCAGAACATATGTGAATACCACATCCTGTATCAAGCACCCAAGAGTTAGAGTATGTTGAGTAATTAGACAATATAGTGTAAATACCTGTATAGGTGGGTTTCACTTTCCCATCCTTTAGATCCTGCAAGTACTTAGGGCAGTTTCGCTTCAAATGTGCCTTTTCATGGCAATAAAAGCATTCAGCATCCTTGGGAATGGAAGAAGGAGTGGCAGAACCGTTCTTGGTCTTTGATGAGGAGCCTTCAAGAGACTTTCCCTTGGTACCCTTCGAAGGGTGCTTCCTCTTTTTCCCTTTGCCTTGCCCAATAGCTAAAACAGGGGTAGAAGTTGGAGTAGGAGTAGTAGAGGTAACAACCGCTTTACCCTTAAGACCGGTTTCAGCGGTCTTCAAGAGTCCTTGAAGCTTGCTGAGGGTAACTTCCTCCTTGTTCATATGATATGTCATTCGAAAATGATCATAACAAGAAGGCAAGGAGTGCAAAATGATGTCAATTGCTAATTCCTCGGGGATGTTAACATTCAGCTTCAGCAAACGGTCCACATACCTTTGCATCTTTTGCATGTGGCCCGTGACGGATTCACCATCCTTCATGCGGGTAGTTATTATGGAGGAGATTATTTCATACCGCTCCTGACGAGCACTCTGATGGTACCTTTCCATCAGGTCTTGGTGCATCTCAAAAGGGTAGAAATCTTCATACGAGTTTTGGAGCTCGACTGTCATCGTGGCCATCATGATACATGCCACCTTAGTAGCATCTCTCTCATGAGTCCTGAATTCAGCGATCTCCTCAGGAGTAGCAGTAGACTCATCAAGTTCTTTTAACTCCTTATCGAGGACATATTCCTTGTCCTCGTAACGAGTAACCATCCTGATGTTCCTAATCCAATCCATGAAGTTGGAACCATCAAAGATGACCCTCCCACAAAGATTCATGAGAGAGAAAGAACCAGTTGGGTTAGAGCCTGAAGCATTAGTGTTGGAAGACATCTGAAAGAAGAAAGTAAGTTTAGATTAGATATTTAGGATCCTTAATAAGACACCCAAATGTAATATTAAGGCTAGGATCCAATCACAATATATTACACTTAGAAGAGGGATGTCGTAATCTAAGTAATAATATATTTGAAAGGTAGGTGAATGACGATTCACCAATTTCCACCATGAAAACGAAATGATTTATTAGGTTTAATTGGATTTGAAATTCCTAGATTCTTTTGAGATTCATTGAACTTTTCAATGGCATGTTTCAATCTCGACTGTGCCCTTCAAGTTTTGTGACTGGGATGCCGAGGATCACAAAACAAGGTGTGAATAACCATGCTAATTCACTTGGTACTCTTAATATTATCACCTAATCAATGTGCCGGTTAACCACACACGCTCCATTGATCTATGACAAACATTAAGTCACCCTTCGTGATCCTTACTAGTCCTAGTTAGTGTGCCGGTTAACCACACACGCTCCACCAACGACTTGGTAAGGTACAAAGTGTGAATTCCATGGACTAGCACCATGTTCACATTTTCCTAAAATAACTAAGATTGGGAATTAAAAGAGTTTAGTTATTTTATAATATTCATTATACTTTTAATGAGGATTTAAAGTCATTGTTCTACCCGTTCGGCTAACAACCCTCCACCGATCAAGCAAGCGATGGGTGAGAGTATACACCCATTAAGTCGCCATTTTATAGGCAACAACCTTATACCCACCTTATAGACCGGCTTCGTGAATGAGGCCTACTAACGGTAAAACGACTTATTCTTATACATATATATAATAATTAACCATTAATGTTATAAATAGTATAAGGGTTGAATTTTAACTATTAAAACTCTAAGGTTTGGAATTAAATTTTATTAAAGTGTGTGAAACTTTACAAATTCCAAAACTTGAGGGCAAGTTTTGTAACTTTGCAAAACTCTTCATTTCATAACTTATGAATTAAAGGTTCATAAAAATGAAGACTCTTCATTTTCATGTAAGTTATGTGTTTTAAGTGTGTGTTAAATGAAAGTGACCTTTGGTAATCCATAACTTGAGGACAAATTATGGACTTCATTAAAACACATAAATGATAAAGAATTAATCCTAAACAATTCAGCAAATAATTCCTATCATTTTCTAAATTCATAAGAACATGAAAATGATCATCAAAAATTCAAGAATTATATGAACACATAAAATCATGGAATTTTGATATATGCTATTGTAAATGGATTAGAACAACCATTACACCAACTAAAATAAGTTTTATAACACCAAAACAATTTAGGGTAATGTTTCTAGTCCATTTCCAGCAGCAAAAGTCGAGAATCTGCACTCTTTCGATCCTACTCGTCGAGTGCATGAACTGTCTCGTCGAGTAGGTTGAAGTTTGCCTTGGACTCGTCGAGTTCCCCCAATGGACTCAGCGAGTCCACCATGCAGACAGCAATGATTTCGACCTTTTTCACTATTTTGCATCAAGTATCAAACAAGCAAGCCTAGGCTCTGATACCACTGTTGGGTTTTGAGCAATCTAACACTTCCTAAGTGTGCATGCAACCCTAATAAAACTTGGATCTATGTTTGTCTAAATACATGCAAAATAATAATTTTCCAAGGTTTATAACCTATCTAACATGGCATGGGGAACATTTCAACATAAAATAGTTAGAAGAGATTACATACCTTTTGGTGAGTTTGGTTCTAAGGAGTTTGAGGGCCAAGCACCAATAGTGTGAATGCCTCAAATGGAATCACAAACACCACAAACTCTTGGAAAACTTTGAGAGAGTATACACCTTGTATAAAATCGGCCACACACATGCACACACACACTAGTTCACTAGTTTTCTCTTAGGCTCCATTTCATGCTCCATAAGCATGCTTATATAGTGTGCATGGTTAGGGTGAAACCCTAATAACCCATGTCTTTTCCTTTTCCAAGGATCCATGGGTTAAAAGCTCCATGGATCATCCATGGACTTCCACATAAGCCTAGCCCATTAACAAATGAGTATTAGCCCACACTATATAAAACAAATAGCCCATAATTTAATTAGTCTTCCTTTTAATCTCTAAATTAATTCGTAATTAATTTAAGACTAAAACTAATTAAATAATGTAACTTCATATTAATATATTATAACTCATAATATATTAATAAACATATGTGTATAACTCTCATAAAATTATCCATAATAGTTTGGATGAGATGCAACCCAAATGGACCATGCCGGTCGGGTCAAGTATATACCAAATAAGTTATGGACTTAGACACCTTATCCAACAAAATGCTCATGCTTTGGTCTTCCATTTGGTTGTTCATCTTTATATTGTAGATCTTGGGTGCATTTAGGGCTTTCAAACCATTTTTGGATTTAAGGAGTGTTATGTGGACTCTAGCCTTCAGATCTGGGCCTTAAGAGGGGTCTCGTGGCATAAAGGTGCCAACTTTAGGGCCATGAGAGCCCCATGCACATTGTAGGACAGTTTATATGGATTTTTGAGCTAAAAACCCCATGCATGTGCATCAAGTTTGGAAGTTTACGTATAAAATGGACATTAGGAGGCCATATATATGGTTTTGGTGTGTTAGACCTCATTTAAATCGACTGTATGGAATTAGTCAAGGTTGGACTCGGCGAGTTGCTCTTGGCACTCGACGAGTTGGTGAACATTGTGCACCAAACCCCTTTCTGTGAATGGGTAAGTGTTAGGAAGGAAGTCCCTTGTGGGTTTAGATGCAAAAAGGGACCTAGAAGTCATGGGACTCGGCGAGTCCATAGCAATCTACCAATCTTTGAAGATGGACTCGACAAGTTGTTCATACAACTCGGCGAGTCATAGACTGGACAAGTTCTTAAGTTGGAGATGAACTCAACGAGTTCAAGAAGGAACCCGGCGAGTCGGATGAATATGGTTCTAATGTTATGATTGAAGGAGAACTCGTCGAGTTTTTGCTAGACTCGACAAGTGGAGTCGGGGTTTTGTGTGGGATTAGAGAAGCATGGACTCAACGAGTTGGTAGACTAACTTGGCGAGTCAGTTCAACTGAATGTTGACTTTGACTGACCCTGTTTAGGGTTGTATGTGATGTGTGTTGACTTGAAGGTTGCCGTGTAGGGATCAAGCAGTCGTAGGGACTCGATTTGTGCGTCGAGGATAGTTCAGACACTACACGACATTGAGGTGAGTTACCTTCTAGTAGGGGTGGGTCTAAGGCCACAATGTCGGTAAAAAAAAAAGGGTATTTAAAAGATAATGGTCTTTGTGATAATTATCTTGGTCTGGTTATGTGTTGGTTATGAGGTTTATCTGGATAGTATGTTATGTGTATGGTAGGGATTAGTTTCCCTGACAGTGGTCCTTAGGACCCAAGGGCAGGTCAGTACCTGGATATGCCTGACTGCATGCTTATATCTGTTGATTGTATGCTAGTAGTAAGCGGTGAAATAGTTTCCAGTTACCAGTTGAAAGATACCGATGTTGATTACCGGTTGAAAGATACCGATGATGGTTACCGGTTGAAAGATACCGATGAAGGTTACCGGTTGAAAGATACCGACGATATTGTATGGTCTGATGGGGGAACTCACTAAGCTTTGTGTTTACAGTTTTGGTTTTAGTTTCAGGTACCTCTTCGTTGAAGGGGAAAAAGCCGGCGGTGTAGCAGTGCATCACACACACACATGTTTCTGCAAGAAGTTTTTGGGACTGTACTCTGATTTTTAATACTTATGATGTTATGGTTTGAAATAGAACATTATGACTTTGTAATAAAATGTTTTATTGACAAGGTTTTGGTAAAATGTTTATTAAATACGTTAATTCAAAAATGAAAATTTTGGCCTTGACTTTTTGGGTCGTTACACGTACCCATAAGTACGCCTACTGTACTCAAGGGACCAATTTTGCCAAAATAGGAATTCTTTGAGGGTTTAAGCTATACCTGATTTTGGGTGTTACAACTCTCCCCCACTTGAACTAGACTTCATCCTCGAAGTTCGTACCTGTAAACAGATCAGGGTAATGCTCCCGTATGTCATCCTCCGGTTCCCAAGTCCATTCGGAACCCTTATTGTGCTACCATTGCACCTTTAACAATTTACATCCTTGTTCCGAAGACCCTTTGTCTTCCTATCTAAGATGGCGACCGACCTTTCGACATAATTCATTCTCCCATCTACCTGAATGTCATCCAAGGAAATGACCAAGGACTCATCAGCAACACACTTCCGAAGATGAGATACGTGGAAGGTGTTATGAATCTAACTAAGCTCCTCTAGCAGCTCTAAGTGATACGCCACCTTTCCCACTTGGGTCGTGATCTTGAATGGGCCTATGAACCGAGGCCCCAACTTGCCCCTCTTTCGAAACCTGATAATTCCATTCCAGTGTGACACCTTAAACATTACTATTTAATTACATTCATTTAATTCTAAGGTTACTAAAGAGTAATTATGACATTTTATTAAGTGAGATAAAAAAGAAGTAACCATATTTTAGGAAACCACGTCAAATATATTAATAAAATAAAGATTATTATTTTTACAACCAAATCACAGAAAATCATCTTTTGAAAAATTTTCAATATTTTTTTTATACGATAATCACATAAAACGAAATAGATTTAATTATGTAAGAATTACTTAGTTTGATAACATATTTCTTTCTATAAAATTAGGTGATTTCACTATTAGTTTGACAAAATATTAAGACAATGTTTTTATACAATGTTCAGAAAAGTACAAAATTAAAGAATCGGACGATTGGATTCTTTAAAAATCAAGAATTTACTTGATACTTATTTTATTCTTTAAGAATCACATTTCATTATTTAGGAATGCATTAACTAATAAATAGTTTGAACTACTATCATAAAACTAGTAATATATATAAGAAAAACTCATTCTTTAAGAACGATCAATTAATACTTTATAACATTTTTTTTTGAAGTGTATGCAATATTCTTTTTACACAAATTCACTAAAATTATCAACCAACTAAAAATTCTTGAAAAATAAGAAAATATTATTTCTACATATAAAAATATCTTACATTGCGTAACATAAAATCTTGAAGAATATGCAATAAACAAATATATTATTTGTATAAATTTTGAAAGAATGAACATTTGATTCAACATTATATATGAGTTTTAGTCACCAACTTTCTTGATACGTATATTACAGAATTCAATTTAAACTACATATCAAAATTAAAGTAGCAAAGTTAAATGAAATGAGTTACAATAATTACAAGATTATAATTGAAAATGCATTTATTGATTTATATGTTAATTACTTTCATACCTTTATTAAATGATTGGTTAAAAATTGGTTATACAATCACACAATATATAGTTTTTATATATGAACCTAACTCTCTCTCTCTCTCTCTCTCTATATATATATATATATATATATATATATATATATATATATATATATATATATATATATATATATATATATATATATACGATGTACGTCTTAGCCTCCGCTAATCTAAAATTCTAGCTCCGCTCCTGGCGATAATTCTTCTTTTTTCTTAGGTTTGTAGGTGCCGTCATGCTTACCGCACCTCATAAAACTGATGAGTGTCATAAATCTTACCGCACCCACTTCAATACATATTTTATGCACAAAATACTACCTTTGAACTGTATATTCTGCGTTAAAATCATAATGTTCGACATGCTTACCGCGGTGGAGCATGGTGGGCCTTTGTGGTGTTAACCGCACACCACCGTGCCACATCAAATACCGCGGTGTGCAGTATAGGGCACACTAGTAGGTCTTAACCATTACAATTGTTCAATTTAAACTATGATGTGAAGGTAATTTATGAAATTATGATCGAAATGATTGAATATACTAAATGCAAAATCCATAGCCTAAAATCCAATTAACAAAAAGAGGTGGATGTTGGAAAAAAAAAAAAAAAAGGTAAACCGGTAACGGTGATACCACAACTTAGACAATTTTATTATTTAAATTTAAAATGCATATATATATATATATATATATATATATATATATATATATATATATATATATATATATATATATATATATATATATATATATATATATATATATATATATATATATATATATATATATATATATATATATATATATATTCTATCGTTTCCTTCAAGGCCTTTTTGAGCATTCAAGCCCATATCACATACTAAGTTCAAATGACGGTTTGGTTTTGTTGGATTTTGGGTAAAACCAAACCTAATTGGTTCAGTTTCTAATCGAGTTTGGTTTTTTTGTTCTAAATGTCGGTTTCTCGATTTATGAGTTTAACCCATGGATTTATGGGTTTTGGGTTTAACCTATTTTTTCAGAAAATGTAAATAAACTAACAAATTAATTCAATTTTTTTTTTTTTAGTTTTTTAAAATAACCAAAATATCAAAAGTCAAATACATAGTTTAAAAGAATATCAAAACTACCAAGTTTTGAAACCATAACCAAAACTTGAAATTCAAAGTAACATAGAAATAGTTAGATTTGGTTGGGTTGGGTTTAGATCGGTTTCAAAACAGTTGGGTTGGTTAGTTTCAATGGGTCGATTTTGATAGGGCAAACCCAACCCAAACCAAAAAAATTGGTTTTTAAAAATTGAAATTCAAACCCGACGATTTAGGTTTCTCGATTTTGGTTTAGTCTGCTTTTGGGTTTTCAGTTTCAATATTGCTCACCCCAGTTCTTTTTCTGCCATTTTCTTTATTGGCAGTAAAATATACAACTTATAATATATAATATATTACTTGCAAATGCCACACTTAAATCCACTAAAATTAGAATAAATGTTGAAATTATTTAACTATAGAGAACTTATATTGGGTTTTCTTTTTCCATTTTTTGCTTACCGATCGAACATGCATTATCTGATTATATCTACTAAACAATGTTGTTAATTTAATAATATAATTTTTTTATTAACATAGTAGTTTTATAGTCGTTCGTTAATTCTTATTGTTTTTTTATGTAAGTTTGCATGATCTACATATGTTCTGGCATATTTTTATAAAAGTATATTCTAAACTTTTAGAAGTTTTTTGTTTAATACCTTATACATCTTCTCAAGTTAAGGATGAACATGTGTATTCTGTTAAAACACACACACACACACATATATATATATATATATATATATATATATATATATATATATATATATATATATATATATATATATATATATATATATATATATATATATATATATAGTGCAAGTGTGTAACTTAGTGTGAGTCAATCAATTCAAAAATCTGGATAAGAGCATTAAGGTAAATCAATATATTAATTAATTATCGATATATTAATTTAATCCTATAATTATGAAAATTAGCATCTATAATTAGGGCAACTAATCAAATCATTTATGACTTCGTGGGTATGTCGTTCTCATATCATCTGAACCAGAACCACGAGAACCCTAACCACTCTTCTTCTTCTTCTTCTTCTTCTTCATGATGAACATCATCACCATCGTGGAACCACCAAAATAAAAGAAACATCATTGAATTCAAGTTACATCTCCCTCTTTTGCGATTCTTGTAAAATTCTATGTTTATTTTTTTTCGATTTTTTAAACCTGATCAGGTATATAGTGTACGACTTTTATAAACCCAAGTGGGTACACGATCTGTGTTTTTGTAAACCCAATTGGGTATTACACTATTGATTATTTTACATTATGATATGTTGATGTTTCTTTTGTGATTCTGTAATCCTGAGTATCTATGTATTATATGATTTTTTTAATACACTTATGATTATCTTTTTATGGTTGATTATATGATTGAAGTACGTTTTGTTAGTAGTATTCAACTCTTTTGTTAATAAATATTCTCCAAATAATAGATTATTCTTTATAAAATAGGATTGGTTGGGATCGATTCTTTCTTGACCTATACTTTGTTACTCCCTTATTCTCATTTTTGTTTTCTAATAAATCGAATTATAATTTTCAAAACCGTTTTTTATTATGTTTTGTTAATATCTAAAATCATATTTTAATTTTGAAAAATGATCTTTTTGTAACGTCCTGATGTTTAGGTACTTCTAAATTCATCCGTATAATTATATTTCATGTCAATTGGTCAATTGGTAGCACCCTTGGGTATAATTGAGGTTTGGACATGGCATGTTGGAGGCACCAACACGACGTGTCTAGATATGCGAAGGCGTGGGTTTCATTTTGGGCAATACGACGTGTTTCCTCTTTAAACACGACATGTTGACGGATAGGATGAAACCCTAACCATTCGGTATTTACTGCCTATTTAAAGGAATGTTGAGGCTATGATTTGTTCACCTTCAGCCCCCATCAGCCCCTCAAGCCCTGAAAGAAACCCTAATCACTTTCTCTCCCATTTGTGAAGCTAGTTTTGTGTTGAGGCTGAAAGAAGAAGAGTGTGGAAGAAGGAGGCAAAGATCCAGCAAGCAAGCCTCATTCTTCAGTTTGGCACTCTCCTAGACCTTTGTAAGTGTCCAAGACCCGATTGTTATCATTAAAAGTTGTTAGATCTTGAGTTTTTCCCATTAGCTCCTAGTTCTTGAATGTTGCAATGGATGGATCTCATAAAGTTTGCAACATTATGAATCTTCGGGTCAAGGTGACCTAGTAGTGTCTTGGATCTGGTCTATAACCAAGTTTTGATGCCATGTATAGAGATTAGGTCATAAATCCCCATTTTGACCTAATATGAGTTCAAGACATGCATTGCACATGCATGTCTAAAAAGCATCAATCTTTGGGATGGTTTAAGTGTTAGAAACACTTTTGGAAAGGATGGACTTTAGATCTTAAGGATTAAAAGTATTTTGGTTAAAACCTTGCATTATTAAGCTTGTGATTTGGGTTTTTGGACCTTTTTTGTAGTCCCAATGGATAAAGTTGGAAACTTTACACTTCCTTATCACATTTTGGTCTAGATCTGAGCTTTGGAGATCTTGAAGTCGAAAAGGCAGCTGAATGAATTAAGGTGTTGGAACTCAGGCGAACACGACGTGTTTGAAATTCAAAACGGCGTGTTAGGTGAGATTTTCCTGACTGACTGGATGCTTGCGAAACATATCGTGGCCAAGGAGAACACGACGTGTTGGGTCAACATAGATAGTTGAGCTTGACATCAACTTTAACCAAGTTGGACCTTGAGGGTATTTTGGGATCTTGATAGAATTGGTCACTTGGTGGGAACGGGTATCCGTTAGAGAATTGAGATTTCAGAGTCGGACCTTATCAGTTATGTTCAGTCAGCAAGGTAATTTTTCCTCACTGTACTTACGGGTCTAAGGCACCAAGGCCTGCCCTTTGGATTGTTATCCTGGTTTATTATATAATGGTGTGCTGTAGTAATCTGTTAGATCTGTATCTTGATAGATATGATGATGCTATGCTTAGTGATTTGTACGATATGTCTATTGTTTACTGGCTGGTTATTTGAATGCTTGTTTGTTATATTTAAATATGTGTGTGTCGAAACAGTGTATGTGTGATTGGGTTGACGCGATCCTACTTTATGCTGAAGGTCAATAGACCCAAGGCGTCCTAGATATACTGAAGGCCAGTGTGGCGTAGCAGTCAGGCCGAAGGCCCGAAGAACGTTCAAGATAGGCTGAAGGCCCGATGTGGGGTACCAGTCATGCTGAAGGTTCTGTGAGCGTACCAAGTAGACTGCAGGCCGGTGGGGCATTCCAGTCAGACTGAAGTTCTGTATACATGTTGTTTGATGTTATTATTATGATATTGTGATGTGTTGGTATTTTGGGGGAACACACTAAGCTTTGGGCTTACACTTTTAGGTTATGTTGCAGGTACCTCGAAGGATCATAGGAAGGCAAATGCATGATCGTACACCTCCTTGTGTTTTGTTTTATGATTCATGGAAAACTATGATATTGAACATGTTTTGAAAACTATTTTGTAAACAATGATGGTTTATGGGTTGGTTTTAAAAGTTTAAAATTTTCATGATTTTTATGGATGTTACAAGTTGGTATCAAAGTCTTAGTTTAAGTGAATTAGAGGAACACTCATGTGAATCCAGTCTAAAACTAAGGAAAATATTTTTTTCAAACAATTTTCAAATGGTTTTCAAAGTTATCATGGAGGATGCAATGTGTATGTTCAGCCAGAGCCAGTAAGTAGACCCTAATTTATCACATGGTTATTTATGATTATGCTTTGATATGTTAGAACACCATGCTAGTATTAGGATAGGGATCTTTTGGAATTATATGATAAAATTGCCTGATATATGATGCCTTATCTCTTATTGAATCTTGACTGATTGTTGTTTGACTCTTTCACATGTGAACTGGCCATTGTGTGAATTTGCTAAGTCACATGCTACAAGGTTTAAATGATCTTATGATAAAAGATTCAATCCTACTGCGTAGCTCTTATCTGAGTCCAATCATTGTAGGATTGAGTCTTTTATTCTAATATTGTTTAAACAGTATGGCATGTGATTGTATTCAGATGATAGTTATCTGGCATCAATGAAGGGGCGTGTGGTAGTTAGTGGTAGGATGAGTTGTGTAGTGTCAGCAGGCCAGTCTTGAGACATGTAGTCTCCCTCTAGGATATGAGGATATCATATGTGAGCATGCTAGTATGTATCATCAAGGTTGTTGTGATGATCCTCTGAGACAATACGGGTAGGTGTGGAAGGTAGTATAGGCTCGTACTACTGAAAGCACGAGACCCACACACATATAAATGCAGTCACAACCCCTAGGGCTTGATTAGGAGTTGGTTCCCCTGTTATGATATGTGTGTTATCTAATATCACCCTGGTTTATTTTCAGCATGGTGACAATGAGACAATTGGGGACTAGATCTGGATCTAGATCGGGAGCTGGCATTCAGTGTGGACCAGCGGCATCTGATGATAGGATTAGGGAGATCCTATAGGAGGAGGTTGTTGCTCGCTTCCGAGCTCATTTTTCCAGAGATGTTTGGGTCTATTAAGACCAACATGATCGAGTACTTTTATGAGCATTATGATGCATTGTCTGAGGCTGCTGTTGTTGCAGCCACCACGGTCGTTGCTGTTGCAAGGGTTGGATCGGGTCGGGTTTTTCAGAATCGGGACTTTAATAATACGAAGCCCCTGACTTTTGATGGAGTTTAAGACCCGATCATAGCCATGAGGTGGATGTCTGATATTAAGGGATATTTTTTCACCTGCTCTTGTCTAACTCACCAGAAGTTCAGGTACTATTTGAACCTCCTGAGATCCATAGCAAAGGATTGGTGGAGAATTGTTACGGGATCGTATTCTGCTAAGTACAGAGTTGTTGTATATTGGGAGTAGTTCTATGAGATGTTCCGTACTAGATATGTGCCACGAGTGAAGTGCAAGAGGTTGGCCCTTGAGTTTTTGGACCTGAGGCAAGGGATAGAGTCGGTGATGGAGATCACCAAGATTTTACCAAGAAGGCCATGTTCTGCCTTGAGTTTGCTTCATAGCAGGCTCAGATGACCTATTACTTGAGCATGCTCAAGATGAATATTTGGGAGTTTGTTTCCAACCAACAATATGATTCTTTGTTGGAGATGCAGGAGGCCGCTAGGCTGCGTGGGATTGAGATAGAGTTGCAGATGAGGGAGCAGAGACTGACCCGGCTGCAATTAAAGCCAAAACCGAAGTGGTTCAAGTCCGTTGATTCTAGATTTGGGGTCAGAGTTGATGGGTTTTGAGCATTCTAACACTTCCTAAGTGTACATCCAACCCTAATAACCTTGGATCTATGTTTGTCTAATTATCATGCAAAGTTGAATTCCAAGGCTATATTCCTATCTAGCATACATGGGGAACAATTTTAACTTGAATGATAGATAGAATAACTTACCTTGTTGTTGCTTATGATCCTTGAAACCTTGTGAGCCTAGCACCCCAAGTGTGATGCCTCAAATGCTTCACACAACACCAAATGCTCTTGGAAAAACTTATGAGAGAATACTTCTTGAAATCGGCCAAGCCCTCTTGTTTCCTTAGTTTAGCCGATTTTGATGGAGAATGAGATCCTTATATAGTGTTGACACATCTAGGGTTACACCATGTAAAACCTAATGTGTCATGACTCTTCATTTCCATGACCCATGGGTTTGTAAATCCCATGGAGCATCCATGGAGCATCCTATGGGTGGAACCCAACTTGATAATCCATGGAGCCTCTTAGTCCACTATACAAGATATGGATCATTTACATAATCAACCCATATATTTAATTAGTTATCTTTTGATCACTTAATTAATTCTAAATTAATTCTTGATCAAACTAATCAAATAATATTATTAATATATTAGAACTTATAATATATTAATAATCTCCAAGTGTTATTTCTCTCATTTAGTCTATCCAATTGCATGGTGCCATGCAACCCAAATGGACCATGCCGGGTCGGGTCAAGTACATACCAGAAATAGTTATGGACTTAGACACCTTATCCAACAGTCTCCTACTTGGATAAGTCTAATAACTATTACTGCAAGTATGACTTCAGGAACCGATCGGCAATCGTAGCTCTTTTCAAGGTTTCTCGGAACTGAGAAGATGATGGTACGCCATTTAAGATAAGTGATCATATAATCCTCTGTTCTAGATATCAGTCAGAAAAATACATGGAACAATGTCTTACTTATTGTCCAACAGTTTGTTTCCCGATTTCCGATTTGTTTGACAAAGAACTTAATTGAACACATCAACTTAGTTCTGACCGAGCCCGGTACATGGGTCAAAACAAAATCATCGAGGGGCCCAGATATCAGCTTCTAATCCAAGAAGGAACAGATAAACTTCGACTCATATGTTTGTTCTACCACTCATTGAATTACACACAAGAGCACGATTTATAACATCGAGTTACCAATGCGTTTTCGTACAATCAATGCATAACCAACTTGTAAGTAACAAATCATATCTCTAGGTTTGAAGACTTATATGATATTACCGTCTCACGATCACTCGAGATAGAATTCCATGAAGTGATTCCAGTGAGCGTGGGTTGAATCCAATGCTCAAAACTTATGAGCACTCATGATTGTTGTAGCCCTTGTCTAACACCTTAGACCTCTGCAACCAATCATGACAGTCTTGATTCATACCTACTTCCGACATATGACCGACTGTGGAGGTTTGAATAATATGTTATACCAAACAAAATTATTCTGGAAGTCAAAACATGCAAAAGAAATATAGTAAACGATTGACAAGAGATAGCAACACTTTACTCATAAATAAAACACCTTTTATTCATCATCTAATGTCAATTACACTTTACAAATTTCTAGGTTATCTAACTACTAAATCTAATATCATCCTTCAGCCCTGTGCTCCGAGCATGCTGGAGATGCTTAACCCGAGTCAGTCCCTTCGTGAGGGGATCTTCTGGGTTCTCATCCAATGATACTCTCTTTGCCATGAGGAGTCCTTCTTCTATTCGATGTCTAATAAAATTGTATTTTCTGTCGATGTGCCTGGATCTCCCGTGATCCCTTGGTTCCTTGGCTAAGGCAACAGCGCTTTCACTATCACAGAAAATTTCCATTGGATCTTTAATAGCTGGTACAACTCCAAGGTCTCCGATGAAGTTCTTTAGCCATATAGCCTCCTTTTTCGCCTCGCTCGCTGCAATATACTCTGATTCACAAGTGGAATCTGCCACTGTCTCTTGCTTGGAACTCTTCCAAGAAATTGCTCCTCCATTTAGGGTAAAGAACCAGCCTGATTGAGAGCGGAAATTATCCCTATCAGTCTGGAAGCTAGCATCACTATACCCTACAACTCTCAAGTCATCACTTCCACCGAGGGTAAGGACCCAGTCCTTAGTCCTTCGTAGGTACTTGAGAATATTCTTTACCGCAGTCCAGTGTGCCTTGCCAGGGTTCCCCTGAAACCTGCTAACCATGCTCAAGGTAAAGGCTACATCAGGTCGAGTACACGTCATAGCATACATGATCGAACCTACAGCCGAAGCATAAGGTACTCGACTCATTTCTGCTATCTCAGCCTCAGTGCTAGGGCTTTGTGTCTTACTTAACTTGGCGTTACTCTGGATGGGTAAATCTCCTTTCTTGGAGTCCTGCATGCTGAATCTCTTCTGCACCTTATCCAAGTAGATACTCTGACTAAGTCCAATTAGTCTTTTACTCCGATCTCTCAAGATCCTTATCCCTAAAATATAGGCAGCTTCACCAAGGTCCTTCATAGCGAAACACTTTCCAAGCCAGGACTTTACTTCCTGCAGGGTTGGAATGTCGTTTCCTATGAGTAGTATGTCATCCACATACAATACCAAAAAGCTAACTATACTCCCACTAGCCTTGACATACACACAGGATTCATCTTCACTCCTAGAAAAGCCAAATTCCTTGACCTTTTCATCAAAGCAAAGATTCCATCTGCGAGGTGCTTGCTTTAATCCATAAATGGATTTCTCAAGCTTACACACTCTATTAGGGTACTCGTTGCTGACAAAACCCTCTGGCTGACTCATGTAAACATCTTCAGCCAACTTTCCATTAAGGAAAGCGGTTTTGACATCCATCTGCCATATTTCATAGTCATGAAATGCAGCTATGGCTAACAGAACCCGAATAGACTTAATCTTGGCTACCGGAGAAAAGGTCTCATCATAATCCACTCCAGGAATTTGAGAGAAGCCCTTTGCAACCAGTCTAGCCTTATAAGTGTGTACTTTACCATCCATGTCGGTCTTCTTCTTGAAGACCCATTTGCACCCCACTGTCTTACGACCTGGTACATTTTCAACCAAGTTCCAAACTTGATTGTCATACATGGATTGTATCTCGCTATCCATAGCCTCTTTCCATTTAGCAGACTCGGGGCCTGCCATGGCTTCCTCGTAGCTGTTAGGGTCATCTTGACTTACTAGTGTCCCATCACTAATAAGTGTCTCACCTTCTGCAGTAATATGGAATCCATAGTAATGCTCAGGTGCACTCCTAACTCTCGTGGAACGCCTCAGAGGTACAGATTCGTCAATTGGCTCAACAGGAGTTTCCTCCTCAAGTTGAGGGCTAGAGTTTGAAGTTCCTTCACCACTTGACTCTTGAATTTCTTCAAGATCAATTTGCCTCCCACTGTCTCCTTGGCTTATAAACTCTCTTTCTCGAAAGACTCCTCTTCTTGCTACAAAGACCACATTGTCACTAGGTCTGTAGAAGAGGTAACCAAAGGATTGCTGGGGGTAGCCAATGAAAATACACCTCTCGCTTCGAGGTTCGAGATTATCATGAGTCTCGCGTCTCACGAAAGCCTCGCAACCCCAAATCTTGATGTGATCTAGTTTAGGTACTTTACCAGTCCACATCTCGCGAGGAGTTTTGGCAACTTTCTTTGTAGGGACTAGATTAAGGATATGGGCGGCAGTTTTTAAGGCATACCCCCAGAATGAGATTGGTAGCGAAGCTCGACTCATCATGGAATGAACCATGTCCAACAAGGTACGATTACGCCTCTCAGCCACACCATTCAACTGCGGTGTCCTGGGAGGTGTCAATTGTGAGACAATCCCACATTCCCTTAGATAGTCGAGGAACTCTGAACTAAGATACTCACCACCTCGATCAGATCGAAGCATTTTAATGTTCCTGCCTAATTGATTCTCTACTTCCTATTTAAATTCCTTAAACTTCTCGAAAGTCTCTGACTTATGCTTGATTAAGTAGACATATCCATATCTACTGTAATCATCAGTAAAAGTCAAATAATAACGATTAGCATCCCTTGTGGCATGTTTGAATGGTCCACACACATCCGTGTGTATAAGGTCCAACAAACCTTCACCCCTTTCACACGAGCCTGTGAAGGGTGACTTTGTCATTTTCCAAGTAAGCATGATTTGCAACTATCATCTGACTTTAGATCAAACGACTCCAAGACTCCATCCTTTTGGAGTTGGCCTATGCGTTTCTTGCTTATATGTCCAAGACGACAATGCCATAATGATGCTTTATCCAAGTTATTATTATTAGGAGAATCAATACACAAAACATTATTTCCTGAGTTATCTACAATAGATACAGCTTCATACACACTATCACAAGGTAATGCTTTAAAATAAAGAACATTATTAAAGAAAGCATTCATCGAACCAACTTCATTATCAAATGAAAAGGTGAAACCTTGTTTGTAAAATGCATGAAAGGAAATAATATTTCTTGCCATTTCTGGCGAATAACAACACTTATTCAAATCTAAATTTAACCTACTACTTAGTATAAACTCCAATCTTGGTGACAGGTGTAACTTTCCTATTCCCCATGATTAAGTTTATTCTTCCTTGCTCCATATTCTCACTTCTTCCTAGTCCCTGCAAGTCACAACAAATGTGAATACCACAACCGGTATCAAGGACCCAAGATTTCGAATGGGGTGAGTTATTAGAAATGATAGTGTAAATACCTGCATGGTTGGGTTTAACTTTCCCATCCTTCACATCTTGCTGGTATTTTGGCAGTTCCGCTTCCAATGTGATTTTTCATGGCAATAGAAGCATTCAGCCTCTTTTGGGTCAGAAGAAGGAGTGATGAAACCTTTCTTGGTTCCACTTGAAGAAGAGCCATCAAGGGTCCTAACCTTGGTACCCTTCAAAGAACTTTTTCTCTTCTTCCCTCAACTTTTCTCGATTGCCAAAACCGGAGTGGAGTTTGGAGTAGAAGTGTTAACAACCGACTTCCCCTTAATACCTGATTCTGCAGTCTTGAGAAGTCCCTGAAGTTTGCTGAGTGTGACCTCTTCCTTATTCATGTGATATGTCATGCGGAATTGATCATAGCACGATGGTAAGGAGCACAAAATTATATCTATTGCAAGCTCCTCAGGGAAGTTCACATTAAGCTTCAGCAATCGATCCACATACCTTTGCATTTTCTGCATGTGGCTCGTGACGGAATCCCCGTCCTTCATCATGGTTGTTATCATGGAGCAGATGATTTCGTACCTCTCTTGTCGTGCACTTTGATGGTATCTTTCCATCAAATCTTGGTGCATTTCATAAGGGTAGAAATCCTCATAGGACTTTTGGAGTTTTGCTGTCATTGTTGTTGGGTTTTGAGCATTCTAACACTCCTAAGTGTACATGCAACCCTAAATACCTTGGATCTATGTTTTCTCTATTATACATGCAAATATGAACATCCAAGGTATTATCCTAATCTAGCATACAAAATAATGGATATAACAAGATAGAATACATACCTCTTTGATAGTGCTTGTCTTCATGAAGCTTGAGTGCTTAGTGCCCCAAGTGTGACACCTCAAATGGTTCACACAACACCATAAGCACTTGGAATAACTTAGAGAGAAATTAGAACACTTCATGAAATCGTGTAGCCCTCATACATACACATAGTGTTAGTCATAGTCACGATTTCTTGAGCCATGGGTTTCTTTTATATGGTGGCTATTAGGGTTACACCATGTAACTCATGACTTTACCCATTCCTTATGCTCCATGGATTTTAACCTCCATGGAGTATTCATGGGTTACCCCATGGACTTAGTCCAACATAAGGAATCTTGGATCACAAGCCCACATATATAAGAATGAATGATTTACACAATCAACCCATATATTTAATTAGTCTTCTTTTGACCACTTAATTAATCCTAGATTAATTCTTGATCAATACTAATTAAATAACCTTATTAATATATTAGAACTTATAATATATTAACAAACCTTAAGTGTTATTTCTCTCATTTTAGTCTATCCAAGTGCATGATGCCATGCAACCCAAATGGACCATGCCGGGTCGGGTCAAGTCTTACCAATTATAGTTATGGACTTAGACATTAATCCAACAGTCTCCCACTTGGATAAGTCTAAAACTATTATTGCGTATGACTTCAGGAACCAACTAGCAATCGTAGCTCTCAAAAGCTTCTGTCGAACTCTGACCTTGTAGATGAACTCTGATCTTTGTCAACGACTTGTCCATTAGATAAGGGATCATATATTCCTCCATTCTAGATATCATATGGACTGAGGCATGGATTATAATCATTCTCTCTGTCCATTAGTTGTTTCCCGATTTCCGATTTATGACGACTGACTAATTGAACAAATCAAATCAGTCCTGGCCCGGCCGAGCACTTCCATTTGTCATCATCAAATCATCGAGGGGCCCACAGATATCGCTTTCATCCCGAAGGTAAAAGGAATGGATAAACTTCGACTCATATGGCTTGTTCTACTACTTGTTGAATCATACACAAAGACACGTTTTATAGCACCGAGTTACCAAATGCAGTTTCGTGCAATCAATGTACAACCAACTCATAGTAACAACTCATATCTCTAGGTTTGAAGAATATAAGATATTATCATCTCATGATCACTCGTGATAAAATCCATGAAGTGATTCCAATGAGCGCGGGTTGAATCCAATACTCAGAACTTATGAGCACTCATGAGTGTTGTAGCGCTTTGTCCAACAACTTAGACCTCTACAAGCCAACCCATGACAGTCTTAATTCATATCTACTTCCAACATATGACCGACTGTGGATGGTTTGAATAACTTAGTCATTTCGGAAGAATAACCTAGTTTATTCGGGAAGTCAAAACATGCAAAGTGAAACACAATAATAATTGAATCCAATATGGTCTCAGAACTTATGAATATAAATAAAACTCCTTTTATTTATCACCATATGATTACACATTATTCATTGTATATTGTTTCAGCTATCAACATTATTCTTGAATTTAAAACAATAGTTGTCCCATGCTCCAAGCATGCACACTATGTTTTCTAAACAATAGTCATGCCATACACCAAGTATGCATAATATGTTTGACTATGATCTTTATTTTGTGAACTAGATCAAATGAACATAACTTCAATGATTCTCTTTTCACACTCCCAAATCCTTACTGCAAATGCAAGAATTCCAAATTCATGTCATTTACTGAAATCTGTTAGATTCTAAACTTATATGCATCGATCCTCTTGTAATGATTATGCACAAAGTCAGAAAGACTTAACAACAATCATTACAGAGCATTCCAAAGGAGATCAAGTCCTTGGAACCATCCTTCTTGCATTAAGTTTCCTTAATCTTACACAGATTGAAAATTCTAACTTTGAAACATTTCCAGATTCCATTTCGACTATCACTTCTGAACAAGAGTTGCCTCCTTACAGATTATGTCAATATGGTCCTTCCAGAATTATCACTATACTTCCAATTGTCCTTGAGAAACCAGTCTTTGGTAAACCTTAGATTATCCTCGACAATTGTTTAATCCTTTTTAGTCATATCCAGTTCTAAACCTTTTCCCTTCTTAATGCCCCAAGCATTTGGAAATTTTTAGAAAGGATGAATATAGCACATGTAATCGGTCCTATATCCGAAGCATAGGGGACACGATTCATGATGTCTCACATAAAGACTAAACCAGTCTTTTGCTATAACATTTCCATTTCAATTTGCCAAGTTCTTCATAATTCAGATTATGAAAAGGGATGCCGTAATCATAATCGAATTTAAGAACGCAAATAATGGACCCATATACAGAATTTCCTTATGTTGAGCCATTCCAACATGAAATTCATATATATCCTTGACTAAATGATTAAAACCTCACGATCTAAGCTTATAGATTTGAGATGAAGTATAATTTCCTCTCCCTTAATTATAGCAAAACAACTTTTTCCCAATTGAAACCTTTTGTTTTCTATAATTAACATTGCTAGCTTGCAATACTTATCGTAATTATCATGCTCCCACTAACATGATGATTATTAGCATAACACTTATGCTCCCACTAGCTTTGACATATACTCAGAAAGCTCGACTTCTAGAAATCAATACTTTATTGACTTTCTTACCAAAGTTCAGATTTCTGATACTAGATTGTTTTGATAAGACTTTATCAAAAAACATACACCTTCCCTTAGATAGCTCATGGGTGTGTCAAAACAATTTTAAGAACTATGAAAAGGGATGCCGTAATCATAGTCTTGATCGTTTTGACCTTTGCCATTTCTCACAAGTCAAAGTTAGTGTGCCGGTAAACCACACACGCTCCACTAACGACTTTGAGAATGCAAATATCACAATTGCTATCTAACTAAAATCTACTTACTCAAAGTGTTTCCTCACCATCATTTTCATGAATCGGAGAGAAACCTTATGACACTTAGATTTAATGGTGTATGAGTTCCTACCCATATGAATTTGTCAAAACCATAATCACAAGACAAGGATAATGACAAATCCAAAACCATATGGATTGAACTCAATCTTAATTTCTTGCCACCTGGCAGCTCAAGGGCCTTCCATTGCTTCCAAGTTGTTATGCAACACATTGAGAACTCTAAGAACTCATATGCAAAGCCAACTTTAACTAGAATGGGCACAGAATATGTCAACACGATAGGTTATAAACCTCAAGTCGTGTGCTAGTGAAGAACTTCAGGTTTCATTCTTGATTAGTTCTTGAGAATTTCAAGACCTTTAAGACTCCCACTGTCCTCTTGACCTATAAGACTCCCTTGTCAAACATCCAAGAGATAGTGCGGATTCTAATCAAGACAAACACTTCACACAATTGGCCTTGGTTGGTCTTTGTTTTATCCAAAACATCACAACTTACCAATTTCAAATGTACAAGAGTAGAAAACTTTTACTCTTACATTTGATAAGTGTTTTAAACCTTCTTTAAGACATGTCACTCAAATTACAATCTTGGAGTATGACTCTAAGACTTGTATTGGAACGAAGTATGACTCATCTTCTTGATTTAACCATTTCAACAATTCAAGATCCCTTCTTCTTAGTCATGAGAATGCACTAAGACTTCCTTAGAGAACTAATTTTGATATGGTTTCTTAATCATTAAGATGATCACAAAACTGATACTAAAGTACTCTCCCATCTTTTCAGATTTGAGAAACTTTTATCCTTCTGCCTAATTTGATTCTTTTATTCGCTCTGCCTTACATTGGAACCTTTTTCCAATGTCTTAGAGTTACACTTAAGCCTGTAAGTATAATCATATTTACTGAGCTTTAGTAAACTATGACGAATAGTCTTATCAATCTTTTGTGATGGACTTGACCAATGCACAAGAATGTGTACTCGATCCCTTAGTCCATTACTTTACTCACACATCCATGTGAATAAGTAATTAGTCTTAATTTTTCCAATACTTGAAAAGTTCTCATTCATCATGCTATACAACTTGCATGATTCCAAGTCCCGGTCCAATTGGGACTTTGGATGATGAGAATCTTTCCTTATTTGGTAAATTTAGACATTACCACAAATGAAAGAATCAATTTCATATTTCCACTCTTGCTATTAATGGAATCATATAAGCAACAATTTTTCCTCAAATGCCATTGTAAGGATATTTTAAAATAAATAAAATCAAAAATTTTCTTTTATTTTAAAAAACTATGCGGAAAAACTTATCCTTACAATCCATATAAAAACTTGTTGTTATCTATTCCTTAGCAATATCTCATAACTCCTAAGAAGTAGCTCAAGAATCCGATTTTTCAAACTACGCGATAGAAATCCATCTATGCGATCAGATTCAGCATATTCTTTCTTTAAGTTCCTTTACTTTTCTTTGATTCTTAAAACATTACCATGTGACCCAGTCACATCATGTATCTGAAATCTCAGAATAGAAACTTAACAGAGTTAGATTAGTGGACTTTACCTAAAGTAGAGTCAAACTTATTGACTTTAACATCCTTAGGTAAATTTGGCAGCTTCGCAACTAATAACCCTTACTTTGGCAATATAAACATATGGACCCTTTGATAATGGTTCACGGGACTATCACAGACTTAGCTTTTCTCTTTACCATTTGTTCAACCGAGTTGAGTATGGCCGATCCCTTTCCATTGGGAAGAGAATGCTTTCCTGTATTTCCAGTGTCACCATTGTCAATGTCCATAAAGTTTTAGGAAGTTGATCTTAACAATAGATAAGATCATTAAGGGTCTTGTCATAGTCTATTCCATAGGTGTCCCAAAGGAACTCACTATGTGACTTAGAAAGTGATTAAACCACCAACTTTCTCAAGACTTTGACACCCTTCTCTCCCGGCTTGTCAATATGTGACTACATCTCCAAGATATAATCACACCTAGACCTTGCCTTGCCAATAGGGCTTGAGTGACTTTGAACTTGTGGGTTGGGGAGAATAATCGGAGGAGGAGAAAGAAGTATGAAATCCATGGGACATCATCTTCATTTAGGAAATCTTGTTTCAAGAGATTTGGGAAGATCATAAATGTCTAATCCAGACATGTTATGGGAGATATTCAAGATAGTTGATCTTTGAGTCCTTAATATGACACCCAATATGAAAATATTAAGGCTAGGACCCAACAAACTATTTTATAACTTAGAAGAGGTATGCCGTTATCCAAGCTATAAAACAATTTGAAGGTAGGTGAATGACGATTCACCAATTTCCACCAAGATAAACGAAATGTATTATTAGGTTTTAATTGGTTTTGAAACTCCTAGATCTTTTGAGATTCATTGAACTGTTCAATGGCATGTTTCAATCTCGAGTGTGCCCTTCAGGTTTTGTGACTGGGATGCCGAGGATCACAAAACAAGGTGTGAAGTAACCATGCAAATTACTGGGTACCCTTAAGTGTTTATCCCTCAATCGATGTGCCGGTTAACCACACACGCTCCATCGATACTATGATAAACATTAAGTTACCCTTTGCCTACCTTGTTAAATACGAGTTAGTGTGCCGGTTAACCACACACGCTCCACTAACCGACTTAAACAAAGTGCAAAGTGTAATTTCATGGATTAGCACCTTATTCACATTTTCCTAAGTAACTAAGATTGGGTATTTTTAAAGAGTTTAGTTACTTAGTATTTATCATTAATACTTTTAATGAAGGGAGAATTAAAGTCATGTCAAACCCGTTCGGCTAACGACCCTCCACCAGTCAAGCAAGCGGTGGGTGAGAGTGAACACCCATTAAGTTGCCATTTTATAGGCAACAACCTTATACCCACCTTATAGACCGGCTTCGTGAATGAGGCGTACTAGCGGTAAGACCGACTTTACTCTTATACATATAAATATTATTAACTTATAATATTATAAAGTATAAGGGTTGAATTTTAACTTTTAAAATTCTAAGGGCTAACTTGGAATTAAAGTATTCATAAGAGAAAACTTTACAAATTCCAAAACTTGAGGGCAAGTTTTGAAACTATTCAAAACTAATTAATTCCATAACTTATGTATTTAAAGTAGTTTTAATCCAAAAACTCTTCAAGTTCCATAACTTGTGGACAAATTATGGAAGACTTTAAACTAATAAAGAATTAATCTTTTTCTTTATTTTATAACTTATGGAATTAATTAAGGTTACATATTTTATTTATTTATTTATTAATGAAGTGACTCTTGAGCCTCCATAACTTAAGGACAAGACTCTTCATCTTTTTTGTAACCTTTGCCAACTTTATGAGTTTTATGAGTCTTTAATGTGACTCTTCATGTAACTTAAGGATAAGTTACACAAACACATTTTATACTCAACTCTTAGATTAATTTGGATTGAAAACAACTTTTTCACTCAACTTTTCTATTAATCTAAGCAACTCATAAGAACAAGATAATTCAAATCAAACTTTTTCATGTAATTAGTCTAACCTTTAAACTAATACAAAACATGAATCTATTGACAATTATCTTGAAAATGGATTAGCATGAACATTACCATATTTAAAAACAAGTTTATAAGTTCAAAACAACTTAGGGTAATGTTCCTAGTCCATTTCTAGCCAAAAACCTCGAAGATATGCTGTCTGGGGTCCAACTCGTCGAGTGCATGAACACAACTCGGCGAGTTGGATGCATTTTGCCTTGGACTCGTCGAGTCCCTTTATGGACTCGGCGAGTCAGCTGGGCTGACAGCATCAAAACTCGATTTTTCAGCTTCTATTGCAGGTATAACAAGAAAACAAGCCTAGGCTCTGATACCACTGTTGGGTTTTGAGCATTCTAACACTCCTAAGTGTACATGCAACCCTAAATACCTTGGATCTATGTTTTCTCTATTATACATGCAAATATGAACATCCAAGGTATTATCCTAATCTAGCATACAAAATAATGGATATAACAAGATAGAATACATACCTCTTTGATAGTGCTTGTCTTCATGAAGCTTGAGTGCTTAGTGCCCCAAGTGTGACACCTCAAATGGTTCACACAACACCATAAGCACTTGGAATAACTTAGAGAGAAATTAGAACACTTCATGAAATCGTGTAGCCCTCATACATACACATAGTGTTAGTCATAGTCACGATTTCTTGAGCCATGGGTTTCTTTTATATGGTGGCTATTAGGGTTACACCATGTAACTCATGACTTTACCCATTCCTTATGCTCCATGGATTTTAACCTCCATGGAGTATTCATGGGTTACCCCATGGACTTAGTCCAACATAAGGAATCTTGGATCACAAGCCCACATATATAAGAATGAATGATTTACACAATCAACCCATATATTTAATTAGTCTTCTTTTGACCACTTAATTAATCCTAGATTAATTCTTGATCAATACTAATTAAATAACCTTATTAATATATTAGAACTTATAATATATTAACAAATCTTAAGTGTTATTTCTCTCATTTTAGTCTATCCAAGTGCATGATGCCATGCAACCCAAATGGACCATGCCGGGTCGGGTCAAGTCTTACCAATTATAGTTATGGACTTAGACATTAATCCAACAATTGTGGCCATCATGATGCATGCTACTTTCGTAGCATCCCTTTCATGTGCCTGAAAGTCAGCGATCTCCTGAGGAGTTGCAGTGGTCTCATCAATCTCCTTAAGCTCCTTGTCGAGGACATATTCTTTGTCCTCGTAGCGGGTAATCATTATGATGTTTCTGATCCACTCATTGAAGTTGGATCCATCAAAAGTGACTTTCCCACACAAGCTCATAAGAGTAAAGGAGCCATTAGGATTCGAGCCAGAAGCAACATTGTTTGAAGACATCTAAAGGAAGAGGACAAGATTAGTTTAGATATTAAGAGAATCCTTAATAAAACACCCAAATGTAATATTAAGGCTAGGATCCAATCACAATATATTATAACTTAGAAGAGGTATTCCGTAATCCAAGCTATAACATATTTGAAAGGTAGGTGAATGACGATTCACCAATTTCCACCACGAAAACCGAAATATTAGATATTAGGTTTTATGATTGGTTCTTAGAAATTCCTAGATTCTTTGAGATTCAATGAACTTTTCGAAGGCATGTTTCAATCTTGAGTGTGCCCTCCAGGTTTTGTGACTGGGATACCGAGGATCACAAAACGAGGTGTGAAGTAACCATGCAAATCACTTGGTACCCTTAAAGTTTATCACTCAATCGATGTGCCGATAAACCACATACGCTCCACCGATACTATAATAAACCTTAAGTCACCCTTTACCTACCTTGTTAAGTCCAAGTTAGTGTGCCGGTTAACCACACACGCTCCACCAACGACTTAGACAAAGTGTAAAGTGTAATTTCATGGATTAGCACCTTATTCACATTTTCCTAAAGTAACTAAGATTGGGAATTTAACAAAACATTTAGTTACTTTATAATATTCATCATACTTTGAATGAAAATTTATAAGTCCTTGTCTTACCCGTTCGGCTAACGACCCTCCACCAGTCAAGCAAGCGGTGGGTGAGAGTAGACACCCATTAAGTCACCATTTTATAGGCAACAACCTTATACCCACCTTATAGACCGGCTTCATGAATGAGGCGTACTAGCGGTAAGACGACTTTGTTCTTATACATATATATATATACATATATATATATATATATATATATATATATATATATATATAATTATTAAATCATCATAATATAAGTATAAGGGTTGAATTTTAACTTTTAAAATTCTAGGGGTTGGAACTAAAGTTTTAACTTAACTTTACTTGTTCCAAAACTTGAGGGCAAGTTTTGTAACTTTCAAAACTTTTCATTTCTTGTAACTTATGAGTTTAATAGAGTAATAAAATAAAGACTCTTCATTTTCTAACTCTTGTGTTTTTGTAATGGTTTTAATTCAAGTGTGACTCTTGGTTTTCCATAACTTGAGGACAAGTTATGGACTCCATTAAAACACATTATGATCAAGAATTAATGTACCACATAGGTTACAAATAATTCCTATGATCATCTAAAACATCATAAGAACAGGAACATGAATATGAACACATTCATAAATCAAAAATTACACTTAAAACTTTGTAATTTTGATAACTAGTTGTTGTAAATGAATTAGCAAAGACATTACACCATCTAAAACAAGTTTCCAAGTACCAAAACAGTTTAGGGTAATGTTTTTAATTCATTTCCAGCAACTCAAGTCGAAATTCTGCAACCTGTCGACCCTACTCGCCGAGTGCATGAACTTACTCGCCGAGTTGGTTGAAGATACACGTGAACTCGACGAGCCCCCCCTATAGACTCGACGAGTCCATTCGTAGACAGCAAGATTTTCGATTTTTTTTCAACTTTTAAGCACAAATAAAAAGCAAACAAGCCTAGGCTCTGATACCACTGATGGGTTTTGAGCATTCTAACACTTCCTAAGTGTACATGCAACCCTAATAACCTTGGATCTATGTTTGTCTAATTATCATGCAAAGTTGAATTCCAAGGCTATATTCCTATCTAGCATACATGGGGAACAATTTTAACTTGAATGATAGATAGAATAACTTACCTTGTTGTTGCTTATGTTCCTTGAAATCTTGTGAGCCTAGCACCCCAAGTGTGATGCCTCAAATGCTTCACACAACACCAAATGCTCTTGGAAAAACTTATGAGAGAACACACACTTCTTGAAATCAGCCAAGTTCTCTTGTTTCCTTAGTGTAGCCGATTTTGATGGAGAATGAGATCCTTATATAGTGTTGACACATCTAGGGTTACACCATGTAAACCCTAATGTGTCATGACTCTTCATTTCCATGACCCATGGGTTTGTAACTCCCATGGAGCATCCTATGGGTGGAACCCAACTTGATAATCCATGAAGCCTCTTAGTCCACTATACAAGATATGGATGATTTACATAATCAACCCATATATTTAATTAGTTATCTTTTGATCACTTAATTAATTCTAAATTAATTCTTGATCAAACTAATCAAATAATATTATTAATATATTAGAACTTATAATATATTAATAATCTCCAAGTGTTATTTCTCTCATTTAGTCTATCCAATTGCATGGTGCCATGCAACCCAAATGGACCATGCCGGGTCGGGTCAAGTACATACCAGAAATAGTTATGGACTTAGACACCTTATCCAAAAAGAGTGTCCATACTTGTGGGAAGTGCAGTAAGGTTCATGACGGGGCTTGTCGATCAGGAGGTGTGTACCACAAATTTGGCAAGTAGGGGCACTATGCAATGGATTTCTACCAGTTGGACCCAGTTCCGAGTCCCATGATTTTATATCATTGTGACTAGGTTGGACATGTGAATGTTAACTGTCCATTACTTACTTCCAATTCGGCGCATGCCCTGATGCTAGCTACTTTGAGGATCAAAGATGGGCGTCAGGGGAAGGTGGAGCCCCCGACGGCTCGAGGCCGTGCTTTTCAGATCACTTTCGAGGAGGCCAGGATAGCTCCATATGTGGTGATTGGTATGTTTCTATCCATTATCTTGTTGATTATGTTTTATGTTATGCTTATATGTATGCCTCTGTTAGGTATGTTCCTAGTCAACTCTTTGCCTATTCTAGTGTTGTTTGACTCGGGTGTGAGTCGTTCCTTTGTATCTTAATCGTTCAGTAGAGAGTTTGGTATTACTATCGAGGAGTTAGAGAGTCGGTTGAGGGTTTCCATTTCCAATGAACATGGGGTTTCCACATCATCAGTATATCAGGGTTGTGTATTTAAGATCTTTGGGGTACCTTATCCAATTAATTTGATCCCTATTACCATGGGGGAGGTTTGCATTATTGTGGGTATGGATTGGCTAAGATGTTTTAGTGCTATTATTGATTATGAGGACTAGCGTATTTGTAGTTCAAACCCCAAATAGGTCAGAACTGGTTATCTATGGAGAGGGCACCAAGGTTGGTTCAGGGTTTTGTTCAGAGGCTAGGGCTTGGAAGTATATTCAGCACGAGTGTGTAGGTTATTTGGATTATGTGGTTGAAACTCAGGCTGGGGACCAAATTTCAGTCTTAAAGGTTCCAGTTGTCAGGGAGTTTGCATATGTGTTTCCGGAGGAGTTACCCGGTGTGCCTCCCGAGTGGCAAGTCAAGTTTAGGATTGACCTTGTGCCAGGTGCGGAGCCGATCGCCAAGACGTCGTACCACTTGGCACCACGTGAGATGAAGGAGTTGTCATCTCAGCTTCAGGAGCTGCTAGGTAAGCAGTTCATCAGAACGAGCAGTTCTCCATGGGGAGCACCAATTTTGTTCGTCAAGTAGAAGGATGGTTCATACCGGATGTACATTGACTACTGGGAGTTGAACAAGTTAACAGTGATGAACTGTTATCCCGTACCATGGATTGATGACCTCTTTGATCAATTACAGGCTACATCTTGGTTCTCCAAGATAGATCTGATCCAATAATGGAGGTTGGGTTGGGGCATTATAAGGTGTTTAAATAGGGTGCAAACCCCAAATATTAAGGTTTCATCCTGACACTCCTACTCATCGAGTCGGTCTCCTGACTTATCGAGTAGGTCACTTATGCTGCCGATCCAAAGTCGAGTCTACTCGACGAGTTGGGCCTCTAACTTGTCGAGTCCCAGAGCAAAAAATGAGTTTACGTTAAAATAAAATACGTACCAGGAACCGGGTGTTACAAATCTCACCCACTTATTTTAGACTTCATCCTCAAAGTCTGCTGTTGAATCTGGAAAAAGCTCAGGGTATTGCTTCCTCATCTCGTCCTCTGGCTCCCAAGTCTATTCCGAGCCCTTGAGGTGCTGCCATTGCACCTTCACCAACTCCACCCTCTTGTTCCTCAGATCCCTCGACTTCCTGTCGATGAGAGCTACTGGTCGCTTGATATAGTTTTGGCTGTCATCCACCTATATATCCTCTAAAGGAACCACTATCGAGTCGTCCACCGGACACTTCCGCAAATGGGAGACGTGAAAAGTACTGTGAATCTGACTGAGTTTGGCTGCCAGGTCTAGCCTATATGCCATATTTCCCACCCGAGCTACAATCCTGAAAGGTCCAATGTACCTGGGGACCAATTTACCCCTCTTCCTGAACTGAATGACGCCTTTCCAGGGCGACACCTTCAGGAGCACCATAACCCCGACCTGGAATTCCAGGTTCGAACGATGCTTGTCGGCATAACTTTTCTGCCGACTCTAAGTAGTCTGGAGCCTACTCCACACCTGCTGGATCCTCTCCGTAGTCTTGAGTACCACTTCGGTACTCCCCAGTCCCCATGACCCTCTGGCCACCCTCACCCGAGCATATCGGAGTCCTGCACTTCCTCCCGTACAACATCTCGAAGGGATGACAGTCGATACTCGCTTGATAGCTATTATTATAGGAAAACTCTACAATAGGAAGGTAAGCATACCAACTACATCCTAAGTCTAAAACACATACCCGCAGCATATCCTCCAGAGCTGGATGGTTCTCTCAGTCTGACCATCCATTCGCGGGTGAAAAGTGGTGCTAAAGTGCAGACGAGTACCTAACTCGTCATGAAACTTCTTCCAAAATCTGAAAGTGAACCACACATCCCTATCAGAAATCATTGAAACTAGCATGCCGTGCTGAGCCACTACCTCTCTGATATAGATGCTGGCCAACTTTTTGGCGGAAAAGCTCTCCTGAATTGGAATGAAATGGCCGCTCTTGGTCAACCGATCCACGATGACCCAAATATGAATCCACTCCCCACGCGGTACTGGGAAGCTTCGTAATGAAATCCATAGTGATATCTTGCCTCCATAGCGGAATATCCAACGGATGGGTCTTGCCATGAGGCCTCTGGTGCTCAGCCTTGACCTTCCTGTAGGTCAGGCATCTATCAACAAACCAAGCTACGTACCTCTTCATGCAGGGCCACTAATAATCAAGATGAAGATCCCTGTACATCTTCGTCACCCTAGGATGGATATAAAACTTGGATTTGTGCGATTGCTCCATCAATACCTAACACACACCTCCATGATATGGGACCCACAACCTAAGGTGTAGATTCAACAATCCACGGTTTTCATAATTGAAGGATGGAACCTGACCCACGATACGCTCATTCGTACGATATTCCTCTTTCATGGCCTCCTGCTAGGCCTCTCGAATACGCTCCAACAACGTAGTCACCACGATCATGCTCATGCAAATATCCTTGATCGGCGCTACCTTGCAGATAAGTGCATCAACCACAACATTGGCCTTCCCTGGGTGATACAAGATCTCACAATCGTAATCCTATACCACATCAATCCATCGATGTTGTCTCATGTCCAGATTCGGCTGATCCATAAGGTACCTCAAACTCTTATGGTTCATGTAAATGGTACAACAAACCCCATAAAGGTAACGATGCCAAATCTTGATGGCGAAAACAACTGCCCCCAACTCCAAATCATGCGTCAGATAGTTCGCCTCATGAGGTTTCAGCTGCCTTGGTGCGTAGGCGATAACATGCCCCTCTGCATCAATACCACGCCCATACCCGAGATGGATGCATCGCAATATACCACAAAATCATCGACGCCCTCCGGTAGGGCTAAGATTGGTGTCTCGCATAATCTTTGTCTCAGTGGCTCGAATGCGGCTTGCTACTCAGGCCCCCAACAAAAGACCATGACTTTCCTTGTCAACCGGGTCAAAGGCACGGTTATCTTGGAGAAGTCATGAATGAATATTTGATAATAACCTGCTAGTCCTAGGAAGCTCTGAATCACATATGGATACCTCAGAACCTCTCACCTCATCACTTCCTCCACTTCGTTCGGGTCGACTGAAATCCCGTTCTGGTTGACAAGGTACCCAAGAAACTGCACTTTGCGCAACCAGAACTCACATTTGGAGAACTTGGCATACAAGCTCTCCCTCCTAAGAGTATCCAATACCCCTGCAAGTACTCCTCATGCTGCTCCCACGTCTTGGAATAGACCAAGATGTCATCAATGAAAACTATCACAGACCGATCCAACATTGGTCTACACACGCAATTCATGAAATCCATGAATGCGGCAGGAACATTGGTGAGCCTAAAAAGGCATCACCATGAGCTCATAGTGACCGTATCGCGTCCAAAAAGCAGTCTTTTGCAAATCCTTCTCTCTGACCCTCATCTGTTGATAACCCAAATGCAGATCGATCTTGGAGAGCCAAGATGCTCCCCTAAGCTGGTCAAAGAGATCATCAATCCTCATGAGTGGGTAACGGTTCTTCACTGTTACCTTATCCAGCTCTCGGTAATCTATACACATCTTATGCGACCCGTCCTTCTTTTTCACAAATAGTTTCTGGGTTCCCTAGGGCGAACTGCTCGGTCTAATGAATCCCTTGTCTAACAGCTCCTGTAACTGTGTAGACAACTCCTTCATTTCAGGAGGAGCTAGCCATATGGTGCCTTAGCTATCGGAGCCGCACCAAGGACTTGGTCGATCATGAACTGTACCTGCCTCTCCGAAGGTATTCTAGGAAACTCCTCTAGTAATACATTTGCGTACTCTCATACCACCGGCACGCCACTCACCGTCGCCTCGCTCGTCTCCCAGGTATCTAATACATAGGCGACTTACCCTGTTAGAGATATTGTCTAGCTCTCGCTGCTGAACATAAAGCTGGTCCATGTTGTGGCCTCTCGACCTGAATCACCAGCTCTCCCCCACTTGGGGTCCTAACCCAGACCAACTGTTGCGCGCAGTCCATCACCGCCCCATTGGGGCTTAACTAATCCATGCCTATAATAACCTTTTTTCCCCATAATGGTATGGGAACCAAGTTTACCAAGTAGCGCATCTCGAACAATCTCAGAACACAATCCATGAAAACCTCTGATGCTCGCACTGATCGGTCGTCCACAATGTCAACTTCTAGAGGGCAATTTAACATGCCCGAAGACTTAGGGAACCCCTTTCTAAGTGCAAGAGAGACAAACGATCAGGTAGCACCCGAATCAAACAAAACCTAAACTTGGATACCGTTCACATGGAACGATCCTAAACAAAACATATAACATAATACATCAATATCACAAGCGAAATATAGTAAGAGTTAGAGAGAAGAAACCATACCCATCACCAAATCAGGTGTGGTACGTGCTTCCTCAGCTGTCAACTAAAATGTTCGGCTCCTCACCTATGGAGCCTTTGAATTGACTTTCCGGCCATCCATAACCCGTGCAGGCGCTAGATTCGGCGCCACCATCGGTGCTGCTGCTACTGCTATCAATCTAGGGTAGTAGGTATTTTTATGGCCCCTCTGATTGCAATAAAAGCAAACCAGGTCTGATGTCTAAACAGTGGGGACATGGGTCATACAATCCATGCCAAAGTGCCCCTTTTGTTGTACTTGTAGCAGCCTGATGATCCCACTCTATAAGCTCCCTCATGCGGCCTGCCACACTTCCTGCAATGGCTCAGGCCCAGTTGGACCTTTGACCTTGTGTTGGATTCCTTGGGATTCTTCCCCGAAACCCCAGTAACCTGCTCTGCCTCTGCCTTCCTCTTCCTGGGGTGCTCTAAGTCAATCTCTCTCTCCCTCTTCCTAGCAATCATGGACTATAGGGTTGGGCAGGCTGAGTAGCTGACTTGCTCCCGAATATTACCCCTTAACATATCATGGTAGCAGGTCTTCCACATCTCCTCATCCCCTACATACTAAGGAACCAAAAAGGCCCTCTCTCGAACTTGGCAGTGATCTCGGCCGCTGAATTTGTATCTTGGCCGCTGACTTTGTAGTCTGTCTCATGTCAAGAAACTCCCTAGCCAGCTGCTGAAGCTCCACAGCTGGTGCAAAATTAGCCCTGAACCTGGTCACAAAGTCTAACCAAGTCATCGCCTTGACGGCTGGGGCTGCCATTGAGTCACCAACTGATTCCCACCAATCCCAAGTTCTATCCATCAAACAACCTGCAACAAAGAGGACCTTCAACCCCTCCGGGTAGAATCTCATCAATTGCACAAATCCAATATCTACGATCCATCTCCTGGTAGCAATGGGGTCCTTCACCCTATGAAAGTATGACACACCACTCCCCCTGAAGTCCTTGAAGGACAGTGTGCGTGTACCCGACTGGCTAGACGCAAAGTCACTCCTGAATGTCTGGAGATGATCCTCCATCAGCTCAATAATCCCTTCGTTGATCGACCCGAAAATGACCGGGGTCGCCTTAAGGATACCTCTCGTGATCTCAGACGCGATGAACTCACATAGCCCGTCATCAACCTCCTCAGATCCCTCTCCCGCTCCCGCTCCCGAGCCTGATCAAGATCTTGATCCAGACGCTGAACCTCCTGCTCCATGCCGTGTAATCGCCATACTCAAATAAACACATAAACTCCAGGGCCATACATACTCTCGAGAGATCTCACACACTCTCCAAGTTTCCTGGTTCTATCTGAGAGAACAAGAATGATCTGATGCGCAGGTACAAGGTTTGAGAATTAAAACCTTGAGTGAATGCTTATGATCAGTGTCTGCTTCCAAATATATTTTCAAGTCTAGCCTAGAAAGACCAGTCAAGTCTTAGATAATGTGTTCAACAAATGATCTAGTCATTAAATGAAGAATGAGAATAAATGATCAAAGTAAAGCTAAAAATGAAGAACAAGAAGAATGTTTTGAAAGAACTTTTAAAACAACTTAGTAAGGGCCAAAAGTATAGTGAATGATCTGTGATTGACTTTGCATTGAAAACTCCTATAAATAGGAGAGATGGTTGCAGCGAATTATCTGGAAGGCTTACATAGGACTGGACAATAGAAATGTTTCTTACATTCTGATTGTCTAATATTACAAAACAAACTAGGTCCTATGAAACGTTACATCAATACAAAGACAAAATTCATAAATACATAAAGACAAAACAGTGTGATTCCGGATCAGCACCCATTCGGGACATGAGAGTCATTCTGTAATGTCATCACTTTAACTTTTTTTCTTCTCCACTTTTGGTCCGGACAAATTCTGGACCACTCTTCACAAACGACTCCGGACCATCATTCATCTAAGAATATCTCCACTTCAGAATTTGAGCTTAGGATTGCTAAAGGTTCACTTTCAGGTTCCAACAATCTCACCTGTAAGTCCCCAATCTGCTTGTGTATCAATCAGATCCGTTTGATGGTGCAGAATCCCAATCAAATGGATGATGTCAGATCATATAGAAGAGAAGAAGAAGAAGAAAATGATGAATCTTTTATGTATTGATATGAATGAAGATCCGGATACAAGATTCACACACACTAACACACACTCTCTGTTCTCTCTCTCTCTAGGCGGTATGCTCCTTTTCTGTTTATCAATCCCTACTCCTCACCCCTAATACCTATATATATACAAGGGGAACATGAGCCGGAGAACATGGGCCGTAAATGGGTTTACGGCTGTAAACCTGTTTACGGCCCAATGACCGTAAACACCCCACCTGGCCGTAAACTAGACTGTAAGCTCATAAAATATTACATAAAAATACAATTTCCTAGAAAAACAAAGTATAAACCATATTTTGACCCAATAATCTCCCCATTCGTTTATAGCTTTCTTTTCTTAATTGACCCAACAAGCTCCCCCTAAAAAGTAGCTGACTCTTCTTGTCAATCTTCAATGGGAGCTTGGCTTCAACTTTAACCTTCGATTTTTTCACAGCATCAGGATGAACATATGAATCTTCCATGAATGACTTCATCTTGAGCCCTTAAGCTTTTCTTCAGAATTTGACATTGAACGCATATTGGGTGACGATGCTTGATGTACTGATTCTTGAAAGATAGCGCTTTCAGCTTGAGAATCTTCAAAGAGAACATCAGAGAGAAAAAATATTCTGGATCACTTTAACAGGTACAACGATAGCAGCAGACTTATTGAGGAAGATTCAATGCAATCTGTCACATAATCTTCAAGAACAACTTCACCTTGCTACTGGGGTTGAAGGATTGAATGTTGAAAGAATAATCTTCATTTCTTGCTGCTTCGAATGAGAATTCTTCAATGATCACGGATGAAGCCTTGACTTAGAAATCTTCGACATAAACTCCATGAGTTTCATCTTTACCTGAATTCACTTTTCAATACAAAACAAAACTAAAAGAAAGTTTAGCACACAAATTAAAACAGAAAGAAAATTATTTTTGGATTTTTGAAGAAATAAAATAGAAATAAAAATATTTTTGGATTTTTGATTTTTCTTATTTTTGTTTGATTTTTTTTAATTCTCCCCCTAAATTTGTGCATAGAGGAAAATTATGAACAAATTTAACAAAAACAAAAATATTTGGGATCAAAGTTGTTGGACAACCTTATTCCACTTGTCAGTACCCTTATTTTCATGTCTTCGTCTAATCGATCGCCAGTATTGTGGTACACTTAAGCACAAAACATCGGTGACAAAATTGGACAATTTACGAATGACATGATATTTTTACCCCTTATTCTTAAATAAATTACCTTGGGACCATTTAGCTGACTACAACCAGGGATATTGTTGTCCACCTAAATTGAGCAGCGAGATCTACAGACAACTTGTATGTGTTCAATTTTAATTATACTAGAACGTGTTCCCTGCTTCCCGACATGCCCTAGTCATCAAGGACTTCCAAAATACTCCTTACACCGGGTGAGCAAACAATTATTAAGAGAGAAGATAGATTTAGAATGCATATGTTGTACATCCAGGTTGGATCTCTTCCAATCACGCAAAGGATGAAACATATGACTAACTGAAGTTTTAGAAGGATTAAGAAGAGAATGTTGCATATACTGTGTACCAGGTCGGATTACGAGTCACGTTAAGGAGACAGTATGTGGCTAACAGATAGAAAGAATTGCATAGAGAGAAGACGCAGAGAGACAGAATTGCATATGCTACAGTCCAGGTCAGATCTCCCGATCACGTAAAGGAGGCAACATATGACTTACAGACATAAATCAAGAAAATAACCTTCTACAGACCTAGTTTATCGAAATTCCCCAGTCACCCCATCAAAACCGGAACTAAGGACAAAATCCGCACATCGAGGAAAAGTTAATCCACAGTTCTACACATGGGTTCTTTTAATGTGACCGGTGGATTCTCATGCATATCTCCCTGCCTAACCTATCCGAGCGTCATGATGTTAGGCTAAACAGATCTAACTAGGTTAATGTTTGTCAAGTCCTTGAATTCCTTAAGTTCAACTCTCCCTAGTCAAGTCCATTTAAAATCTTTCGTGCCTACCAGTGCATCGAGCACATCGCATAGACAATTCAATTTAGGTACATTACGCAGATTCAGATTGCCCGTTATCACTTGCTAATATCATTTCCCGATACTAACTACTAACTAAAAACTATTAAGATAATGAAAATTTGTCTTTAAAACGAATCATAGTAAGATAAACTTAGGAATATAGAGAAGAAAACGCAAACCGTAATTCACCGATTTAATATGCGTCCAAAAGGTCTGAGAACAACACGCATAATCTCAAAACAGATCCAAAAATTCTTCATGTCGTTACGCACTAACCCCATTTGTGATCTCTTCATTTCCTCCTTTCTTTCCTTTCCCGCAAAGGACACATACTCTCGGACAATGTTCTGAGTGTTGTATAGTTGAGAGATGTCCCTTATCATATGCCAGGAGCAGCCACTACCAACAAACCGAAGTCTGATGATATGCCTCCATAGCTGCTCTAACACAGAGCGGGATCAGTTGGTCTTTGGAACCCAATCCATTTTAAAACTGGGTCGACCTTTGTCATCAACGCATGATAATCTCTCCCATGACATATCCTGTTTATAACAAACAAAAGATGTAGAAATATTATAATCACTAATTGATTTGGGAGAGTGAACCTTTGGTACCCATTTGTAGTCAGGTTTAACCCATTTCTTATTGCATCGGATGGGTGCCTCGACACTTGCTTTTGATCTTGATGTCGGTCGTTGTGATAACTTTGACCTAATCGATCTTTGTTTCACTGGAGCATCTCTTGGATTGGGCTTCTTGGTCGGTATTTCCTTCTTCCCCTTGGGATTCAAATTCTTGGCCTTCTCCGCGTTCCAGTCACCATGGTCTGAACGTAAACTTGAGGGGTTTCTTTTGAAGTATCTCCATCTTGGCGCGTTCTGCCAGCCTTGTGCGTAGTAGGGAACGTATGCGCGATTAGGACAATTTCTGGCAATGTGTCCAGGTGTTCAACAGTGAAAACAAGTCATTTTCTTCACTGTAAAGTTATTTCTTCCTGCCCCTGGTGGCGTATCCATGCCTTGTCTCTTATTGATCCCACATGAACACTTGCAACAAGCACTCTGTTGCGCTTGAATTGGAGGCCTGTATTTCTCAACGGCAGGTTTGTTAGGAGTAACAGAATTCGAAGGAACAGATTCTGAGTTCAAGGAGTCATTGGTTTTTTCAGTAGTGTTCTCCTTGTTCTCATGTTCTGCTACTTTACCTGCACATGAAGTAGAAACATTAGTATTTTCAACCTGAATACCTCCTGACACAAATCTTGCTGGTTTTCCATATTGAAGATGTACCTCCCTGTTGATTTCTTCCTGTGTCATAGGGATGGATGTGTAGTTATGATTGAAAGGTGGAGGAACACTATCATACCCTAGACCCTTGTTTTGATTATCTTTGAATTTTAATTGGGTTTCAAATAAGGACCCGACTGTCTGACTTGATGCAGTATAATTTTTGAAACTAACATCTGTTTTTCTACACTTAATTTTCAAAGTGTCAAGTTCTTCAGTTACAACAGCAAGTTGTCTCTTAATATAGTCATAATTTTCACACTTGTTGTTATACTCTTCCTGAAGCTTCCTAAAGTCTTTGGTTTTCGCTTCTAATTCAGCCTTCAGGGGTTTCTGTCCTTTCCTGAGTTGATATCCTTCATATTTTAGGTCATCGATTTCCCTTTTTAGCAAATCATTATGTTCACGAAGAAGTTTAATCATAGCTTCACATGATTGAGAGCATGAAACTTCATTGACCGGAGTGTTTTCAGAACTCATTGTTTTTCCACATTTCAAAGCATCAAGCTCTTCAATTACATCAACAATACAAAGACGATTGAGATCTTTTGTCTTCTTGATGACAACTACGTTCATATCCCACGATTTTGGAAGTGAATTCAGTAGCTTTTTATTTATTTCAGATTTGGTCAAGAAGATCCCAGTTATATTCATCTCAGTAGTGAGTGTAGTAAATCACTACAGTTGAGCCTCCATGGTTTCTCCGGAAATGTAGTTGAACATGTTGAAACTTTGTTTTAACATATTCTGACGATTCTTTTTCATGTTTTCAATTCCCTTGTTAACCTCAAAAGCCATTAAAAGCATAACTCGAAGCTAAAATAAAACTTAAACGTCAAATTTAAAAATGCCCTTTTCCTCAAAAGTCAACCTTAAAAGTCAAATTTAAAAAGTCAAACTTGAAAAACTCAAACTTAAAAGTCAAACCGAAAAGCTAAATTTGAAATTTTAAAAGTCAGACAATAAAGTCAAAGTTTAAAATCAAAGGTCAAAAATTAAAAACTATTATTTTTATTTTATTATTTTTTATTTAGTTATTTATTTATTTATTTTATATATTTTGAATGAAAAAGGAATTTAAAACTAAAAGAAATTGAGTTTTTGGATTAAAAGCGTTAAATTTTCGAAATTGGATGCGACAGGTATGGGTTTTGAATTATATTTGCGAAGGAAGAAACAAAAGCTTTGCTAAAGGAGTTGGTTAGGGCGCTGGGTTTATGAACAAGAGGTTGCGTGTTCGATCCTCTGCTGTCCCAAATCAGTTCCTCTGTTTTTTTAATATGCGAATGAAGATGCTGCTGCGAACTTCGGATCCATTGCAAGGCTGAGAAGCGATGCGAGGACGAGGCCATAAACGTTGCTGAGCCGTTAACCACCGAGGACCGCAAAACGAGGCCGTAAACTCCGAGCCGTAATCTCGGACCGTGAACCTCGGGCCTTGAACTCCGGAAACCCTAGCTGATGGCCGCAAACTCCGCCCCCCCCTCGCAGGTTACGACCAAAAACAATGATTTTTGCCCTTTTTTTTGCTCCAAAACTCGATCAAAAATCCGTTTTTATGAAAAACACGAAGAACAAACCCCCCTTATTTTTCAGAGATCTATCCAAAAACGCAAGAATCTTTTGAAAATAAGATCAAATAAGCTCCAGATCTAACAAAATTAACTGATACAATCCAAACTCTGATACCAATTGTAAGTCCCCAATCTGCTTGTGTATAATCAGATCCGTTTGATGGCGTGGAATCCCAATCAAACGGATGATGTCAGATCAAATAGAAGAGAATGAGAAGAAGGAAATTGTGACAACCGTCATATTCGGGTCAATTTGTGACAATCGTCAATCTTGAGTCAAGTCAAGTCATCAAGTTAAGCCGGTCAACTCTATTAAACCTTGTGTATTAGGTCGATGAATCGATAAAGCAAGAACATATGAGTTTTTGATTCGCAATTGGATTGATGATTGAGGGATGATTCATGAAGAAAAACGCGAAGTCAAGGACTATGAAATTGTTGTTTGCAAGAATTTAAAAACTCGATTGTGGAGTTGTTGATGCTCATTTTGCGAAAGTAAAACAATCGAGTGTTCGCATCTATGAATCAATTTGAAGTCAATTGGGTTAATATTCGCATATGGGTTCAACATATGAAAATTTTGATTTCGCAAGTTTAGAGTTCAAGAACTAAACTGTGTTCGCATCTGGAATGAAAATTTTTGTGAATCGCATTTGATTAATTAGGTTAAAATGCGAAGGGATGCGAAGGGTGTAAGAATGAAAATGCGAAGGTGATTAATGCGAAGGGATGCGAAGGGTGTAAGAATGAAAATGCGAAGGTGATTAATGCGAAGGGATGCGAAGGGTGTAAGAATGAAAATGCGAAGGTGATTAATGCGAAGGGATGCGAAGGGTGTAAGAATGAAAATGCGAAGGTGATTAATGCGATGGGATGCGAAGGGTGTAAGAATGAAAATGCGAAGGTGATTAATGCGAAGGGATGCGAAGGGTGTAAGAATGAAGATGCGAAGTATTTCACAGTAGAATGCGAATTGGGGAAGAAAACAGAAGATTTCAAATATTGTCCCTGGAGTTTCGCATTTTTGGAAATAAATACTCAACTTCGCAAATGGGGGTCATAAAATGATGAAATTGCAGAATTTTAAAGAGATACACACACATAGACAACCACACATATATTTAGAAAATTAAACTAAAAATGGGATATAGACAATTATAAGACATTGTTCTTGACTTTTGAGTCCAAAGACGTATGATCCGAACTTTAATTGCGAAATCGTCCTTGATTGAGTCAATTTCCTGTATAGGAGTAATATATTCCATTGTGCCCTGCAAGTTAAAAAAAAAAACAAAAAAAAAAAAAATCAAAGTCACAATCAACCACCCCACACCCACTCTATGACCAGCCATACCTCCCCACCTTACCTATGTCACTTCAATGTTCCCTTACACTCAAATTTCACTCACTCCCACGTTTTTGAGCTGGAACAATCAACCACACTCCTCATTTTCTCTCATTTCTCTCATTCCACTAAGTAACAAACATCACTTTTTTCTCTCAAACTCTTCTACACAAATTTTCGAGATCCAAGGCTGGATTCAAGTGTTCTTCCACACTTAGTAAGTAAAAATTCATCCTCCCTATTATTATTTCACTTCATTCTACTCAAATCTTTGGTTGCTTACACAAACTCCCTAACTATGATGTTAGATTCTCGAAAACCTTCAAGGCATCTCCAAGTGTTCTTGAATTAAACACTTCCATTCTTCAACAATCATCTACTGAAATCACTCAAGGTGAGTTCATACCCCTACATTTTCATGATTTCTCAAGTTTTCAGGGGGGGAATACAAGTTAAAACACTAAGAATATAACTAGATTTTTCTAACAGCCTTCATCAGAAAAGTTCAACTCCATTCACGGACTGTTTTGGGCATCTTAAACATTTTTGTTTTCAAAACTGTACAAGGTGCAAATATTTCGAGTTTGTAGCTTTAAAATGGCTACTTGCACATCTCCATACGATTTTTCTACAATTTATGGTGATTTTTACAAAACTGCCTATCATTTCAAACAACAATCCGGACCAGTCTGTGATTTTGGACTTTTTCACCCAAGTTAGAGGTCATTATAAATTGAGATAAAATTTATGAGCAAACTAGACACATTTTGTGAACTCTCAAAATTTACGGATCTAGTTTTCGACTTCGTATGATTTTTCTATGATTTTTCCAAATACAGGGCAGAATGGCTAAAGTTAGCCAACAACATGTAAATATCATAACACTTTGTATTATGTTGAGCAAAGTGTATAATCATAAGTTCTAATATTTGAATGTGTTTCCATGTTAGTTTATCATTATGAACTGGAATTAAGACATTCATATTAAATATTAAATATTATTCATTCATTTTGGAACACGTATTATTAGACTATAAGAGGTATAGTTTGATAAATTCACAATACTAATATATTTTCATAAAAGAATTCATACATATTACAAACATTTTAGATAAACTATAACAGGTATAGTTTATGATATATCACTCTACGCACTCGTACAAGAAGGGTACATTCATACAAGAAAGATTTCTATTCGCACACATTTCACGAAAGTTAATCTATGTTTTGATAAATTCACAACACTAGTTACATTTCCATAAAAAGGGTTCATACATAGTACATACATTTTAGATAAACTATAATAGGTATAGTTTATGATACATCACTCTACGCACTCGTACAAGAAAGGTACATTCATACAAGAAATATTTATATTCACACACAATTATCGTAAACTTGTTATCCTATATTGTGAGTTTCTCTATTTTTTTCGATCTCTATCTCTCTATCTCCCCGTACGTCCGAGTGCGGGATATAATTCCTGGTAGTTATAATCAGAATCTCCTTGAGGGAGAACGTGATACTTGTATATAGATCTATATTGGGATTGACACCCCACACCTTGCTGCTAGCTACAGTTGGACCTGCAGGTCTACGGGTGACAAATGTCATTTCATTTTTCGCGACACTGAGAACGTCGTGGCAGGTTCACATAGTCATAGTATGATTATAACGGCTCACATAGGGAACAATCCATAAGTTTACGGGATTTTATTTTTAAAACCTAAATGAGTTTTATGTCGATTTAAAATCACCTTTTATCTCTATGGGTACAAATACAAAGTGCCGGGTCTCTATACAAAGCTATTATGATATTAAAACTACACTTCCTCTAAAATTGTTAGACTTCAACTATAGTCGCTGAGCGTATATGTTGAGTCATATAAGAATTTAGTCTTGATTGGCCTAGAATTGGTGGTGCCCGCCTCATCTCCTGTTCCTCGTTGGGTTGTGGACCTAGGGCAGACCCACTATATTCAACGTTTTATCTAAGTTAAGCCTTATATAACTTTATATGTTGGACGATTATAGAGGAACTCTACGGATTACTCTAGGGTTCATTACAGCATCATGTAGGATTATTTCTATTCATACTTAACTAAGAAAATATTGGATTTTCTGGAAATCAAACTAAATCGATTTTACAAGGAAAAACGGTTTCTACTTCAAACAAAACTCTTATGAACTCACCAACCTTTGTGTTGACACTCTTTAAAACTACTTGTATTCTCAGGAAATCAGTGAAACAGGAAAACTTCATCGCTTTGAGGATGGGACGCTAAACCGTCAACAAATTATTTTGTCATCATAATGTAATTGCTTTTGAAACATGTAAACATATACTTTGGTGTAACTTTTGCAATTATATTTATGGTGGTTGTTTTTACTTTGAGCACTATTATACACGTTGTTGTGATACTGTACATGAAGTCCTCCACCCCCAGACGTTTCCGCCATCCTTGGTTTGGGGGTGTGACAGAAATGATGAATCTTGTATGTATTGATATGAATGAAGATCTGGATACAAGATTCACACACACTAACACACACTCTCTGTTCTCACTCTCTAGGTCATACATTCCTTTTCTGTTCATCAATCCCTACTCCTCACCCCTAATACCTATATATATATATATATATATATATATATATATATATATATATATATACACACACACACACACACACACACACACACACACACACACACACAAGGGGAACATGGGCCATAAATGGGTTTACGGCCGCGAACACTGACCGTAAACACCCCACCTGGCCGTAAACTAGACTGTAAGCTCATAAATATTACATAAAAATACAATTTCCCAGAAAAGCAGAGTATAAACCATATTTTGATCCAATATCCCCCTAAGTGAACTTCGGAATCCATACAATTTAAACAACATCTTCTTTGATGAAGGTGTGGGCTTTGAGAAACCATTCTCGAATTGCAATGTACCAGGATAGATGACTCACAAACTTGGCTTTGACTTGTTCTAGAGCTTCTGATTTGGAGGATCGTGAAATGAACTTCTATAGTGCCTTGGTAGGAACCAGGTGTTTGTCAAGGGCTCGGAAAAAGTCCTTGTTTGTTTTCCTGGTAGTGTAGACAAACCCTAGAACTAGTTCCTCAATTGGGCCATCTGCAAACAGTTCAGCTTTTGGAAGAACATAACTGATTTTCGCCACAAAGTTTTCAGTTTTTTATAGGTACGCGAGCTCGTATTCGTGTCTGCAAAAATTCCAAGACATAATCTTTGAAAAAGTTCATATCTGTGTGATACGCACCCATACCAATGTCATCTTTTTGAATCGCTCTGAAGTAAGAAGCCAATGTGAGAATGTCGTTCGGATTCATCGAAGGGAAATCCGCATCATAAATGGTCCGGGGAGTTGGCTTTTTCTAGAGGACATGAAATCAAAATAGTGGGCAGCTCATATCGAATTTTACCAAAAATAATTTCCAAAACCATCAACTTTAGTAATTCTCTTCCTCATCCACACTTCCTTGAGAGGCTATGCATGCTTGGAGTAGAATGTTGTAAGCCTTTCTCGCTCTGTCTGGAGGATAACTTCTGGATCGTCTGATGGGTGAAGAGGAGCAAACTTGGTGTAGAATTTGATGTAGGGAGAGAGAGGAAGATCCAACTATTCGGAATCATTAGTGGGAACATCGTAATACATGAGTGGAATAATCTCATGATCAAGGAGGATGCCTTCACGAAAAAGAGGAGATATTCCATGCATCAAATCACAATTATCTTTTAGAGCTTGGATCTGAATGCTGTCCTCTAAAGCTTGATTTATTTCCTCCTAAGACCATCCATGTTTTTGCTTTGGAGGAGGTCCGGAGCGGGCAACTTGTTCGTCTGTCATAGGCCTTTTGCCTTTGTCTATGCCTTTCCTCAATGTATCAATAATCAGCTTCATGTTTTTGTCAATGATAAATTCCAGAGTAGGGTTTGGAAGAGGTTCTTCCGGAATTTCATCAGGGATCCGGAGTGAAGAGCCCTGGTCTACTGGAGCAATTTTTGAAGCTGGAATTGCAGGAAGCAGTGAAGGCATGGCTCGGAAGGCTTGGGCAGTGAGTAGTGATTTTGCTATTTCCATCTGAATACCCATCCGAAGAGCGTCACGAAGAGAAGATGGTCAGGTAGCCACAGACCAAATTCTTTTTTCTTCCTCAATCATGACCTTTGGGAACATCTTCTTCGGAGCCTCAAGACCAATGACAACGTTTGTTACAAACTCTTCATCACTATGTTCCTCAATACGTTTAGAAGGGGAGGAAATAATCTTCAAGTCGTCATCATCAGAGTCAATTTCATCCCGGAGTGTGAACTCCGAGGCAGGCTTCCAGATTTATCTATGTCCTTCTCCCCCTCTTGCATCGGTTAACCTCCGGACCGGTGCAAGCATCAGCGACTCACTCAGGCATTCAAAATTTTCAAACACCTTTTAGAGTCTGTTGTTGAATTTTTTGGTGAGGACATCATATGTTTCCGTAGTGGGAGCCTGAGCAATAAGGTGATCAAATAAATTCCCTAGAACGGCTAACATCTCATCAAACTTTCGATTTAGAACGTCAACAATCTTCCATGTGGATCGAAGTAGTTTGATGTGGACTTGTTGAATGATCAGATTTATTTCATCCTTCATCTTTATCTCCTTCTCTAGCGTCTAAATTTGTTTATCGTGAAGAACATGGGTCTGCTTGACGAGTTCGTTTGTAGCAGACACCAAGTCATCATGAACCTTTAACATGATGGTGATTGTATCCGGGTAGTGTTTAACGGAGGAATAATACTTGGCTTCAACTTCCTCCATTAAGTGCTTGAGCTGGAGAGAAATTAATTTATCCAGTTGGGCTTCTCGTTCCACAACAGATGGTCTGGACTGCTGGGATATAGACTGAAGGATAACATCGAGCTTGGAATCCAGTCCGAAAATCTTCTGATCCATTTGACTGTTGAGCTCGGTTATGGAGGTTCAATGGAAGAAATCTTCTTCATGGTATCTGACACATTTGTTTGCATCTCAAGGAGAGCAAAAGGATCGATGTAGTTACCAGCAGAAGATCTGGTGTCAGAATTGGAGTGAAGAGATTTTGCTTGATGAGAAGATGGATCAATGGATGGACCAGGCTTTGTTGCAGCATCATCTTCCTCGATTTGAATTTTGGAATTTGAACCACCAACCGAAGTGGCTGAGGAAGAAGATCTGAAGTCATAGGCTGACTTGGATACAGATGCCTTTCATAAAGCGGATTGAAGTCATGAAATTTGTGTGCGGAACCGTTTTTGCTTCATCATCCAGCATGACTTCTTAGGAGAGCTCTTCATCCGGATTGGTTTGGAAGGCATCTTGGTGAGTAGTAACAGGTGGTAGTTCAGAAGTAAGTTCGTTATCTGCATCGGCATTAGTGGGAGGAACATATGGCATATTGCTTTGGATGTCTCTGTTCCTCATGGAGATAAGAGTAGACTCCACTCGAGTTCTGGTGAGATCTGGACGCCTTGGTGCAGCCCTTTTAACAAAATCCTCCCATTTGGGATCATTAGCACCTGGTCTTCCTATACACCTTCTGGGTATTAGACCAGTTGAGGCATCAGAAATCGGAGGGACCACCCCAACTTCGGAATGCTTGAGATCCGATATAGGGGTTCCGAAGTGTGTGCCTGTAGAATAAACAATTGAATTATCAAAAGAGACTCATGGGTTTGTTCCACAGAGGGCAAGGAACTATGGTCAACACCGAACTCACCTTTTTGGGAAGGTAAGGGTGGATTGTGAGCAGACTCCCCGTGATAGTGTGCATGTGATTTTGAAACATCGATGGGTACCTCAGATGAGTGGGCAGGTGGGGTATGCGGACGGCCAGAATCAACAGGAATGTCATGAGTTCCTTCCTATTGAGAGGAGGAACTAACTTTGGCTATCTTTTTAGGCTTTGGTTTTGTCGGAGAAGTCTTTCGTTAGACAAACCTTTTCACTTTGGTTCCTGACTTAGAAGGATTGGCCTCTTCCGAAGTTGGTTCAATAGAGACTGGGGCAGGTTGTGTTGGGTCAAACACAACCGAAGTCTCCATGTGAAATTTTAAGTAAGTGGAATCGGAAGGAATAAGGTCTAACATGCGGTCCGGAATTCGTCTGACTAGACCAAAAGATTGGTCCAGAATGCAATAAGACTTAACAACTTTAAAAGTGACACATACCTCCAGAGGAATGGTGTTAACCGGAAGTGGTTCATGAAGTTATTTGAAGATTTTTTGAAGTGTCAGTGCCCAAAACCTAAGGCTCGAAATCTCGTTCTCCTTTCTTTTGATGGCAAATTTGCAAAGATCTTACCATAGAACTTCTTGAAGATCCACTGCATTGTCGTGTCCAGAGTAGATGCTGTAGATGATGTTGAGCCAGTCTTTGCTTAGCATATCGGTTCCTCCATGCTTTCCGGAAAACCCTCTGAGGGCGAGATGAATTAGCACGGTCCAGAGTCCAAAGATGGCCGATTTCTTGAATTCTTTAGCCATGTAATCTTGATTATACCCAATGTAGGTCAAAAACATCTGAAACTCTTCAGTCGTTGGTTCTTGGACCTTGAAGCCTCTTGGATTTTCTTTAACACTGATAACCTTAAGGAAGGTCAATTTGTAGATTGGAACAGTTTTGTCACCGTTGATTGTAGTTTCTAGTGCACGATCTTCGAGTTTGATACTGGTGAAGGCACGATGAAGATGATGAAGTTGTAGTGGAGGTTCAATGGTTTTTGTAAGAGGAATGGAGATAGGGTGATTTACGGTAAACTCTATCATTACCCTGATGGATTCATCGTAATACAGGGGATTTAGGGAAAAGAGTTGAGTGGTGTCTCTCAGAAACGGTTCTGATGCAGCAGATGATGATGAAACCTTTGAACCTTTGGTATTTTTCTTTCTAGCAATGGATTTCTTTGGGGTTGAGGCAGTTTGAGTGGGTTTTTGTGGAGATGCCATTGTTGCAGGTGATGAGAGCTTGAAGAAAACGAAGAACACAAGGAGATTTAAAGGTTTAGAGGGCTTGAGCGCGTAAAGGGGAAAGGGGATGTTATTGGGTATTTATAGGTAAGTGAAATGGGTCGGGCTGGTAAAAGTAATGATGAGGATCCGAATGTGAAACGGGTCGCATTTAATGAATGACGCTTTTTGAGGGTTGAGTTAACCTGGGAGGGGAAAGGTTAGGGTGTATGTGGCTCAAAATGGTAAACCTTAAACGGCAATTCGATGGTTTCTTTTAGGAGGCGTGCAAACCTGTACACGGAAATCAAGGAAGATTGGATAAGGATCCTTTTTAAAAATAACTGTTATGAAAATGTTTCGCCTTATGAACCTTTGGTATTCCTGATGATCGATTCCGGATAGATTGAAAATATGTTGGTTAAAAAGGTGAATTGCAAAGCAACAATTAGAAAAATATCCATAGCAAAAAGTAATCCGACATGAGTTTATCGATCAAGAGATTTTCGATTGAGTTTCCGGAATTAGGTTTTGAAAAATCCAGGAAGAAAATATTTTGATTTCATATTCCGGAGTGAAATTTTGATTGCGGATTCCGGAGTGACATTTCCAAATGAGGATTTTTGTGTTTCGAAATAAATTCAAGATTTTCGAAAAATATTTGAGTGGCTGTCCGGAACAAGATTTGAGAAAAATTTCCGTAAGCACATTACCTTTCCGGAGTGGAATTTCGGGATGACCTTATGGAGTAAATTCCGAGATGAAATATTTTTCTTTTGATTTATGGGGACTTGCAACAACATATAATTAGGATGAGCTGTACAACTTAAAAATCAAGTGATGGTTAGAAATAAAAGATAATAAAATGATCATGCGTATTCCGAGAGAAAGTAGTTCCGAGACAATGATTACTTATTTCTTATTTTTAATTTTTTTAATGATACGGAACTAGATTTCTTTCGAATACTTCATCAAAGAGAACAAGTCTCTTGAAAGAACTATGGATGAAGCATCATCATACCCATCTTGTTCAGAAAACCATTAAATTTGGTTTCGTAAAATGACTTGGTAAAGATATCAGCAATCTCATCGTCAGATGGAACAAAAATGAGTTCAATGTTTCTATTCAAAACATGATCTTTTATGAAATGGTACCGTATCTTGATGTGCTTCGTCATGGAGTGCTGAATTGGATTGTGTGAAATTGCAATAGCACTTTGAGAATCACAATAGATGGGAATGCATTGAAAGTGGTAGCCATTATCCAAGAGTTGAGACTTCATCCATAGAAATTGAGAGGTACAACTGGTAGCAACAATATATTCGGCTTTGGCTGTACGGAGAGCAATGCAGTTCTATTTCTTGGTTGACCAACTAATGAATCGACCACCTAGGAATTGACATCCACTTGATCTGCTTTTTCTGTCTAGTTGTAGTCCACTATAGTTTGAATCTGAGTAGGCTTGTAATAGGAAAATTTCATTTGCTGGGTACCAAATTCCGAGGTTCTTAGTACCTTTAAGGTACCGAAAAAATTGCTCGACTGCCAAGAGATGAGACATCTTTGGATTAACATGAAATCTGGCACACAAACATGTAGAAAACATGATGCCCAGACGACTAGATGTGAGATAGAGCAGAGATCCAATCATTCGTCTATACTTCTTTTCATCTACTACAAAACCTGAGGGTTTGACGAAGATCTTGTGACTAAAGCCCATGGGTACTTTGGCTAAGTCACAGGTGTCCATTGAGTATTTTTTGAGAAGTTCTGAAATGTACTTCTCTTGATGAATAAAGATGCCTCTGTTAGTTTGTTTGACTTAGAGGCCAAGAAAGAAGCTTAACTCCCGATTTATGCTCCTTTGGAATCGATTTATCATCAGTTTAGCAACGTCAGCAACCATAGATGGATCTGTAGATCCAAAAATGATGTCATCCACATAAATTTGTACCACCATGAGATGCTTTCCGTTTGATATTTAGAACATAGTAGGATCTAGAATTCCTCTTTGGAAACCAGAATGCTTGAGAAAATTAGTGAGGGTCTCGTACCATGCGCGAGGAGCTTGCTTGAGTTCGTAGACAGCCTTCCAGAGTTTGTAACAATAGTTTGGAAAGGAGAGATTAACAAAACTGGGGGGCTGTTGAAGGTATACTTTAGTGTCAAGTTCACCATTTAGAAAAGAACTTTTGACATCTATTTGGTAAAATTTGAAGCCTTTATGAGCAGCATAAGAAGGGAAGATTCTGATAGCTTCGATTCTTGCAACATGAGCAAAGGTCTCATCGTAGTCGAGCCCTTCAATCTGAGTGAAACCTTTGGCCACTAGTCTTGCTTTATTTCGGATAATCACTCCTGAATCATCTAGCTTGTTGCAAAATACCCATCTTGTACCAACAATGGCATGATTTGGAGGAGGAGGTGCGAGAGTCTATACTTCATTTCGGTCAAATTTTGCCAGTTCTTCTTGCATGGATGTAATCCAGTTAGCATGCTCTAATGCTTCCTTGATGGATTTGGGTTCAACCATGGATATGAATGCTGAGAACTGACATTCATTTTATATGCTTGCAGCAAAACGAGTCTATACACCCGCATTGAGGTTTACAATCACTTGGTTCGGAGGATGATATTTGGTCCAGACATGTAATTTTAGGAGTTCTTGAGCAGTAGATGAGCTGATATCAATAATAGGATTAATTTTCTCCCCCTGAATGGTCTGAAGTTGAGGATGATACTCCCCCTGAACTTCTAAACTAGAGAGATTGACATCATCATCAGAAGGGAACTCGAAGAAGTTTTCATTTTCATCATTGTTGATTGGATTTAAGTTATCAAAGTCAGTAGCTGCATGTTGAAATCCATCTACATTTGATTAAAGGGAATGTTGACCATTCTCCCCTTCAACCTGTGAAGGTTGAAATGGTTCAGAATCAAATGGAGGGAGGCTCGGGATCGGACTAGAGATGTTGTGTGAGACAGGAGATTCTGATGGAGAATTTGAATGAGAATAGGCCTCATTCGAGATTATGAATCAAGGGCGGTTTTGAAAGGACCAAAGAGACTTTTAAAGTCAACTTCATGAATTGCTTGAATTTTCGGACATTCCAGAGGAGGAGCATCCGATTCCATAATGTGGGTGGTGACATGAGTGGGACTAGAATTCTGAACAAAGTTGTCATCAAAGGTAACATCAGAACTTTCTTCAATAGCTTGAGTACATCGATTTAGAACTCAGTAAGCCTTTGATTTTGAGGAATAACCAAGGAAAATAGCTTCGTTATCCTTAGGTTGGAATTTGGCAAGCTGATTGCGATTATTCTTGATGAAGCATTTGCATCCGAACACATGAAGAAATGAGACTATTGGCTTCCATCCATTCATGGCTTCGTACAATGTTTTTTTGAGGCGCCGATTGATGATACTTCTATTACGAGTGAAGCATGCAGTAGAAACAGTTTCAGCCCAAAGATAGAGAGGAAGAATTGCAAAATTTAGCATTGATCAAGCAGATTCAACTAGAGTTCTGTTTCTTCGTTGGACAACACCGTTTTGTTGAGGAGTTTATGGAGAAGAAAAATTGTGGTCAATGTGCTTCTCCGTAAGAAAATTTTCAATAGCGGAGTTTGTGAATTCTGAAAAATTGTCACTTCGAATCCATTCTATTCCTTTGATAAAATTTATGAGTTCTGAGGCTGTTTCTAACTTTATCCCGAGGAAGAAAACCCAAGTGAATCTATTGAAATCATCCACAATCACAAGAATGGAATTTTTGTGATGTAGACTTTCAACTATTGATGGGCCACACAGATCAATATGTAGAAGTTCTAGAGGCTCGGAGATTGATTTATGGATGATGACTGGATGACCTTTCTTTGATTACTTAACACACTCACATGCAACACATAAGTGATCATTTTCGAATTTTAGGAGTGTTAGACCTCTAACCATTCCTCCTGAAACAAGATCATTCATGTATCTGAAGTTCAAATGATCAAGCCTTCGATGCCATAACCAGCTGACATTAGTAATAGCTTTGGAGAGTAAGCACAAATGGTGCTTGCCAATGTTCATGTTGGTATCAAGAGGATACATATTTTTTGTTGCGGTTGGACTTGATCAAATATTATTTTCTATCTTCAGTCATGATGTAACAATCTTTTTTGTGGAATTCAACTTGATGATTTGCATCAGTGAGTTGAGCAACACTTATCAAGTTGTTCTTTAGATCAGCTACATATGCCACGTTTGAAATCAAAAAGTTTCCATTTGTAAGAATGCCATAACCTTGGATTTGGGAATTAGAATTGTTGCCATAAGTTACATATCCAGCATTTGATGCAAGTTTCAGATCTTGTAGAAAGTCCTTCTGCCGCATGATGTGCATGGAGCAAGCACTATCAATATACCATATTGTCTCTTGCTCTGAAGCAGAAAGTGCCTGCAAAATTAGTGAATAGTGGATTTTTTAGGCTCCGAGCTAGATTTCGGGACAAGGGCATGAGTCTTCAACTTATGGGCAACTGAGGGTTTTGAGAGCTGACTCCGAGATTCCTTGGGAAAAAAAGCAGAATGACAATGTTCTTTCATCTATCCAGTAATCATACTATATGACTCTGATTTTTGGAATGGTTTGCTTTGGAACATGAACTTCTGGGGTGGAGGGTTCAACTAACACTTTTGGAAATACAACTTTATCAATATGAGTTTTAATCTTCCATACAAAATTTTTATTTGAGGATTTTGAAGAAAATGTTTTCTTTAAATCTATTTGATTTCTTGATGACACAATGGTTTTTGATGACTTTGGTTTAAAAATTGTGCCATCAAATTTAGCAATAAAAACAGATAAGACAGTCTGAGGAGAGGACTTTTAGACTGAAGTGGTGTCCAGATGATTTTTGGATCTGGTGGAATTGACTACATTCTTTGGTTCTACAACACCGGTAGAAGGTCTCTTGAGGATCTTAGTGGGAGTGAAGAGGTTTTGACTACGGACTAAGGATTGAGAATTCCGAGATTCACTCTTTCTGGAGTTATCAAGGAACCTGGTATTTTGTCTAGACTTGAACCCCATTTTGTAAGCATTTCGAGCTTCCACTTTGGAATATACTATATCCTTCCTATTGAGCATTGGTTTTTTCTTGGGTTGAAATGCAGACTTTAAGGTTTGTCACGTAGACGGATTACTAAATTTCGGATCAATGGGAACCAGCTTGGTTTTTGAAGAAACTAAGGATTTTGATTCACAAGAATCAGAGGAGACACAGCTTGAGGTTTCAATTTTATCATCTAAGGATGCTGATAAGTTTAAAACAAACTTGAAGATCGATTAGATCTATAAAACAGGTAGAGAAATAACCAAATAAACAATTAAGAACAAGCTGAATGGATCAAAAGGTGTCGAATGATTTAATAAACAATCCTCAGAAGAGCTCGATAAAGAACATCAACTGTAGAGGATTTTAAGGTTTACAATAATCAATGAGAGTGACGACAACTGTTTATACGCATACATGCATGCATATATTTATAATAAAACCCTAACCGTTTATCTAAGAAAAAGAAGGCTAATCTAGATAAACACGAATTGACAAGCCCAATCTGGTTGTAAAACAAAAGGGGCCCAAGACGCAACACAATGATCTTTAACAATCTCCCCCTTTGCGTCTTTGGCACAAAATCTTCATTCCCTTTTAACATCAGAAGGCTTCTTCACCGTCTCAAAAATCCTCGGTATAATAGCCAGAATGTGATGCCTGAAAGTGATATACCACCGAAGCATATCAGTGAAGTTCTTCTTGTCTGCTGTAGAGTTCTGCTTGCATCGGTGAATGATGTTTATGATATGCTCCAGACAATCTGTTGAAAACAGATGCTTGTCTACCAAAGCAAACAGAAACTTGTGCTTGTCGCCTCTTGTGAACATGACCGTCAGATTTGAAGAGTCAATTTGCCCTAACTTCATTTTGTGTACGTCTCCTGTCTTGGAAGTAGGCTTGACGGTCGGTTTCTTGTTCATTATCTTTGCTATTTCCTGATCCAAAGTGGCGAGCTCATGGATATAGGAAGCCAACATTCTTTTGAGATGTTTCAGAATCGGTTCATACTCTCTTTGATCGGAGAGAAGAATGTTGTATAGCAGAATCCAATCATGAGGATTCAGACTGGGAAGATCTGCCAGAGAAATAAAATGTTCTGTGTTGGCCGCTCCTCTGTTGATTTTGAAGTTAACGTTCACAAATTTCCTAGCCTATGTTGGTTTCAGTACCTTGACTTTAATTATCTTCTGTGCACTCCATGTCATGTACTGTGGTTGACCATACTTCAGATAGAAATCTATTAATTCTCTGTCAACCTTCAAGTTTGGATGAGGGACATCGGCAGTGACATCGAAGCAATGAAATGTAAAGGCCTTTCGTGTGATTGGGATGTCAAACTGCAAGTCTTTGGTATTCTCACACTCAAAGGATGAAATCGGTTCCAACCAATATATGGAGGGAAACTCAATTGCTTGATTGATGAGTGTGTCTCTGTCTCATTCTGGGAACAGAGTCTTCTTGGCTTGTAGAGCATCCTCATCCTCCTTGATTTTTCTTTCTTTGGCCTCGGCCTCTTGAGCTATTTTAAGTGTTTCATCCAGCTCTTTGTCCCTTTTCTTTCGTTGAAGAGCTTCAGCGATAGTTTCATCGGTATCTGACTCGCTCTCAACAACGAACTGTTTTCTAGAACCCGAAGCTAAATTAACCTTCGGTTTTGTCTTTGGTAAATCCTCCTCTCCCCCTTGTCTCGGAAGAACAAGCTTCTCCGAGACACCCTTCATTTCGCTCAAGATGTTAATCGCAGGAAGGAGTTTAGCCTGGAGATGCTGTCTGATGGTAAGGGTAAGAAAGGGATCATGAGTGTCAAGGACAGTTGTCAACATATTCTTGACATCACCAGCGCAACCTTGAAGAACTGCCCGCTGAGTTTTCAGCAAAGAGATTTCTTGTTGTGCCTGGGCCAGTTGTATCTTCTGAAGGTCGATAGTTGTCTGATGCTTGTAAAGATCTTCTTTTAAGGTGCTCTCTGCTGCTAGAGAAGCAAAACGTGAATCCAAGGATTGGAGAAAAGAGGTGGATTCAGTTTTGAGGTCAGCACGCAGAGCCTCAAACTTGGAGGTTTCACCCTGAAGAGTAGCCGAAAAGGAGTCTACGGACGTCTGAAACTTGGCCGCGTTAGCATCATCATGTGGTTTGATGGAATCAAGAAAGATCTGAGTTGTGTGAACAACCTCAGAGACTTCCTTTGTAGCTTTGGAGCATGAAGCGGCTGAGTTGTCGATGGCATCAGTAGAACGATCCAGAGCGTCAGTATACGTCTTGATCGCAGACTCGATGAAGGCTTTCAGCACCACACCCCCATAGGCTTTGTTATCAGCCAACAGACTATCGAGTTTGTCGTGAATTTCTTGAAGCTGCTGACTGGTAATAGGGATATCAGCATCAGTATCTGTGGGAATCCGGTATGGGCTATAATAAAGAGAATCATTCTCTTCATCATCACCGCCCAAGGTAGCACCGGAGTTTGAGGATGGAGAAGGTGATGGTGGGATGTTGATGACGGGGGTTTCAACCACAGTAGTAGCCCCTGTATCAGATACATTGACTGTTACTGGTGGTTGGGAAGAGGTGGTAGTAACTGATTCGGTGATGATTGGAGTGGGGATGGAAGATGTAGGTATAGTAACAGAGAAAGGAATGGTTGGTTCTGTTGTAGTGGGAGGGATGGTTATAGGAACAGAAAGTGGGACCGTCTGTTTCGGTGATTGGGGTGGGGTAGGAATTTTAGGAGAAGGTGGAGGATTTGGTGATTTTGTAATTTTGGGAGATGTTGGTGGAGAGGTAAGATGAGTGCCTGCAGGAGAGGATGGTTGTTGAGGAGACTGAGCGTTGTCTCTATTGGAGAAGTATGAGGAGCAGCAGCCTCTGTGTCGGATTGGTCATTGGGAATAGAGCTAGGAGAAGGGGATCCTTTGGCCCTTTTAGCCATCTTCTTAACCTTCTTTGATTTGGACTGAGAAGGTTCATCTGCATCATGTTTTCGTTTGGAGGATCTTGGCTTTCTCTCCTTTTTCGGTTCAGATTCTTTCTTCTCTTGTTTCTCCTTTTTACCAGCCCTCTTGCCACGGTTGGCAGGTTGATCAAGGGCCTCCAAGGCAGCTTTATGTTCTTCAGACAGAACCCTTGGAGGCAAGGGTGTTCTGGTGCTATAGTCAGCCATGATCTTGCTGTGAGGTGTGACACACCTGTACATGGATTCAGGGATTAATCCATAATGGAGAAACTTACTTGGATCAGAAACTATGATCTTCTTAGTGTGATAAGAGGCTATTGAAGCCAGAAGAGCATCCTTCATCACAGGGATTTCAAGGGAATCCATGGCCTTCTTCGTGATGAGCATCCAGAAACGGCCGTAAGAGATCTCAGAGTACCGGGTGGAGGTGTTTAGACTCTGAACGACTTGAGACCAGATTATGGAGCCATAATCTAGGTTGATGCCGTTGTAAAGACCATAGAGAATGGTGAGAAATCCTTTTCTCGTGGTATTAGAACCACCACAGCGCTCCGCTAAACCCTTGATCAAAAGGGTAAGCAAGCCATTCCATTGAGAAGGAAGACAAGATTTCTTGACCTTCGCGATTGTCGTAAGAACATCCGTATAACCCATCTTGTACATCATCAAGAAAAGTTGGGTTGTAGTGATAAAATCCGGTGAGATGACAGAAGAATCAACTGCAAGCCCTAGAAGAGAGCAAAACTTGGTTTTGGAAACGGAGGTTTTCTTGTCGTGGATGGTGAAGTAGATGCGATCTTTGTGTTTGTCATAACTTGTTGTTGTGTAGACTTGAGAAAGCAGGGACATCGGAACGGCTTCCACCTGCGTGAGTGCCAACAGCAATGGGGAATATTTTAGGCATTCCACCACATGGAGCATGTACGCATCGTATAAGAAAGGGGTCATCTCGATAATCATATTCTGATTAGGCTTGATGGAAAGCAAAGATGAAGATGCAGTTTGATCGTGTGCAGAAGAAGAAGTCGCCATTGTTGAATTGAAGAAGAAGATGAACAATGGAAACTTTTCAGAGAGAGATTACGTGGGAGGTAAATGCCAAAGAACACGATCACCCCTTATTTATACCGTTCACTGGAGAGAGAAAATCGTGATGATGAGGAAACCAAAACATCGCCTGAAAAAGCGCGATTGGATGTTATGGTTTATCCCAGGAATACGTCAGCACACGTGGGTGTGAAACGAATCAATTGCACGCGCCCAAATCATATTTTTGTACCGTTTGAAATTCCTTGTGCCCTTGTTTGGTTACAACTGAAACTTAAAACCACATACCAAACAGCAATCAGAATGTTGGAAAGAATTAATTTCCGTGCATAAGAGTGTGAAAGATAAAGAAATAAATCAAAGGTGTTTGAGATGTGAGTGTTGTCTATTAAGAAGACAGAAAACGGAAGATTCCGAGCAAGAATCACTTCCTTCAAAGCCAAGAGAGACTTGAAGTGCTTGTGTGGTTTCCCTAGAAATACGATCAATTGTCTGTTAATAAACAATGAAAGGCGTCTTTTGATCATAGGCTGTGGGGTGGTTGTCCTCTAACCGAACATCAAGTCTTAACATAAAACTGAGTGTTGGCAGAGGTACCTGTGAGACCGATGTGATCTGTTGAACAGGTAGGTGGGAATTATTGTGTGACAAGCATGGGAAAAACAGAAATCTCAAAGGGAAAAAAAATAAACTGGACCTCTTTGGGAAGAAATGTCTTAGGTGGAGATGATTTCATAAAAGATCACACAAAAGGAAAATGAGATTTCCATGTAACATCTTGAGTATATCACTCACCGTCAATTCATTTTAGGTATTGGATTTTGGGTTTCACTTAGAACGTGGTAATCGAATCCAAGATCATAAAAACAGATGTTGTGTAACCATAAGCTTCAGTGGTAAAGACCGAAAGCATCAAGGGTTACTTTAGGGAATCGAAGGTAAATGTAGAATTTGAGGAGGTGGTTAAGAGACCAAATGTACCTTCTGCTACAGAAGCGGGACAAAGCAGAGCAACTCATGTTTCAAATGAGAAGAGTAAGGTAGCTCTAGACCGAGTGTTAAAGAATAGCCTGATTGGGAAGAAATGATAGGTATTGATCGAATCATTAAGGCTTACTCAAGGTCATAGAGGTTTGTGACAACATACAGCAGCATGCTTCTAGGGACGTCTAACTAGTCTGAGAGAAAAATAAAACATACCTGGGTGAACACTATTGAAGGAGATACTTGTAGTTACCTGTGCAAAGCTGACACCAACCAGGACTTGCGAGTAGTGGAAATAAGTAAGAAAATGGAATAAAACAGAAAGATAAAATGTTTTTGTGATTTTGAAGTTTTTCTGAAAAAGAAATAAAAACAGAAAAATAAAATGTTTTTGTGATTTTGAAATTTTTCTGAAAAAGAAATAAAAACAGAAAGATAAAATTGTACAACATAAAAAAAAGATGAAGCAGAGATAGACCGAGCGATCTGTGTATTTCGGTGACATGACAATTTCAGAACAGAGAGGAACCGAGCGGTCTGTCTATTTCGGTTCCATTAAATCACCAGAGCAGAGAAAGACCGAGCGGTCTGTCTACTTCGGTTTCATTAAATCTCCTGAGCAGAGAGAGACCGAGCGGTCTGTCTATTTCGGTTCTTGATTCTTAGTTAGAGATTTGAGGATTTGGGACCGACTCTCCTACCATCATACCTAAGCCTTGTAGAATTTTGTTGAAAGTCGTTTCAGGAAGAGCTTTGGTAAAGACATCGGCCAACTGATCAGTGGTTCGAACAAAGTGTACTTCAACGTTTCCATCTTCCACGTGATCTTTGATGAAGTGATACCTCAGTGCGATGTGCTTGGTCTTGGAGTGTTGCACTGGGTTATGACAAATCCTAATTGCACTTTCAGAGTCACAATATAGTGGGATCTTTTTCATATTGAGTCCATAGTCTTGGAGTTGACTCTGGATCCAAATCACTTGAGAGGTACAGGAAGCAGCGGCAATGTATTCTGCTTCAGCAGTAGACAGAGACACGCACGTTTGTTTCTTTGACTGCCAGCTAACCAACTTCCCATCGAGGAATTGGCAGCCGCCAATGGTGCTTTTCCTGTTGAGACCACAACCACCAAGGTCTGCATCTGAGTAGGCTTGAACGAAGAAGCCTGAGTTAGAAGGGTACCACAAACCTAAAGAGGTAGTTCTCTTGAGATAACGAAATATGTTCTTCACTGCAAGCATGTGAGGCTCCCGTGGATTTGCCTGAAACCGAGCACAGTAACAAACAGAAAACATTATGTCAGGCCTGCTAGCAGTAAGATACATTAGAGAGCCTATCATTTGACGATAAAGTGTAAGATCAACAGCTGGTTTATCCAGGGATGGAGTGAGCTTAGTGCCGAACGCCATTGGGACTTTGACCTTTAAATCTCCCATCATGCCAAATTTTGCTAAGAGATTCTTTGTGTAAGCTTCCTGGTTGATAAAGATGCCTTCAGTGTTGTATCCTCTCCTCTGAGAAACATCGGACACCATCAAGCATCTTCCTCCACTGCTCTCTTATTTCGCTACATAAGCCTTTCCATGTGAAGGCTTCCTCACTTCATCATCTTCAGAGTCGGTTGACCATACCTCCACGCCACCGAACTCATCATCAGCTACCGAACCCTGCACAATTAAAGCATTCATGGAAGGGTTAGCAGCAAATTTCTTCTTCCTTAACTCATCTAGCTTTTTCATCAACACAGCTTCTTCATCATTTTCTTCATCCTTTTCTGCCATCTTTTTGAGGATGCAATCTTTTGCATAGTGGTTCTTTCCTCCACAATAATAGCAGCTCACTCCAGAATCTCCTTCAGCCTTCGGTTCCTTCTTTGACCTCTTCAGCGCTATAGCTTCCTTGCCAGTTTCGGTTCCTATTGGTGGGGAATCTCTTCTTGATGAATCTCTTAGGGTTTGACACCATCATAGCATAGTCTTCAGACGTGAGATCATAATCATCCAAGTTGAGATCTTCGTCCTTTATCACAACTTTGCTTTTCGACAGGAGGGCTAATGAACCTAAACTTGAAACCACGGTTTTCTCCTGCAATACGATCTTTTCTTGAGATTTTAGTATGCCCACCAGTTTCGCCAAAGAATAGGATTTGAATTGCTCGTGTGCTTTAACTGTGGAAACGATTGCTCTCCACTCAGACCTGAGTCCATTCAGAAATGTAACCTTCTGTTCAATAAGCTTCCTTTCGATGTCATGTTTGATCATCTTGCTAAGAAGATGATTGAAGCGATCGAACATTTGAGTCACCGTTTCTTCTGCTCCTTGCTTGAACTCACCAAAATCGGACAAGAGTAAGGTTTGAATGGAGTGTTCAAGATCTTCGTCTGTAGAGTACAATTCACGTATCCTGTCCCATATCTCTTTTGCAGTCGTGCATGAACTTACCAGCTTAAAAGTATCGGATTGAAGTGCAAATCTAATCAATCTTAGCGCTTTGATATTGCACTGAAATTTAACTTTTTCGTCTTGCACTACATCTTTAACATCTTTCAAAAGATCATTATACTCCTTTTGAGTTTTAATAACCCTTGAAGTTGCTGAATGCGAAAACGGTCCAGAGATAATTGCTTCCCAGATGAGGTATCCATTATCTTCAGATCCTATGACATAATCTTCAAAGTGATTCGCCCAGACTTCATAATCATGGGTGTACAGGATGGGAATCTTCGTTGTTGATCCAATGCTGTTTGAAATATTGATGGGATTGGATTGCGACTCGTCCATAATTGATCGAATAACCTGTTCAAAGATCAGACTTGTAATATATCAAATTAGGGAAAAACCAATAAATATTGAGATACGTCAATTATGAGATGACGGCTCAATAAATATCAATGAATGCAGAATAACCCTAATCGAAGCTTTTTAACAGAAAAGAAGTGTATCGATTACACAACCTCCCGCTCTGAAACCAATTGATAAGTTTAAAACAAACTTGAAGATCGATTAGATCTATGAAACAGGTAGAGAAATAACCAAATAAACAATTAAGAACAAGCTGAATGGATCAAAAGGTGTCGAATGATTTAATAAACAATCCTCAGAAGAGCTCGATAAAGAACATCAACTGTAGAGGATTTTAGGGTTTACAATAATCAATGAGAGTGACAACAACTGTTTATACGCATACATGCATGCATATATTTATAATAAAACCCTAACCGTTTATCTAAGAAAAAGAAGGCTAATCTAGATAAACACGGATTGACAAGCCCAATCCGGTTGTAAAACAAAAGGGGCCCAAGACGCAACACAATGATCTTCAACAGATGCTCATACAAACTTAGAGGTAATAGTTTTAATTGTCACCGAAATGATTTCCTCAACAACACAATTGTGAGGAGGATTATGTTTTGGAACGTAGTCCACACAATTTGAAACACTATGATGAGATTTCGTGGTCCCATTCAGGTCCAGGCTTGTCAAGGGCGAAAGAGGCGTGGAATCAGGACACTTGACAATAATTGGTTGAAACTCAGGAATTAAGGAAGCAAAGTGATCTTCTTTTTCGTGAAAAGGTGACAAGGGAGAAATTGGGGTATCTGAATACTTGATGTTTGGAACCTCCCCCATGAATGTCAGATTTTGCAATTCCTTCAAAGGACAAGCCACTAGCTTCGAAAACTCGCTTCCGAGGCCAGGTGCTTTGGACCATGGATGAAGAAAATTATGAGTCATATGAATATCCGCTTCAAGCATGTCTATGGAATTATGCAATGCCTCTATCTTAGCATTAAGACGTTTGTTATCAGAGATCAAAACATTTCGTTCGGAATAGGTGGTTTCACATTTATCTTTCAAAATGATACATTCGTTGTTTGACATTACAAGTTCATGCTCTAAAGACTCGATTTTCAACATTTTATCCTCAAAACGTAACCTAAGACGATTTAACTCGATTTCCTTCTTCTCACTGGCTTGTATGGCTGACTCATAGGCGTTGAAAATGATGTTCATGTCTGATTGGATCTATGTTAGATATGGTTCACAAATAGATAAATCAAAATTATTTTCCGTAAGCATAATTCTTACCTATTGAATGATGCTTCTTCCTAGTGGATCGTTCGTAGCCATGTAGCAGTAGTTGGGTTCAGCATCTTCATCTTCTCTTTCAGATCCGGATGACCAATAGCCTTCATTACACTCTATTTCTTGCCGAGCCATGAGACACATGTTCCTTCCAGTCACTATATCATCATCATCACCTAAATACCAGTATCCTTCCACATCTCTCGAAACCGTTGTTACAAATGATTTTTCACTTTCAGCCATCTCTTGAGCTCTTCGGACGTAGTAGGCAGAATCATTGATTTTTGGTTTCTGCTGAGCATCAACAAGACACTCTTTGGAAAAATGGTTTGCATGCTCGGAATGGTTGAATCGAAAGAACTTACTAGGGCATGGGGACCTCCGGGGAGTTCCCTTATGGTTTTAGCAACATTAGATTCACGTCCTTGAAGTTCATCAAAGAGTTGATTGAGCTTCAACGTTTTTAGGGAACCATTGCTTTGCAGACATGATTTCACATTTCCCTATCCTTTGCCTAGACTAATTCTGAATTTGAGATTGTACTCCAGTGGAGTTCGGATAATCCCACGAGCAGTCATGTTGTTGACCACGATTCGGTAATGGTTGGAGGCTGAGGCCACTGATTCACCGGGAGTGGTTGTGAATGTCTTAAAGTTGTTGACGACTGAAATAAGGTGCTTTTCTTTCATAATTTCTGAACCTTCAATCAGGTCTTGAAGAGTATCCCAAATCTCATTGGCTGATTTGCACAACTTGGTGTGCTCGAAGAGTGAGGGAGGAACACCAAACACCATTTCTGAGAAAGCAACTTGATCAGCATGGAGCTTCTCAATATCATCTTACTTTAGAGGAGCTAGAAAAGCTTCATCTTGACCCATAAGTTGAGCAGCAACATCTCTTATAGTGGTTCTTACAGGTACATGAGGAACTTCTTTGACGGATCTACATATTTCTTCACCTTTACCTTTGGCCAATAGAAATCTTTCCATTCTAACTTTCCAGTGATCATATTCTTCCACAACTAGTAATGGGGCACGTGTGGGGCCACCCTCACTATTTGCGATTTACATTGAAATCATTTTCTGAGGATTAGAAGCATCCATTGAAGTTAAGATATCTTCAAGCTAAAGTGATATATAGAATAACTTTTATGCTTATCATAGAAATGGTTGAACTACTAGGGTAAATTCAAACCAACTATAATATGATCTTATGGATTCAAAGGACAACCACTCAAGCTCTGATACCAATTGATAGAACAAGAATGATCTGATGCGCAGGGACAAGGTTTGAGAATTCAAACCTTGAGTGAATGCTTAAGATCAATGCCTGCATCCAAATATATTTTCAAGTCTAGCGTGGAAAGACCAGTCAAGTCTTAGATAATGTGTTCAACAAATGATCAAGTCATTGTATGAAGAATGAGAATAAATGATCAAAGTAAAGCTAATAAATGAAGAACAAGAAGAATATTTTGATAGAACTTTTAAAACAAGTTAGTAAGGGCCTAAAGTAGAGTGAATGATCCGTGATTGACTTTGCATTGAAAACTCCTATAAATAGGAAAGATGGTTAAACCGAATTAACTGGAAGGCTTACATAGGACTGGACAATAGAAATGTTTCTGACATTCTGATTGTATAATATTACAAAACAAACTAGGTCCTATGAAACGTTACATCAATACAAAGACAAAATTCATAAATGCATAAAGACAAAACAGTGTGATTCCAGATCAGCACCCATTTCGGAAATGAGAGTCATTCCGGAATGTCTTCACTTTAACTTTTATTCTTCTCCACTTTTGGTCCGGAGAGATTCCGGACCACTCTCCACTTCAGAATTTGAGCTTAGGATTGCTAAAGGTTCACTTCCAAAAGTATGGGCCCATACTACCTTCCACATCTATCCGTACTTTCCCCAAGCATTTCTTCAACTTCACCAAGTTCCTTCTACTAATATTTCTTTCCAAACTAATCTCATCCTAGGCTTGTCCTACGACATTCTCTGACCTATTCTCCGCCATCAGCTGTAGAAGGAGTCCCTACATCTTTCTCTAACTAGCTTATGAATACTATTACATATTCGCTTACTAGTTAGTTAAAGCTAGCTGGAACCCCTATAAGCATAAAGCAAGTAGCATTCGTGCATTGAGTAACCATTACCAAGCATAACCTTATCAGGCTACCATACAACTAACTAACCAACCCTAGCATATAGCTCAATAAACTCATACAACCGCCATGTACGACATCCTTCCTAGATCCTTAGCCCTAATCTAGCTTGCAGTTCTCGTAATCGCATAATAGGTATATAAGGTATCCTTGCTATATCCTTAGCCCTAGTCTAGCATGCATTTCTCATAATCACATTATATATCATAACATAACATGTATGGGTATCTTGGGGAAAACTTACTTGAGCTCGGCCCATCGCACACATCACACACCTTGTTCTTTCTTAAAACTCCTTATTTTTAAATTTTAGAAAAAAAAATTTCTTTTAAAAATCCTTCAATCCCTTGACATGAGTCCAGACACCCCCGAAGGTGTGCCTGAATCCCTCAAACCAAGGCTCTGATACCAACTTGTAATATCCCAAAACCGAGACCCAAATTTTTTTTGTTTACTTATATTACTTATAAAAATAATTTACGGAAAACATCCTTGCTATCATTTCAAAACATCAAGTCACAAATCAAAAGTCTCGAAAACCATAACATTAAATAGTGAAATGGCAAAGTACAATCCAAAGGTTCTCAAAGCGGAAATCATGTGTGTGCGATGCGCTGCTACCCTACCAGCCCCTTCCCCTTATCTGAAGAGGTACCTAAAGCCAAAACTAAAACTGTAAGCATGAAGCTTAGTGAGTTCCCCCATCATACCACATACCATACAATCATACATACTGTCGGGCAATTCTGGGGTGCCCGGCCTACCCGTGTCAAGCCATTATGGGGTGCTGACCTACCCATGTCAAGCGATTCTGGGGTGCTGACCTACCCGTGTCAAGCCGTTCTGGGGTGCCTGCCTACCCTCCGGTCTATCTCACCCGGTCACAGGGACTATTTCACCCCTACTACTATCACATAATAACATATCATGTTCATCTTGTCAGACATATCCGGGGTGTCCGACCTACCCATTGGTCCTAACGACCAAATCATGGGACTGTTCCCCTCCTACTACCACTAACACTTATAACATATCATACTTTCACATAGAGCATATCTGGTAGTAGCAAACCAGGCAATTATCACAAAGTCAATCATCTCAACTATAATCAAATACTAGCGCGTCATCCTTGGTGCCTTAGACCCACTTCTACTGGAAGGTAACTTACCTCAATTTCGTGTAGTGTTTGCACTGTCCTCGGTGTGAAAATCGACTCTCCTTGACTCCTCAATCCCTACACGGAAACTTTTCTAAGTTATTAAATTATACACATAACCCTTACAAGGGTCACTTGAGTCAAAGTCAAATTTAAGGTCAAAACCCTGGTCAAAGTCAACTTTTATTCAAAGTCAACATCTGGTTGACCAGACTCGCCGAGTTGGTCCACCTAATTGTTGAGTCCCCATGTCCACAAAATGCCACAATCCCATCCCTACTCGCCGAGTCTAGCAAGAGCTTGATGAGTTCGCCTTTAATAACACATCAGACTATCTTCAACTGACTCGCCGAGTTCATCCTTGAATTCGTCGAGTTCACCTTCATCCGTATGAAGGTGTTCAGTCTATAACTCGCTGTGTTCATCCTTGAACTTGTCGAGTCCATCTTCATGTGGTTGGGACATTATCTTGAACTCGTCAAGTCCTTTGATCTTCAAGTCGATAACAAACCCCTAACAGGTTGAGTGTTCCTTCCACTCAACCAAAGACCATTTCCAGAAGACATTTGGGGAAAATGCGACCTGACTCGCCGAGTCACCCAAGCGACTCGCTGATTCCCTCTTTTTCCAAAACTATTCAGTCGATTATAATGGGTCTTAATGTTGGATAAGGTGTCTAAGTCCATAACTATTTCTGGTACGTACTTGACCTGACTTGGCATGGTCCATTTGGGTTGCATGGCACCATGCAATTGGATAGACTAATGAGAGAAATAACACTTGTGGTTTATTAATATATTATAAGTTCTAATATATTAATAGTATTATTTAATTAGTTTGATCAAGAATTAATTTAGAATTAATTAAGTGATCAAAAGATAACTAATTAAATATATGGGTTGATTATGTAAATCATCCATAACTTGTATAGTGGGCTAAGAGGCTGCATGGATTATCAAGTTGGGTTAAACCCCTTGGATGTTCCATGGGAGTTACAAATCCATGGGTCATGGGAATGACGAGTCATGACACATTAGGGTTTACATGGTGTAACCCTAGATGTGTCAACACTATATAAGGAACTCATTCTCCACCAAAATCGGCTACACAAGTACAAGTGAGGGCTAGGCTGATTTTTCAAGTGTGTGTACTCTCTCAAAGTTTACTCCTTTGCATTTGGTGTTGTATGAAGCATTTGAGGCATCACACTTGGGGTGCTAGGCTCACAAGGTTTTAAGGATCATAATCAACAACAAGGTAAGTTATTCTATCTTTCATTCAAGTTAAAAATGTTCCAATGAATGCTATATAGGAATATAACCTTGGAATTCAACTTTGCATGATAATTAGAAAAAAATATATCTAAGGTTATTAGGGTTGCATGTACACTTAGGAAGTGTTAGAATGCTCAAAACCCATCAGTGGTATCAGAGCATAGGCTTCTTTTATTGTTATTTGTGCAAATTTGTGTTAAAAAATCGAAACTGCATGATGTTTGATCAGTGAACTCGCCGAGTCCATGGGGGGACTCAACGAGTTCAAGTGTATATTCAACCTACTCGACGAGTAGGTTCATGCACTCGATGAGTAGGAGGCCCTGACAGCAGATTTTCGACTTTTGTTGCTGGAAATGGACTAGAAACATTACCCTAAACTATTTTGGTACTTGAAAACTTGTTTTAGATAGTGTAATGTTTATGATAATCCATTTGCAATGGCAATTATCAAAATTACAAGTTTTTAAGTGTAATTTTTTATTCTTGAAAGTGTTCATATTCATGTTCTTGAACTTATGAAGATTAGATGATCATAGGAATTGCTTGTAACCTTCATGGTAGTTTAATTCATGATCATAATGTGTTTTAACGGACTCCAAAACTTGTCCTCAAGTTATGGAAAACCAAAAGTCACACTTTTATTAAAACCATTAAAACAACACAAAAGTTATAAAAAATGAAGAGTCTTCATTTTTATTACTCAATTAATTCATAAGTTGTAGAGGTTAAATTGTAAAAGTCGAATTGAGTGTTTGTTTAGTTTCGCATTTTTAGTTATTTTACTAAGTCAGTTTTATGCGAAGCGTATTGTAATAGACTTAGTATACTTTTTGTACACTCAGGTTCCCTATAAATAGGGACTGAGGATAGAAGTAGAGGATAACTTTTGGGAACTCAAATATCCTTTCTGCTTATGCTTGTAATCAGTCTTTATCAATATAAGATCTGATTAATATTTACTCTTGGTGTTCTTACTTTTAAATCACTCAAATCATAACTGCTTTCATAATCTCGATAACAATTCTCATCAATTAGTATCAGAGCAGGATTCAAACTGCGTCGATCTTATTTTCGTGTTAGAATCATTTTGCTTTTTGAATAGCAACTTTACTCAAAATATTCCGCGCATTTTGGTTTTGAAAATCAAATTTGATCTTCATATTTGAATTGATTATGTCATTGAATTGTTTAGTCGAGTAATCGATTAGGGATTTGTGATCATTTCAGTTGATCAATTCTCAAATTCATCAAGTTTTTCAAGCTTTCTGAAAATTTCTGTGTTCATCAATGGCGAACTTCAACATGAATACAATGACTTCTTTCTCTCATTTGCTTGGTTCTTCAACCAAAATTCCAATGTTAATCCCTGGATACTATGATCAATGGGCTGACGGAATGGAGGATTACTTAAATGGAATTGATGAAGAACTTTGGAATTGTATCAATGGAACAGTTCAAGCTCCGACTAATGTTCAATCAATTGGATCGTCTACTACTTCTGCTGAAGTTGCTGAACAACTAAACCATCTGAAAAAGAATGAAAAGAGGTGCATGAGGGAACTAAGAGGTGCTCTACCTCCTGTGATTTACAATTACATCTGTAGTTGTAAAACAGCCAAGGAGATCTGGAACACTTTAAAAGAGAAGTATCAAGGTAGCGAAAAGACGAAGATCAACTCTGTGAAGCAATGTCTAGTTGAACTGAAGGAATTCAGACAAAAGGATGCTGAAACTCTTGAAAATTACTATGTCGTCTAAATGAGCTTATGTATCGCTGCAATAGGTATGTAATCACTAGGTCTCTCATGCAGTTCAATTTAACATTCATCATGGGCCTTTGCAAGGAATGGCAAAGTGTGAGTATGATGATAAACAATCAACAAAGCTTTGATACAACTAGCCTGAATGATCTCTACAATCAGATGAAAACACATGAAAGTGAAGTATCAGAAATGTATGAAGAATCAAAACAGAGTATTGGAGGTCCTTTGGCTCTTGTTTCAAAGGTATCAGAAGTTGAAGTTAATGAAAAAGATGGTTCAGATAATGCAGGATTTTTGATGAACTCTGATGATGAAGCTGTAGCATTCTACTCAAACAACAGAGTTAAGAATTTTTTCAAAAAACCTTTTAATCCAAAAGGAAAGGCAATTGATGCGAAGAGTGGAAGTGCTAAAGCTGGAGGTGAGGAGAAAAAGAAAATGGAGAAAGCTGATGAGAAACAAAAAGATGCAAAAGAAGTGAAGAAGCTGAAAGGTGACTCAGGAATTTATTGTCACTTCTGCAATGGTGCGAATCACTTCGCAACCAATTGCATGTTGCGAAAGAAAGAAGAGAAGAAGGAAAAAGTTAAAGACGAAGCTTACTATTCAGAAAAACTCGAAGAAGTGCGTGCGAAAGCGAAAGGAATGTCACTAGTTGCAAAGGGTGAGTCTGATGAGGAAGAGAGTGGAACGTATCAGATCTGGTCTTCAGGGTCTGATGACGAAGAAATGAGGCATCCCACACATGGAGCTATGTTCGCAAGTTTTGAAGATTGCAAAGAAGATATTTCAGGAAGGTGTTTCGTATCCAAATCCACAGACACATCACCCATGACCACCAAGGTACGTGCTATACTTGAATCTTTTAATATTCCTTTCTCTGCTTATGATGCTGAAATCACTTCATTTGATGATACTGTGGCTTATTTTGATTCTGTTATTGTGTCTGCTAGTACTGAAGCTCGAAATTTGAATAAGCAACTAGGTAAGACACGAAAGGAATTAGAAATAAAAAGGAGCTGAGTAGAAAAACTTGAAATGTAGATCAAAAATGTAAATTGTGATAGGGATAATCTTACAAACGATGTTAGGTTGTTGCTAGCACAAAGGAGCATATACTGTAATTCTACTAAACGAATGTATGCAAAATTAACTGTTTTACATCATTCTTCTGACATTAGCAAAGAACAACATAGGAAACTTTTACCTTTTCTTGAATATGAATGTGAAAAAGTTGATGTTGTTTCTTTTGATTGCGAAAGCACAATTGCTCATTTTGACAAAATACCTGATGATAGATATGCATATGGTATTGTCAAAATTGATGAATACTTGAATGCTGATGAGTTGGTTAACATTGTCAATGAAAGTTTGACAAAGAGTGAACAAGTTAAAATCTTAAAGAAAATCAAAACCTTGAATCTTGATTCTCAACTCAATTATGCTGATGTCAATGACAATTCAGACAATGTGAGTGAGATCAGTGAAATTGAAGAGGAAGAAGAGGTTGATTGTTCTAAATTGTCAATCATTAATATCACATCTAAGATAAAAGGTAAAGAAATTATAGTTGATTCGATAGTAGTGGATGAAACTGAAAAACACTCTACTTCACAACATTGTAATTTTGATAATGTGGAAGTTGAAAGCTGGAAATCTGATGACACTGATGAAAACAAAGAAGATGTGAAAGATTCACATGAAAAACCTCCAAGAGTTGTAGTTGATCAGTTTTTGAAAATACAAAAGAATTTGATAAAATTTTAAATGACAAAGGTGCACATTATTTGGAAACCAACACTGTGGTATATGCAAATTTTGTATGCACTGATAACACCATTTTTCCAAATAAAGTTTTTGTCACTACTGGGAATGCTGAGAAAATTCATCCTAAATTCAACAAAATGATTGAAAAAGATAATCAAAGATCAACTACTGAAGGTTTTTTCGCAAATCAAAACACAGAAGAAAAAAATTTAACGCAAAATCCTTATGTGTTTCAAAAACAAAAATCATCACAAAAATGGGTGATTAAAGGTGCAAAAGCAAACAAAGTTTTTGAAAAAGTTGAAAAACCAAAGGCTGAAGTGAAATTAAATTCTCATGAATTCAAATTGATGGTTGGAAATTATTCAACAGAAAATAATGTTTCAAAAAGAAAAGCAAGAACAACAATCTTTTGGCAAGTTATGTCTAATGACAAACCAAAAGTTGAAAAATAACAAATTTTAAAAACACCATCATCAAAATTTCAAAGCAAAAATAAACGAATAGATACAAGTTTTCACAAACCAATAAACTCTGTTGATAAAATTCCATATGTTCGCAAATATGACAACAATCACAAATTTGAGACTTCGCAAAAATTTGTAAAGAATCAAAAGTTTCAAAATGTTGGCAAATTCACGAATACTTTATCAACTTTGAAAAATTCAACTCAAGCAAAAGTGAAATTTTCACCAAAGCAACCAAATTTTCCAAATCCTTCAGTCTCAAAACCGACTAGAGTTTCATATATAAAAGGAAAATCTGATGTAAGTACGATCAATCATTGGTTTGAAGGGAAAGGAAGACAATATGAAAGTGGGAAGTTTTTAGAGCAACAAATAAAGAGTGCATTTGACAAGTTCGTAAATAACTCTTCCACTGCTAGTTCACCGTCTCATAATTCGCAAGTTTCGATTCAAAAATGGAAACCAATTATCAAAGCTGCAAATGTTGTGAAGAATGAGATTACAATCAATGGAAATCCAAAACTATTGAACGACTATATTTCAATATCTAGATCTAATGATGTTGATATTATGGATTCTGTCACAAACAAAGTGAAAACATGGTTTTTAAATCCAAAGCATTTATTTCATTCTACTAATGATGGACCCAACAAGTCTTGGGTTCCTAAAATTTTTCAATAAATGCAGGTGATATGTGGCAAGCAATATGATGCGAAATGGTATATTGATAGTGGTTGCTCTCGTCATATGACTGGAAGAAAGGAAAACTTGCGAGATTATAGAAGCTTGGAAAATGCTGGAGTAGTCAAATTTGGAAATAATCACAAGTGTCAAGTGAAAGGCTATGGGAAAGTCACAAATGGACAATTCACTGTTAACAAGGTTGCTTATGTTGAAGGTCTTCAACATAACTTGATTAGTGTTTCACAACTTGTTGTGGGTATTGGAAATCAAGTTATGTTTAATGAAGAAGGAAGTATGACTTCAAATGCGAAGACAAATGAATTACTTCTCAAATCCAAAAGATATGGTGATATGTTTACACTGGACATCAAACCAATCATGGGAAAACATGTTGTGTGTTTATTATCAAAGGCATCTAATGATGTCAGCTGGATTTGGCATAGAAGATTGTCACACTTAAACTTTCGCAATATTAACAAACTTGTCACTGAAGATTTAGTTCGACGTTTACCTGTACTAAAACTTGATAATGATTCTCTGTGTGCAGCTTGCGAACAAGCAAAACAACATCGAAAAGGTCATCCAATTGTGATAGATTCAAAAATTGTGGAACCATTGGAACTTCTTCACATTGACTTATGTGGACCATCGACTGTTGCTACAATGAATAAAAAGTGGTACATTTTAGTTATTGTTGATGATTTTTCTCGATTGACATGGGTATTTTTTCTCAAGTTAAAATCTGAAGTTGCTCAGACAATGATTGAATTTATCAAAAAGATTGAGCTTAGTCTGAAAAAGAGTGTTCGCAAAATTAAAAGTGATAATGGTTCTGAGTTTAAAAATCAAATTTTTGATTCTTTTTTCACAAGTGAAGGCATTTCTCATAACTTCTCATCACCATATACTCCTCAACAAAATGGTGTTGTTGAAAGAAGAAATCGATCTCTATGCGAAGCAGCCAGAACAATGTTAACATATGCGAATCTACCTCAATATCTTTGGGCTAAAGTAGTTTCAACTGCATGCTTTACTCAGAATAGATCATTTATTCATCGCGGATTCAATATCACTCCATATGAAATCATCAACAATCGAAAACCTACTGTCAAATTTTTCAATGTTTTTGGTTGTCAGTGCTTCATAATGAATCTCAAAGATAATTTTACAAAGTTCCAAAGTAAAGCTGACGAAGGCATATTCTTAGGATAATCGCAAAATTCAGTAGCATACAGGGTGCTAAACAAGCGAACAAGAAAAGTTGAAGAAACTTTCAACTTAACTTTTGATGACTACTATCTTAAACAAACGGATAGTAAATTTGAACATAAATCAATACTTTTCGATTCAAATACTCAAATTGATAATTTTGAAATAAATGATTTTGATTATGACTTATTTTCGGAACTCCTGACAGGGCAATTGATGCAGAAACGAATGTTCCTAATAATCAAACATTAGAATCCTCAAAACATAATGATGATTCAACAATCACTACAATGTCGATAACTTGCGAAAGTGTGCCTGGAGTTAATGTGGTAGAGCAAACTTTCGAGGGGGAGAAAGAAAATATGAATCATCAAGTTGAGGGGGAGCATTCGCAAAATCAACATGAACATCATTTTGAGGGGGAGCATCAAGATGAACATCATGTTGAGGGGGAGCATGATGAAACAGAGACAATTAATCTTGATGAAAATGATGAGTTTTATGAACTAAATGATAATTTTTCTGTTGCATGATCTGAAAATGAAGATATATATATATATATATATATATATATATATATATATATATATATATATATATATATAGATGCACCATTGGAATTAAATCCAGATTATCCACCACTTGAGAAATGGACAAAAAATCATCCACAAGATGGTGTGCTGACAAGAGTTCAAATTCGTGCGAAAAATGAGGTACTAAATGCGAATCCAGAACTGTGTATGTTTAATGTCTTTATTTCGAAAATAGAGCCAAAGACAGTAAAGGATGCTATGGAACACTCAGATTGGGTTGTTGCTATGCAATCTGAACTGCCTGAATTTGAACGAAACAAGGTTTGGAGATTAATTCCTAAACCTTCTGATGTTTCAATTGTCGGATTAAAATGGATTTTTAAAAATTAAACTGACAAAGATGGCAATATTATTCGAAATAAAGCTAGACTAGTGGTTAAAGGATGTTTACAACAAGAAGGAATAGACTATGAAGAAACTTTTGCTCTTGTCGCAAGACTCAAAGCAGTTCGCATATTTTTAGCTTATGCAGCTCACAAAGACTTTGATGTTTTTTAAATGGATGTTAAATGTGCATTCTTAAATGGAGAACTTGAAGAAAAGTGTATGTTGAACAACCACCTGGATTTATAAATGAGGTACATCCTGATCATGTCTACATTCTTGACAAAGCGGTTTATGGGTTAAACAAGCACCGAGAGCCTGGTATGCAACACTTACAACTTTCTTGAAACAATCTAAATTTAAAAAAGGATCATGATGAGTTCAAAAAAAACTTAAAGATCGATTAGATCTATGAAACATGTAGATAAATGACTAGATAAACAATTAAGAACAAGCTAATGAATCAAAAGGTGTCGAATGATTCAATAAACAATCCTCAGAAGAGCTCGATAAAGAACATCAATTGTAGAGGATTTTAGGGTTTACAATATTCAATGAGAGTGACTACTATTCCTATACTCATACATGCATGCATATATTTATAATGAAACCCTAACCGTTTTTCTAAGAAAAAGAAGTCTAATCAAGTTAAACACGGATTGACAAGCCCAATCCGGTTGTAAAGCAAAAGGGCCCAAGACGCAACACAATTATCTTCGACAATCTCCCCCTTTGCGTCTTTGGCACAGAATCTTCATTCCCTTTTAACAGCAGAAGGCTTCTTCACCGTCTCAAAAATCCTCGGTATAATAGCCAGAATGTGATGCCTGAAGGTGATATACCAACGAAGCATATCAGTGAAGTTCTTCTTGTCTGCTGTGGAGTTCTGCTTGCATCGGTGAATGATATTTTTAATATGCTCCAGACAATCTGTTGAAAACAGATGCTTGTCTACCAAAGCAAACAGAAACTTATGCTTGTCGCCTCTTGTGAACATGACCGTCAGATTTGAAGAGTCAATTTGCCCTAACTTCATTTTATGAACGTCTCCTGTCTTGGAAGTAGGCTTGATGGTCGGTTTCTTGTTCATTATCTTTGCTATTTCCTGATCCATAGTGGCGAGCTCATGGATGTAGGAAGCCAACATTCTTTTGAGATGTTTCAGAATCGATTCATACTCTCTATGATTGGAGAGAAGAATGTTGTATAGCAGAATCTAATCATGCGGATTCAGACTGGGAAGATCTGCCAGAGAAATGAGATGTTTTGTGTTGGCCGTTCCTCTGTTGATTTTGAAGTTAACGTTCACAAATTTCCCAGCCTGTGTTGGTTTCAGTACCTTGACTTTAATTATCTTCTGTGCACTCCATGTCAAGTACTGCGGTTGACCATACTTCAAATAGAAATCTATTAATTCTCTGTCAACCTTCAAGTTTGGATGAGGGACATCGGCAGTGACATCAAAGCAATGAAATGTAAAAGCTTTTCGCGTGATTGGCATGTCAAACTGCGAGTCTTTGGTATTTTCACACTCGAAAGATGCAATCGGTTCCAACCAATATATGGAGGGAAACTCAATCGCTTGATTGATGAGTGTGTCTCTGTCCCATTCTAGGAACAGAGTCTTCTTGGCTTGTAGAGCATCCTCATCCTCCTTGATTTTTCTTTCTCTAGCCTCGGCCTCTCGAGCTATTTTAAGAGTTTCATCCAGCTCTTTGTCCCTTTTCTTTCGTTGAAGAGCTTCAGCGATAGTTTCATCTGTATCTGACTCGCTCTCAACAAGGAACTGTTTTCCAGAACCCGAAGCTACATTAATCTTCGGTTCTGTCTTTGATAAACCTTCCTCTCCCCCTTGTCACGGAAGAACAAGCTTCTCCGAGACACCCTTCATTTCGCTCAAGATGTTAATCGCAGGAAGGAGTTTAGCCTGGAGATGCTGTCTGATAGTAAGGGTAAGGAAGGGATCATGAGTGTCAAGAACATTTGTCAACATATTCTTGACATCACCAGCGCAACCTTGAAGAACTGCCCGCTGAGTTTTCAGCAAAGAGATTTCTTATTGTGCCTGGGCCAGTTGTATCTTCTGAAGGTCGATAGTTGCCTGATGCTTGAAAAGATCTTCCTTTAAGGTGCTCTCTGCTGCTAGAGAAGCAAAACATGAATCCAAAGATTGGAGAAAAGAGGTGGATTCCGTTTTTAGGTCAGCACGCAGAGCCTCAAACTTGGAGGTTTCACCCTGAAGGGTAGCCGAAAAGGAGTCGACTGACGTCTAAAACTTGGCAGCACTGGAATCAGCATGTGCTTTGAGAGAATCAAGAAAGATCTGAGTTGTGTGAACAACCTCAGAAACTTCCTTTGTGGCTTTGGAGCATGAAGCAGCTGAGTTGTCGATGGCATCAGTGGAACGATCCAGAGCGTCAGTATACGTCTTGATCGCAGACTCTATGAAGGTTTTCAGCACGACACCCCCGTAGGCTTTATTATCAGCCAACAGACTATCGAGTTTGTCGTGAATTTCTTGAAGCTGCTGACTGGTAACAGGGGTATCGGCATCAGTGTCTGTGGGAATCCGGTATGGGCTATAATAAAGAGAATCGTACTCTTCATCATCACCGCCCAAGGTAGCACCGGAATTGGAGGATAGAGAAGGAGATGGTGAGATATTGATGACGGGGGTTTCAACCACAGTAGTATCCCCTGTATCAGATACATTGACTGTTACTGGTGGTTGGGAAGAGGTGATAGTAACTGATTCGGTGATAATTGGTGTGGGGATAGAAGATGTAGGTTGAGTAACAGAGAAGGGAATGGTTGGTTCTGTTGTAGTGGGAGGGATGGTTATAGGAACAGAAAGTGGGACCTTCTGTGTTGGTGATTGGGGTGGGGTAGGAATTTTAGGAGAAGTTGGAGGAGTGGGTGATTTGGTAATTTTGGGAGATGCTGGTGGAGAGGGTGATTTGGTAATTTTGGGAGATGCTGGTGGATAGGGAAGATGAGTGCCTACAGGAGAAGATGGTTGTTGAGGAGACTGAGCAATTGTTGTCTCTGTTGGAGGAGCAGCAACCTCTGTGTCGGATGGGTCATTAGGAGCAGAGCCAGGAGAAGGAGATCCTTTGGCTCTTTTAGCCATCTTCTTGACCTTCTTTGATTTGGACTGAGAAGGTTCCTCTGCATCGGATTTGCGTTTGGAGGATCTTCGCTTTCTCTCCTTTTTCGATTCGGTTTCTTTCTTCTCTGGTTTCTCCTTTTTGCCGGCCCTCTTGCCATGGTTGGCAGGTTGATCAAGGGCTTCTAGTGCAGCTTTCTGTTCTTCGGACAGAACCCTTGGAGGCAAGGGTGTTCTGGTGCTATAGTCAGCCATGATTTTGCTGTGAGGCGTGACACACCTGTACATGGATTCAGGGATTAATCCATAATGGAGAAACTTACTTGGATCAGAAATGATGATCTTCTTAGTGTGGTAAGAGGCAATTGAAGCCATAAGAGCATCCTTCATCACAGGGATTTCAAGGGAATCCATGGCCTTCTTTGTGATAAGCGTCCAGAAACGGCCGCATGAGATCTCAGAGTACCGTGTAAAGGTGCTTAGACTCTGAACGACTTGAGACCAGATTATGGAGCCATAATCTAGGTTGATGCCGTTGTAAAGACCATAAAGTATGGTGAGAAATCCTTTACTCATGGTATCAGAACCACCACACCGCTCCGCTAAACCCTTGATCAAAAGGGTAAGCAATCCATTCCATTGAGAAGGAAGACAAGATTTCTTGACCTTCGCGATTGTTGTAAGAACATCCGTATAACCCATCTCGTACATCATCGAGAAAAGTTGAGTAGTGGTGATAAAATCCGGTGAGATGACGGAAGAATCAACTGCAAGCCCTAGAAGAGAGCAAAACCTGGTTTTGGACACAGAGGTTTTCTTGTCATGGATGGTGAAGTAGATGCGATCTTTGTGTTTGTCATAGTTTGCTGTTGTGTAGACTTGAGAAAGCAGGGACATTGGAACGGCTTCCACCTGCGTGAGTGCCAACAGCAATGGGGAATATTTTAGGCATTCCACCACGTGGAGCATGTACGCATCATATAAGAACGGGGTCATCTCTATAATCATATTTTGATTAGTCTTGATGGAGAACAAAGATGAAGATGCAGTTTGATCTTGTGCAGAAGAAGAAGTCGCCATTGTTGAATTGAAGAAGAAGATGAACAGTGGAAACTTTTCAGAGAGAGAGATTTTGTGGGAGGTAAATGCCAAATAACACGATCACCCCTTATTTATACCGTGCACTGGAGAGAGAAAATCGTGATGATGAGGAAACCAAAACGTCGCCTGAAAAAGCGCGATTGGAAGTTATGGTGTATCCCAGGAATACGTCAGCACAAGTGGGTGTGAAACGAATCAATTGCACGCGCCCAAATCATATTTTTGTACCGTTTGAAATTCCTTGTGCCCTTGTTTGGTTACAACTGAAACTTAAAACCATATACCAAACAGCAATCAGAATGTTGGAAAAAATTAATTTTCGTGCATAAGAGTGTGAAAGATAAAGAAATAAATCAAAGGTGTTTGAGGAGTGAGTGTTGTCTATTAAGAAGACAGAAAGCGGAAGATTCCGGGCAAGAATCACTTCCTTCAAAGCCAAGAGAGACTTGAAGTGCTTGTGTGGTTTCCCTGGAAATACGATAAGTTGTCTATTAATAAACAATGAAAGGCATCTTTTGATCATGGGTTGAGGGGTAGCTGACCTCTAACCGAACATCAAGTCTTAACATAAAACTGAGTGTTGGAAGAGCCAAAGATGATATCATCGACGTAAATTTGAACGATCATAAGGTGGTTACCTTCCTTTTTGCGAAAGAAGGTTGGGTCAACCGAACCTTGTTTGAATTTGGACATCTTTAAAAATTTAGTCAGCGTTTCATACCAGGCCCTCGGTGCTTGTTTCAGACCATACACGGCTTTATCCAAAATGTAACAGTGATCGGGATACTTTTCATTCACGAATCCAGGAGGTTGCTCCACATACACAGTCTCTTCGAGATCTCCATTGAGAAATGAACACTTAACGTCCATTTGAAAGACCTCAAAGTTTTTGTGAGCAGCATAAGCAAGAAATATTCTCACTGATTCCAGCCTAACTTCCAGAGCGAAAGTCTCTTCATAGTCAATGCCTTCCTCCTGATAGTATCCTTTGATGACCAGACATGCTTTGTTTCTGATAACGTTCCCTTCCTTGTCAAGTTTGTTCCTAAAGACCCATTTGAGACCAACAACCGAGGCATGTGGAGGAGTTGGAATAAGATGCCAGACCTTGTTCCTTTCAAATTCATTCAGTTCGTCTTGCATTGCTTGTACCCAATCAGAGTGATCAAGAGCAGTTTTAACTGTCTTTGGTTCAACTTTTGATACGAATGAGTTAAACATGCAGAATTCGACTTTTGAGTACAAGGATGCTTGTTTTGCCTTGAGTAGTGATCGAGTCAGAACTGTTTCTGAGATATTACCGACAACTTGAGAGATAGGATGATTTCTGGTCCATTTGGTGAGAGGAGGGAAGTTTGGATCAAAAGATGGATCTAATTCAGCATTTATCATTTCTTCTGGTTTGGACAGACTGTCGAAGTCGTATTACATATCAGCATGCTCCCCCTCGACATATGATCTTGCAGGAATGTCTTGTGAATCTTGAGCTATAGTGGTTTCTTGAGGTGATGATCTTTCGGGTGTTGATGTACCTACGGTTGGTGGGGCATTTTCGGTTGGTGAGGCACTCTCGGCTGGTGAGACACTCTCGGTTGGTGAAGCACTCTCGGTTGGTGAGTCACTCTCGGTTGAAGGTTGAGACCTTAGCTCCCTTTCAACTTGTGAACTTGGCTGGGATGAAGGTGGATCCTCCCCCTCTACTGATGCATTGTGTTGGGGAGGGTCTTGTGAACTCGATTCTTCTTCATTCATTCTTCTTGCAGCATCGTCAATAAGTTGCTTCAAGTGATCTACTCTGTTGTCTGCTGCACTGGCTTCAGAAAGAGTGGCCTTCTCTGGTTCATCAAAAAGCTCCATGAATTTCTCGAATAGATTAGCGATCGAGGCTGTGACTTGGCCAATTTGAGGAAAGATTTCTCCAGCTGTGTCTTCATTGGCCTTTAGCTTTTTAACATAGCTATCATCAAAAGTCACGTAGTAAGTTTCTTCGATCTTCCTTGAACGCTTTTTTAACACTCTGTATGCTTTGGAAGTAAGAGAATAACCCAGAAATATTCCTTCGTTAGCTTTGACATCAAACTTGTTGCGGTGTTCTTTGGAATTGAAAATGAAGCATCTGGAACCGAACACATGAAAAAACTTCACATTTGGCTTCCTGTTGTTGATGATCTCATAAGGAGTGAGAGTGAAGCGTTTGTTAAGATACGACCTGTTCTGTGTAAAACAAGCAGCAAAAATAGCATCAGCCCAAAAATATAAAGGTAAGGAAGCAAAACTTAGCGTTGTTCGGGCAGCTTCACATAAGGATCGGTTTCATCTTTCGACAATTCCGTTCTGTTGAGGTGTGTAGGGAGCTGAGAAGTTGTGACTGGTCCCCTTTTCTTCCAAGAATTCTTCAAATTCTTTATTTTTGAACTCATACCCATTGTCGCTTCTGATGTTGCGAACGACCTTCTTCAGCTGTACTTCAATCTGCTTGATGAACACTTTTAGCTTGTGAGTCGCTTCAGATTTAAGCTTCAGAAAGAACATCCATGTAAAACGTGAAAAGTCATCAACAATAACAAGAATATACTGGCTACCACCGATGCTTTCTATAGAAGATGGACCACATAAATCAATATGAAGTAATTCCAGTGGTTCAACGACTTTAGTGTTTATTATGGATGGATGACTTTGACGACTCTGCTTCCCCATTTCACATGCAGCACACAGATGATCTCTATCATACTTGAGCAATGGGAGACCCCTCACATGACCTCCAGTGACAAGTTTGTTGATATCTTTGAAGTTGAGATGAGAGAGTCTTCTGTGCCACAGCCAGCTTTCGTCAGATGGTGCTTTGGATAACATACAGATGGCACGGTTTCCTTTGATTGGTTTGAGATTTAGGGGAAACATTTCACCTTTGCGCTCTGATTGGAGAATAACTTTGTTCGTCTTCTTCTCAATAATTTCCGAACCTTCATCATCGAATGAGACTTTGAGACCAGTACCTCCAACAAGCTGAGATACACTGATGAGATTGTGTTGTAGTCCCTCTACATATGCAACTTTCCTGATTGAGAAATCACCGTTTGTAATCATCCCGTAGCCTTTGATGGTTCCAAAGGAATTCTTCCCAAATTTGACATTTCCACCATTTGAAAGAGATCTGAATTCCCTTAGTTCTTCCTTCCTCCTTGTCATGTGACGCGATCAGCCACTATCAATGTACCATTCTTCTTCATACTGCTCGTCACTGATAACCTGCAAAAATTAAGCAGATTTAGGAACCCAGAGCTTCTTGGGTCCTCGTGAGTTGTTTACGGGAATAGTAAGAGAGATGTCAACAACATATGTTCTTTTTATTAGTGTTGTTTCATCTTTTCTTTTGATGGTGAAAACTTTGATTTTATTTGGATTTAATGGTTTTGGTATTGATTTTGATTCAGTATCTGAAACCTTCTGTTTTCCTTTTTGTTCAGCTGATGACTGAGATTTTTGAGAAGAAACAGAGTGGACTTTAGGACGAGAAGAGACAGAGGATTTTGAGGAGTTAGAAGAGTTAGAATGAGATGACTCAGAACGGTATGACTTCTTGATTGAAGATTCTAGGTGACTCTTTTGCTTTTGATTAACGGTAGGACAAACTTTAGAGTTTTGACCTCTTTTAATTCCCGAACCGAACCTGTGCTTTTGGTTGAAATCATTCTCTGAACCGAATCTATACGTTCGGTTGTTGTTGTGCTCTGAGCCGAACCTCTGCTTTCGGTTATTGTTCTGCTCAGAACCGAACCTCTGCTTTCGGTTATTGTTCTGCTCAGAACCGAACCTGTGCTTTCAGTTGTTGTTCTGCTCAGAACCGAGACTCTGCGTTCGGTTGTCGTTTCTCTCCGTCGATCCAACAGGATTTTTCACTGGTTTTAAATTCCTGTCTTGATGTGAGAAATAGGCATTTTGCGATTGCCAAAACTGTTTTCTTTCTGAGAGATTTTCCTGTATCTCTGATTCCTTTCCCATTTTTGACTTCTCATCTGCTTTGATTGATGATGGACGTTAACTTTATGTTTTTGATTTTCATTGGTTGATCCACTCTGAACCGATGTTGTTTTGCTTGGAGATGTGACTTCTTTTGCAGGAATTTCTTTCTCTTGAGGGACATCTTTTGTTCCACTGGTACTTGCCACGTTGAAGCAATCAGGTTTATTTAAAGGTTCTGGAACGTATCTGCCTTTGCTTTTGTCACACCCCCGAACCAGACGGCGGAAACGTCCGGGGGCTGTTGTGACTCAATTGAATACCATCACAATGAATATACATGAAACATAACATCATACATCACCAAGCATTGGAATAATACAACTGGTAGCGTTTACATTTAGTACATTGTTCCCTAACATTACATGCCCAAAAAGTAGATTCTTCAGTACTAATTAAACAAGCAGCAAAACGTCACTGAGTACACTTATCCCTTCGACTTATCTGTTACCTGAGAATACAAGTATTTTGAAAAACGTCAACATATGAAATGTTGGTGAGTTCATAAGTAATGTTTGAAATCCAATGTTTGTATCATTTCGAAAACCACCAGAAAATCCCATATTTTCTGAAAATAGTATGGTAAAAAAAGTGTGAAGATCCGTAAGTATGCTTGTTTGTTTTCTATAGATGTAAGCGTACGAGTTGTAAAATTCGGCATGTAATTCGTAAGTGTATTAGTTGAAAACCCTAGGAAAACCCGACGTTTTCCTATCACTTTGCTTTACTTAGTTTGTGTACTGTTATTTCATTACGTTAGAGGTATTCGTTGAGCTCCGGAGGCATTGAGTATACAGTGGGTGGTGAATTGTTGTAACGTCCGTTAATGAAAACGTACAATCGACAACCGTACCAGCGATCCCTTGGGCGTTGCTTGCACTTATTCACACAACTCAATCCTCCCGGACTTGTGTAGTCCCACGACCGGAGAGAAAAAGAGAAGGTACGAAACCCTCGGTATTTCCCTGCGTCGTTCAAGACCATTGCAATTGCGAAGGGCCCGAAGCCCAACCCGCAATCGTGAGTTCCCGACTTTACTAGTAGCACTGAAGGACCCTTGGGGACCAGCAGCATGTTTGCCATTGAAAGTCCTTTTACACGCGGTCGAGTCGTATTAGACCCAACTACATGTAAACAAGTGTCCTTTAGGCCTAAAGATCATGTCATCGGGCTAGCTAGGCTCGACAAGCATGATTTGCAACTTTTGGGCCTAAGGAGTGTACGTCGACGTATTGAGTAATTCCACAAGAGTAAAGAGTTCCAAGACTTCCATATGTGTATTGAGCGTTGTAGTGTTAGTAGTTTTGGATTTGTTATTGATTCGAGACCGAATCAATTCGTTTGGTAACGATTGTTGGTGATATTGTGTATTGTAATTTATCGAGAGTAGTAGTGTCAATCTTTGTTCACAACGAGTGTATTGAATTATCATTGAAAATTTTCTGTTTACAACCCCTCTTCATTTTGTAAATTTACTTTTTCACCCCTTTAGGTAAAATAATTTCCGGTTTAGTCCTTAAACCATTTTTCTTGACATTTTAACACCAAAAATTATTGAAATTAACATTTTTCAGCATATTTTTCATTGAAAACAGTTTAAGTCCCTGAATTTGCAGTTTTCTCGGTTGTAACCCCTCTTTTTTGCAATTTTTACATTTTTGACCCAAATTGAAAATTTTTTGCAAGTTTGGTCCTTTATAAATTTGAAAAGCACTTTAAACCTTTGAAAAGTACTTGTGACACTAGTGGTCCATTGTTTTACAGAAAAACACAGTTTTGGCCCTCCAAAACAGAAAATTTCGCATAATGGGCTCTATTGGGCCAAAATTGTCATTTTTAGCCCATTAAGCTTGAAATTTATGCTTTTAACCTTTCAAATAGTATATTTTCAGAAAATACATTATGCAAACTGTTTTGACTCATCTCACCCATCAGATTTCGTAATATTTCATTTTAGGCCCTTCAACTTTGTATTTTTAGCATTTTGTGTCAAAAAAAAAAGAGTTTTTAGCCCAAAATGAGTGTTGTCAAGCCATTTGGCTATCTTTCTTGGTATACTTTGCATGTAGTAGTATATTTTATGCTATTATAAGATATATCTCGGTTTTTAGCAATTCATAACTAGATCAAGCATCAAGATCATACAAAACATACATATAAGCATAAAAATCAACCAAAACATACACATAATGATGGATCTACACCTTTGCTTGTATTCTCCCCCACAAAAACTTATAAAAACCGAAAATAAGGGGGTATGAAGCTCACCTTGGGTGTTGATTCGGTTTTTGAAGAAAGGATGGAAGAAATGAAGTGATTTTTCGGCCCTAGCACCCCTTGATGAAGATCTCGAGTTTATGGAGTTTTCTAGGAGTATGATCACCAAAGAAACTTGTTTAGAATAAGAGATCTCATGTGAGGGGGAAGTTTTGAAGCTTATACATGGAAAAACTTACCAAAGGATGATGATAATCTTGAAGAATCCTCTTGAAACACAAGCCAATTTCGAGATTTTAGATGGAGAGGAAGAGAGAAGTCTTGAGTGATCTAGAGAGAGTTTGTGAGAGATTTGTGTGTGTGTGTGTTGCTCATGGCCGAAACAAGAAGAGAGAGGGAGAAATAGACATGAAGTGATATGCATGGATACATGGAATGGGTTGCATGGAGATCCAAAAGACAATAATGAGGTGTCAATTACAAGTCAACTCTCTTCATTTCTTATTGGGCTTGGGCCTTGGGCCGAGAATTTGGAGGGAAAAAGGGAAAATTTGGGCTTTAATACCCACAAGCCCATGTGTATATTAAGTTGGATGAGTTTTAACCTAAAAAAAAATATAATATGATTTTTACACTTTGTTGGGCTAGTTTAGGTTAATCATGGTTCCAAATTTTGAATTTATTTCATTCTAGGCCCAATATAGCCCAAAATGTTGAAATAAATAGATGTAGGTCCAATTAGAGCCCATTTAAGGGTTCTAAGCCCATGATAGTCAAATTGGAAGCTTATTGGTCCATTTAGGCCCAATAAGGAAGTCCTAGTCCCAAAATGGACCTAATCAAGAACTTCTAGGGTTTCCAATTGCTTGATGTAGTGAATTGGGGTTTAGTTTTCCATTGAGTAAGCATCATACATGCTCTTGAGTTTTTGAATTCAACATTTACTTGAGTATAGTGATTACAAAACACAAAATTTCTAGTTGTGACATCATCCCCCCGTTAGAGGGAATTTCGTCCCGAAATTCTGTTTGAAAGCTAGATTTGAGAATGCTAGAATAAGTGAGGGTACTTTTGCTTCATTTGGTCTTCGTGTTCCCACGTGAATTCTGGCCCACGCTTTGCGTTCCACCGTACTTTCACGATCGGGATGCGACTTTGCTTAGTACGCTTCACCTCCCTGTCCATGATTTCAATTGGTTCCTCAACGAACAGGAGATTCTCATTGATTTCGATTTAGTCAAGAGGAATGACGAGTGTTTCATCTGACAGACACTTCTTCAGATTAGAGACATGAAACATGGGGTGTACACCGTTTAGCTCTGCGGGTAGTTGTAGTCTGTATGCTACTGGACCAATTCGGGCGACGATTTCGAAAGGTCCAATGTATCGTGGATTTAGTTTTCCCTGCTTCCCAAAATGAATGACTCCTTTCCAGGGCAAGACTTTTAACAGTACTCGATCACTGACCTGAAATTCTAAGGGCTTTCGCCGTTTGTCAGCGTAGCTCTTTTGTCGGTCACGCGATGCTTGCAATCGAGCTCTGATTTGAACGATCTTTTTCGTGGTTTCACGGATGATCTCCGGTCCCTTTAGTGCTTTGTCCGACGTATGTGTTTTTGCTAGCTGGGTGTCACCTACTTCAGCCCAACATAACGGTGATCTACATTTACGCCCGTACAGTGCTTCGAAAGGAGCCACCTTGATGCTCGAATGGTAACTATTGTTGTATGAGAACTCGATTAAGGGTAGGTGGGTATCCCAAGACTTTCCAAAGTCTATCACGCATGCGTGGAGCATATCTTCAAGCGTTTGGATGGTTCACTCGCTTTGACCATCCGTTTGTGGATGATAAGCGGTGCTCATGTCGAGGTTTGTTCCCATCGCCTTATGGAGTGATTGCCAAAATCGTGACGTGAACCTACTGTCCCTATCCGAGATGATAGATGTTGGTATTCCGTGGAGTCTCACGATCTCTCGAATGTATAAACGCATCAATCTCTCCATCTTGTAAGATTCTTTAATTGGCAGGAAATGGGCAGATTTCGTCAGTCGGTCGATTATTACCCATATGGTGTCAAATCTATCCGACGTTTTGGGTAGCTTGGTCACGAAATCCATAGAAATCCCCTCCCATTTCCACTTAGGGATTGCCGGTTGCTGTAACAATCCTGAGGGTTTCTGGTATTCCACCTTTACCTTGGCGCACGTAAGGCACTTACTGACGTAGGTCGCGATTTCCGCCTTCATGTTAGGCCACCAATAGTGTTGTTTAATATCCAAATACATCTTATCGGAACCGGGATGAATGGAGTATCGCGTCTTGTGGGCTTCCTTCATGACAACATCTCTAAACCCTCCAAATTTAGGGACCCAAATACGGTTCATGAAATAGTATACTCCATTCTCCTTTGCCTCCAGGTTCTTTTCCATTCCGCGCAATACTTCGCTTGCTCTATTTTCCGTCTTCATGGCCTCTGACTGGACTACTGCAATTTGAGTGGCCAGGTGCGATTGAATGGTTATCGAGAGAGTTTTCGTACAACGATTAGAGTACTCCTTCCGACTTAATGCATCAGCTACCACGTTGGCCTTGCCTGGGTGGTACTTAATCTCACACTCATAATCGTTTAGCAATTCAACCCATCTTCGTTGCCTCATGTTCAACTCCTTTTGGTTTAAGATGTGTTGGAGACTCTTGTGATCCGTGAAGACGGTGCACTTTGTACCATAAAGGTAATGCCTCCAAATTTTTAGGGCAAAGACTACGGCTCCCAACTCTAGGTCATGGGTCGTGTAGTTTACTTCATGCATCTTTAGTTGGCGGGATGCATAGGCTATCACTCTCCCACGTTGCATGAGAACGCAACCTAAGCCCTGATTTGATGCGTCGCAGTAGACTACGAAATCTTCCGTCCCTTCAGGCAGAGATAGGATAGGTGTGCTACAGAGAGCTTGTTTCAAGGTTCGAAACGCAATCTCTTGTTTGTCTGTCCATTTGAATGGTACTCCCTTTTGCGTAAGCGAGGGTAAGTGGCTTGGCGATCTTAGAGAAGTTTTGAATGAAACTCCTATAGTAGCCTGCTAAACCCAAGAATTGACGAATTTCTGTGGGCGTTGTTGGGATTGCCCATCCTTCTACATCTTTGACCTTAGAGGGATCCACATGGATTCCATCTTGGCTGACTACATGACCTAGGAAGTTCACACTTCACAGCCAGAACTCACACTTAGAGAGTTTGGCGTAAAATTTTCTGATCGCAGAGTTTCTAAGACTTGTCGAAGATGTTGGCCATGCTCTTCCTAGCTTCGAGAATAGACGAGGATGTCATCGATAAAAACAATGACAAAGTTGTCGAGGAATGGTCGGCAGATTCGATTCATTAGGTCCATAAATGCGGCAGGGGCATTTGTTAGACCGAAGGGCATTACGACAAATTCATAATGTCCGTAGCGAGTTCGGAAAGCGGTTTTTGGAATATCCTCTTCCCTGACTTTGAGTTGGTGGTATCCGGACCATAGATCTATTTTAGAAAAATAACTAGCTCCTTGGAGCTGGTCAAATAGGTCATCGATTCGTGGGAGTGGGTAGCGGTTCTTGATTGTGAGTTTATTTAACTCTCTGTAATCGATGCACATTCTAAAAGATCCGTCCTTCTTTTTGACAAATAGCACCGGAGCTCCCCATGGCGAGTAACTAGGTCGAATAAATCCCTTGTCCAAAAGTTCGCTGAGTTGGCTGGATAATTCCTGCATCTCAGCAGGAGCTAGCCGGTAGGGTGATTTAGCGAGAGGAGTTGCTCCTGGAATGAGGTCGATTCGAAACTCAACCTGTCTCTCTGGGGGTACTCCCGGAAGATCTTTAGGAAACACATCCGGAAATTCACACGCTACGGGAATGTCTCGTACGTTAATCTCCTCCTTGGTTTTATCCACCACGTGAGCCAGGAACGCCAGATTGTTCCTTCGTAGATATTTTTGTGCCTTGATGCACGAAACGAGGCGAAGGTTCATGCTAGATTTGTCTCCGTAAATTACTAGGGTTTCGTGATTTGGAAGACGAAGACGAACGGCCTTCTCATGGCACATAATTTTGGCATGGTAGGGGCTTAACCAGTCCATGCCGATGATCACATCGAAACTCCTAATTGACACTGGCATTAGATCTATTCGAAAGACGTGTTGATTAAGAGTTAGGGTACATCCAGTGTAGATTTCACCAGTGGATTCGGTTTTCCCCTTGGCCATTTCCACCGTATAGGTTTCATTTAACTTTTGGGGCAGTTGTTTTAATAAATGCTTAAACTTATTGCTTACGAAACTTCGCTCCGCTCCGGTGTCAAATAAGATGCATGCATAAGTGTGGTTTAAGGGAAACGTACCGGTAACAACAGAGGGGTCTTGAATAGCCTCACCCTGACCCATGGTCAACATCCTTCCTGTTCCTCCATTTCTTAAATTGTTGTTGTTAGGATAGTCTCGGCGGATGTGTCCAGTCCTCCCACATCCGAAGCAGGTGTGGCTAGGCCCTGCGTTATTGCCGCCGGCATTGATGTTGTTGTTGCTGCGATGGTTGTTGTTGTTGGTTCCCTGATTTTGGTTCCGGGGAGGGTAAGTCTTGCAGTACTTTGCAGTGTGTCCCCTTCGGTTGCAACTGGTGCACTGAAAATCCTTGCATTCTCCATTGTGATGGAAACCGCACTTGTTGCATTTGGGAAGATTACCGGAATAAGGTCTGGAAGCATTTGAAGTGGCTGAGGTTGGAGCATGTGGTGCGGCTGAGACCGGTGCGGTAACAGCATTAACCGCCACTGTCTGCTGCTTCTTGGAGGTGTCGGGGGCCTGGCGCCCCTTCCTCTTATTGTTCTTTCCCCTCTTGCCATCACCTTCCTTCGTCTTCTCAGCCTCCACTGGCTTCTCTCCCTTCTTGTTGATACAACCTTTTTGCCAATCTTTTCGCACTGTCAAATGTTTCGGGGTTTGCAGCTATCACATTCCCTTGAATTGGTGATGTGAGTCCCCATATGAATCGCTCAATCTTCTTTCCTTCCGAGGTGATCATACCCGGGCACAGCAGAGATAGTTTGCTAAATCTCGATATGTAGGCATCAATATTCGCGTTCTGCATAGTGAGGTTCCATAGCTCTTGCTCCATCTTCTGTATTTCGCCTCGTGGGCAGTACTTAGCCATTAACATTTCTTTCATCTTTGTCCACGGCATAGAGTTGGCTACAGGGAGCGTCATGGATTCTACATGTCCATTCCACCAGGTGAGCGCTTGATCCACAAAAGTGTAGGCCGCGAACTTCACCTTCATGTGCTCAGGGCAGTCGCATATCTCGAATACCGACTCCACCTTTTCGATCCATTGCTTCAGAGTGATCACCCCTCCAGTGCCATTAAAAGTTCGTGGTTTGGCGTTTGTGAAGTCCTTGTAGGTACATGTCTTGGTGGGTCCTTGATTCATTCCGTTGTTCGAACTTCCGGCTCCTTGCTCGTTGACTCCTCCATTGTTCCCTTGATGAATTTGCGCAATCGCTGCAGTGACTGCTGCGGATACAGCTGCCTGGAATGCGGATGAGTCAACTTCAGGTGGGGTTGGTCCTGGGTTTCCGCGAGTAGGTCGGGGGGCATCTTTCTGTCACAAAACGGAAAGATGTTGAGGGTATGTGGTTTCTGTGAGGTCGTGATCGTACTGACTAGGTGCATGGTACGAACTTAAACACTACTACCATTGACCAATCAATCATAGCTTCTCTACACATAGCAATTTGTAATATCATAACAAAACACGTAAAAATTTATTAATATTATCCGCATTTGATACATGAAAATTTTGCTCGTAAGAGCATACATGAGTGATACTAGTTCGACAGCATAACGACTTTATTAGTAGTGTAGTCACTTAAACATAGAGTCGGAGTACATAGCATATTTCCTAACGACCTACTAAGATAAGTCTATCCCTAACCGCGATGAGCTGCGTCCTACGATAACGGTGAAGTCATATGCCGAAGTGCTGAGCCAACAGCTGAGCCATCTCAGTCATGTCTACAATGACCTCATCCCTCTCATGCTCCGCTTGCACGGCATGTGCTTCCATGGCGAACAGTTGTTGCCGCAAGTCGGCAATCTCGGCTTCTGGGGAGCGATTCTCCCTCGCGGGATTCACTGGTGGGACGTGGGGATCCTGTTGCACTTTGCTAGCAGGAGATGCGACGTGACCCATGTCCGGGGCCTGATCCTCCTCCATGTCATCGTCGGTCTCCTCGAACTCGTAGTCGGTGTCCATGTACTCGTCAGGTTCAACGCCGTGGACTCCCTCTTGATTCCCCTCTGGTTCGTCTTCGAGTACCCCGTGTGCCCCTAGGGCTTGGTGAAACTGAATGCCCTGATGTTCTCCCTCCATGAAGACTGGGAGAAAGTATACGAATAAGCTATCACTTTCCTATGACTCTACCGCTATGGCACAAGCTAAACAGACGTTCTCTTTTCGGTAGTAGGGGTATAGTTTTAGGTTCCCTAGCCATCCTGATCTCATCAGGACGTGTGTTAGTTATACTTTGGAGAGAGTGTAGTTGATCAGGCTACATCCACTCCTTGGTACCACTAAGAACAGCCCTGAATTTAACCGAGACACTAGTATTATTTTTGTTTGGTTCGGCGTTATGTTCCTATTCCTAATGCAAGCAAAGGTGTTTTATTTACGTATTTTGTTCAGAGTTATGTTAGTCCCTCTTTTTGGTTTATAGTTGCATATCAATGTGTGGCTAGATATGCTAGTTCACTATAAACAAAGCTCTGATACCAACCTGTCACACCCCGAACCAGACGGCGGAAACGTCCGGGGGCTGTTGTGACTCAATTGAATACCATCACAATGAATATACATGAGACATAACATCATACATCACCAAGCATTGGAATAATACAACTGGTAGCGTTTACATTTAGTACATTGTTCCCTAACATTACATGCTCAAAAAGTAGATTGTTCGGTACTAATTAAACAAGCAGCAAAACGTCACTGAGTACACTTATCCCTTCGACTTATCTGTTACCTGAGAATACAAGTATTTTGAAAAACGTCAACATATGAAATGTTGGTGAGTTCATAAATAATGTTTCAAATCCAATGTTTGTATCGTTTCGAAAACCACAAGAAAATCCGATATTTTCTGAAAATAGTATGGTGTAAAAAGTGTGAAGATCCGTAAGTATGCTTGTTTGTTTTCTATAGATGTAAGCGTACGAGTTGTAAAATTCGGCATGTAATTCGTAAGTGTATTAGTTGAAAACCCTAGGAAAACCCGACGTTTTCCTATCACTTTGCTTTACTTAGTTTGTGTACTGTTATTTTGTTACGTTAGAGGTATTCGTTGAGCTCCGGAGGCATTGAGTATACAGTGGGTGGTGAATTGTTGTAACGTCCGTTAATGAAAACGTACAGTCGACAATCGTACCAGCGATCCCTTGGGCGTCGCTTGCACTTATTCACACAACTCAATCCTCCCGGACTTGTGTAGTCCCATGACCGGAGAGAGAAAGAGAAGGTGCGAAACCCTCGGTATTTCCCTGCGTCGTTCAAGACCATTGCAATTGCGAAGGGCCCAAAGCCCAACCCGCAATCGTGAGTTCCCGACTTTACTAGCAGCACTGAAGGACCCTTGGGGACCAGTAGCATGTTTGTCATTGAAAGTCCTTTTACACGCGGTCGAGTCGTATTAGACCCAACTACATGTAAGCAAGTGTCCTTTGGGCCTAAAGATCATGTCATCGGGCTAGCTAGGCTCGACAAGCATGATTTGCGAATTTTGGGCCTAAGGAGTGTACGTCGACGTATTGAGTAATTCCACGAGAGTAAAGATTTCCAAGAGTTCCATATGTGTATTGAGCGTTGTAGTGTTAGTAGTTTTGGATTTGTTATTGATTCGAGACCGAATCAATTCGTTTGGTAACGATTGTTGGTGATATTGTGTATTGTAATTTATCGAGAGTCGTAGTGTCAATCTTTGTTCACAACGAGTGTATTGAATTATCATTGAAAATTTTCTGTTTACAACCCCTCTTAATTTTGTAAATTTACTTTTTCACCCCTTTAGGTAAAATAATTTCCGGTTTAGTCCTTAAACCATTTTTCTTGACATTTTAACACCAAAAATTATTGAAATTAACATTTTTCAGCATATTTTTCATTGAAAACAGTTTAAGTCCCTGAATTTGCAGTTTTCTCGGTTGTAACCCCTCTTTTTCGCAATTTTTACATTTTTGACCCAAATTGAAAATTTTTTGCAACTTGGGTCCTTTATAAATTTGAAAAGCACTTTAAACCTTTGAAAAGTACTTGTGACACTAGTGGTCCATTGTTTTACAAAAAAACACAGTTTTGGCCCTCTAAAACAGAAAATTTCGCATAATGGGCTCTATTGGGCCGAAATTGTCATTTTTAGCCCATTAAGCTTGAAATTTATGCTTTTAACCTTTCAAATAGTATATTTTCAGAAAATACATTATGGAAACTGTTTTGACTCATCTCACCCATCAGATTTCGTAATATTTCATTTTAGGCCCTTCAACTTTGTATTTTTAGCATTTTGTGTCAAAAAAAAAGAGTTTTTAGCCCAAAATGAGTGTTGTCAAGCCATTTGGCTATCTTTCTTGGTATACTTTGCATGTAGTAGTATATTTTATGCTAGTATAAGATATATCTCGGTTTTTAGCAATTCATAACTAGATCAAGCATCAAGATCATACAAAACATACATATAAGCATAGAAATCAGCCAAAACATACACATAATGATGGATCTACACTTGTGCTTGTATTCTCCCCCACAAAAACTTATAAAAACCAAAAATAAGGGGGTATGAAGCTCACCTTGGGTGTTGATTTGGTTTTTGAAGAAAGGATGGAAGAAATGAAGTGATTTTTCGGCCCTAGCACCCCTTGATGAAGATCTCGAGTTTATGGAGTTTTCTAGGAGTATGATCACCAAAGAAACTTGTTTAGAATAAGAGATCTCATGTGAGGGGGAAGTTTTGAAGCTTATACATGGAAAAACTTACCAAAGGATGATGATAATCTTGAAGAATCCTCTTGAAACACAAGCCAATTTCGAGATTTTAGATGGAGAGGAAGAGAGAAGTCTTGAGTGATCTAGAGAGAGTTTGTGAGAGATTTGTGTGTGTGTGTGTGTGTGTTGCTCACGGCCGAAACAAGAAGAGAGAGGGAGAAATAGACATGAAGTGATATGCATGGATACATGGAATGGGTTGCATGGAGATCCAAAAGACAATAATGAGGTGTCAATTACAAGTCAACTCTCTTCATTTCTTATTGGGATTGGGCCTTGGGCCGAGAATTTGGAGGGAAAAAGGGAAAATTTGGGCTTTAATACCCACAAGCCCATGTGTATATTAAGTTGGATGAGTTTTAACCTAAAAAAAAATATAATATGATTTTTACACTTTGTTGGGCTAGTTTAGGTTAATCATGGTTCCAAATTTTGAATTTATTTCATTCTAGGCCCAATATAGCCCAAAATGTTGAAATAAATAGATGTGGGTCCAATTAGAGCCCATTTAAGGGTTCTAAGCCCATGATAGTCAAATTGGAAGCTTATTGGTCCATTTAGGCCCAATAAGGAAGTCCTAGTCCCAAAATGGACCTAATCAAGAACTTCTAGGGTTTCCAATTGCTTAATGTAGTGAATTGGGGTTTAGTTTTCCATTGAGTAAGCATCATACATGCTCTTGAGTTTTTGAATTCAACATTTACTTGAGTATAGTGATTACAAAACACAAAATTTCTAGTTGTGACAGCTTTTCCATGAAGTCCTTTCAGATATTCCTATCGTTTCATCAGCATTGTCAATGGGAGCCGACCAGCATTGTCTTCGTTCACAATAGCTGTTAGTTCAGCAGTCTGATGTTCGGTTACACCTGTGACTTTGTATACCTGATTCGGAGTGGTCCTAACTTTTTGGTATACAACTGCCTTCTCTACAAGAATCGGGGACTTTTGTTGGGACAACCGAGCGAATTCCACAGAATTTTTTGAGATGAGATTTTTGTGGTTCTCAGGTTCATTTTTGACAAATTCTGAACAATCAACTGTGTCCTCTACAGAAATTTCACTCATATTATCGTCCTCATTAAGCTCAGATGCATTTTCAACATCAATTTTATTATCCGAGCTTAAGTTAACATTCAGTGAGTCAAATTTTTGTATAGTTTCGGTTCTAAGCTTCAGTTTATCATTTTCATCCAAAAGATTTTTGAGCATATTCTTGTGGTCCTTGGATTTTATGAAAGATTCAATTTTGTCCAGTCCATACAAATACGTTGGATTAACATCCTCAGACGAAATAATACTCTCACAATTATATGCATCAGCATCAATTTCATCTTCCTTAAACTCAAGAAAGGGTAAAATCATGCGATGAATCTTTTGCCCTATTTCACAATTTAAATGAAGCTGAGTAATATTAGTATAAAGACGTTTGGCAATCAGACAAAAAACATTTCGCTATTTCAAAAGCTGTAAATTGTCTCTTTGCAAATAAATGTTTTCATCTTTTATTTTGATTAACTCTGACTCCTTCAGTTCGATCCACATCCGCCGTTCCTCACTCTTCGAAGACACCCTGCTTAATTGATCAGTTAGGTTAGAGTTGGTGACCTGAGTTTGAGTTAAACTACTATCTAGATGAGAGATTCTTGAATTAACACTTTTTAATTCCTTTTCATATGAGCATTGTGGGACTTTAAATGAGACAAAAACTGATTGTACCTTCTTGATCAGTTCATCAAGTTCGTTGAACTGCTCGCTGAGTGGTTTGGCAGTAAAGCACAGATTCTGCTGTTCTTTGTCATCATTCCCACCATCAGTGTTGTATCCTCTCATCTGAGAAACGTCGGACATCATCAAGCATCTTCCTCCACTGCTCTCTTCTTTCGCTACATAGGCCTTTCCATGTGAAGGCTTCCTCACTTCATCATCTTCAGAGTCGGTTGACCAAACCTCCACGCCACCGAACTCATCATCAGCTACCGAACCCTGCACAATTAAAGCATTCATGGAAGGGTTAGCAGCAGATTTCTTCTTCCTTAACTCATCAAGCTTTTTCATCAACACAGCTTCTTCATCATTTTCTTCATCCTTTTCTGCCATCTTTTTGAGGACGCAATCTTTTGCATAGTGGTTCTTTCCTCCATAATAATAGCAGCTCACTCCAGAATCTCCTTCAGCCTTCTGTTCCTTCTTTGCTTCTTCAGCTTTCGGTTCATCTTTGATCTTTTCAGTGCTATAGCTTCCTTGCCAGTTTCGGTTCCTATTGGTGGGGAATCTCTTCTTGATGAATCTCTTAGGGTTTGACACCATCATAGCATAGTCTTCAGACGTGAGATCATAATCATCCAAGTTGAGATCTTCGTCCTCTATCACAGCTTTGCTTTTCGACAGGAGGGCTAGTGAACCTAGACTTGAAACCACGGTCTTCTCCTGCAGTATGATCTTTTCTTGAGATTTTAGGATGCCCACCAGTTTCGCCAAAGAATAGGATTTGAATTGCTCGTGTGCTTTAACTGTGGACACGATTGCTCTCCACTCAGACCTGAGTCCATTTAAAAAAGTAACCTTCTGTTCAATAAGCTTCCTTTCGATGTCATGTTTGATCATCTTGCTAAGAAGATGATTAAAGCGATCGAACGTTTGAGTCACCGTTTCTTCTGTTCCTTGCTTGAACTCACCAAACTCAGACAAGAGTAAGGTTTGAATGTAGTGTTCAAGATCTTCATCTGTAGAGTACAATTCACGTAGCCTGTCCCATATCTCTTTAGCAGTCGTGCATGAACTTACCAGCCTAAAGGTATCGGATTGAAGAGCAAATCTAATCAATCTTAGCGCTTTGATATTGCACTGAAATTTAACTTTTTCATCTTGCGCTACATCTTTAACATCTTTCAGGAGATCATTATACTCCTTTTGAGTTTTAATAATCCTTGAAGTTGTTGAATGAGAAAACGGTCCAGAGATAATTGCTTCCCAGATGAGGTATCCATTATCCTCAGATCCTATGACATAATCTTCAAAGTGATTCGCCCAGACTTCATAATCATGGGTGTACATGATGGGAATCTTTGTTGTTGATCCAATGCTGTTTGAAATATTGATGGGATTGGATTGTGACTCGTCCATAATTGATCGAATAACCTGTTCAAAGATCAGACTTGTAATATATCAAATTAGGGCAAAAATAATAAATATTGAGATACGTCAATTATGAGATGACGACTCAATAAATATCAATGAATGCGGAATAACCCTAATCGAAGCTTTTTCACAGAAAAGAAGTGTATTGATTACACAGCCTCTTGCTCTGATACCAATTGATGAGTTCAAAACAAACTTAAAGATCGATTAGATCTATGAAACAGGTAGATAAATGACTAGATAAACAATTAAGAACAAGCTAATGAATCAAAAGGTGTCGAATGATTCAATAAACAATCCTCAGAAGAGCTCGATAAAGAACATCAACTGTAGAGGATTTTAGGGTTTACAATATTCAATGAGAGTGACTATTGTTCCTATACTCATACATACATGCATATATTTATAATGAAACCCTAACCGTTTTTCTAAGAAAAAGAAGGCTAATCAAGTTAAACACGGATTGACAAGCCCAATCCGGTTGTAAAGCAAAAGGGCCCAAGACGCAACACAATTATCTTCAACAGATCAGTTGACCCCACATTATTTCACAAGAAAGTTGGGAATCATCTCATGCTTGTTCAAATTTATGTTGATGATATTATTTTTGGCTCAACTGATCCAACATTGTCACTTGAATTTGAGAATCTAATGAAAAGTCAATTTGAAATGAGTATGATGGGAAAAATCAATAATTTTCTTAGTTTGAATATAAGACAGAACAGGGATGGAATTTTAATCAATCAAGAAAAATACACAAAGAACTTGCTTGAAAAGTTTGGAATGACCAACAGCACAAAGTTGCGAGTACCAATGGCAGTGGGAACAAGAGTAACTCCTTCGTTATGCTCCTATTGTTGACTTAACACTTTATCGAAGCATGATAGGGTCTTTATTGTACTTAACTACAAGTAGACCTGATATTATGTTTTCGGTATGTAATTGTGCTAGATATCAAGCTAATCCCAGGGAACCTCATTTGACTGCAGTGAAAAATATTTTTCGCTATCTTAAAGGAACAATTTCTTTACGACTTTGGTATCCTGCGAAAACAGGATTTTTCATTCAAGCTTTTTCAGATTCTGATCTAGGAGGATGTACTTCGGATAGGAAAAGTACGAGTGGTGGATGTCAACTATGGGATGGGAAGTTGGTAAGTTGGCAATCGAAGAAGCAAACTTGTATTGCTATATCAACTGCTGAGGCTGAATACATTGCTGCTGCTGCTTGCACTTCGCAAATTATTTGGATTCAGAGTCAACTTCGTGACTATGCAATAAACATGAAAAAGATTCCCTTGTATTGTGATTCGCAAAGTGCAATTCGCATTTGTCATAATCCAGTACAACATTCAAAGACAAAACACATTGCTCTTCGATATCATTTTATCAAAGATCATGTGGAAGATGGGAATATTGAAATTCACTTTGTTAAAACAACTGAACAACTTGCCGATATTTTTACTAAACCTCTTGATGAAAAATCATTTGTAAGAATTTTAGCAGGTTTGGGGATGATTGATGCGAATTCAATTTCAAAATATCAATCATGAAAGTGTCATTCAGCGGTTTTGAGTCAGAATTGTTCAGATGTTATTGTTCATACAGAGGCTTTGCATGGCTTCGCAACCACATTTTTTTCACATTTGCGATCATAACAACTAAGGTTAGGTTTACGATTTGTTTTGTAGTTTTTGTTTTTGAAAAATTAAAAATCCAAAAAGATTTTATGTTTATTCATTTTTGTTTTTGAAAAATCATCAATCCAAAAAGATTTTATTTTGTTATGTTTTTAATTTTGAAAAATTCAAAGATCACAAAAATATTTTTTTTGGTTGGTAACCTTGTTCTTTAAGGATTGTGTGTTTTTAGTTAGTCTAGTGCTTAATGCAAAGAGATCATGCTTGTATGTTTCTATGGGAAGGTATTATTTCTTTCAACTTTGTATTAGTTAGGATGTCCCTAGAAGCATGCTGCAGTATGATGTCTCAAGCCTCATATAACTTTATGTGTACGAAAGGAAAGTCTTAATGAAATTATCACATGAAAATTTCTTCCCAATCAGGCTTATATTCGCATTAGTCAAAAGAGCTACCTTACTCTTCTCAAATGAGTTAATAGTTTTTTGTTTATTCCATACATAATAAAGGTACATTCGGTCTTATAACCAATCTTTTTCATCATAAAATTCTTCACACAAATCACACACAAAGACGTATGTCCCAGAGGTCTCTGATTCAACCCATCGAGACTTAGATATACAAAAATTCTGTGCTTATGATCCGACATCATGAGTCCGTGATGGAAGTGAAACACAAACATCATAAACCTTGATGAATTGATGGGGGACATAGTTCCAGATTTTAACGAAACTTTTGTTTTAGTACCAAAATTTCGAAACTCCAAATCATATTCAATTCGCATGTGTGGTCTTGATCAAACATTTGCAACCCACGATGTTTGTTACCAAACAAGATCCAATACAAAAAAAAATTTAATATGATTTCTGTGTAAGTTTTATTCGCAAATCCTAGTCATGATAAATATTTTCAAAATCCAACTTGTCACTGACTACACTGGTCATACAAGTAATTTCATTTAAAGTTTCTCACCTTATGTTAAGGTTGATATGTAATGAAATTTGAAACCAACCCAAAAATATCTTTTAAAAGAAGCCCTTTGATACTTATCAAAAAGTATTCAATTGTAATTCACGGGAAACTGCACAAGCTGTTGATCATCTCTATTGATGATTAACGAAGCAACCTATGCCTGGGGTTCAACTGCATTTGTGTCGAATCGAATTTTTGACATCACAGAATTCCAAAAAAAAATTAATTGTTTCTCATCTTATTTCTTTGGAACAATTCACACACGAAACCCTTGAGGTTCTGAGTAATACCAACTCAGGCTGATGATTTCGCAAATCTGGCATATGACTTCACTTTACATCCCAAAAGTGAAAGAGCCTTGCCTCCATGCGAAGGGTTCTAACGGTTACAATTCAACAAAGGAATATTGACAGGTTGTGTATACGTGACGAATGGTATTCGGTCCGGGTTTCAAGGAGATGTGACAGTTGCTTTTTCACACATGGCTAAGTTTTGTAGTAATGGTCCGATTTTCAAGGTGCCACATTGGATAACATTAAATGTATCCCGCTTTAATTTCAAATCGATTTGAGTAACCTATAAAAGGGGGATCCAGATCATTGTATATGGTTACGCGAACAAAATTCTCATAATCCTAAAAAGCATCAAACTCTTTCAATCTCATCTCTTTCAAACCCTAACAATGGATGGCACTCAATCAAACACTGATGAAGTTCTCTCACAATCACTCATGAAGATCCAAAGCACAAATTATCTGGTTGACCCAAATGTCTTATCCTACCCAAAAAAATTGAAGATGTAATCGTTGCCTTGAAACAATCTCCTTTGTCTACTGCAATGTTCAATTTCTTCTCCGTTCCGATGACTTGGTTGTCATTGGCAGCATCATCAACTTCATACAACCATGCTACTGATGTTTTGACCTTTAGTCTGACAAACAACAAAAAGGTTAAACTTACCAAGAAGCTGTTCATCGATTTCTTGAACATTCCTAACAACACTCCATTTTTTCAAACCCATTAATTCTCAAATTCTCCACATGTTCAACGAAATGGGTCATCAACCAACACTTGAGAAAATCAGCGACTTCAGAAAGTCAGGATTACCGTGTATGTGGAATTTTATCTTTGGTATTTTTCTCAAATGCTTAACAGGTCGAACAAGTGGTCTTGATAGGGGATGTATGGAAGTTTATGCCATGGTAATGGGCTTATATTATTATGTTAATGTGGATTATGCAACTCAGTTATGCAAGGAATTTGTTTAGAGTCTGGAAAAAGACGAATACGGAAAAAGGAATTTCATGCACAAGGTATTGGAGCCTTATTCTAGAAAAGATATATGAAAAAGAGGGAATTCAAGTTCCATAGGGTGATGATGTGGCTGAATTTTCATTATATCAATTTCCCAAGGAGGTGAAGGATGATGAAAACATTTTTACCCATGTTGCTCGCATTCCAGATGTGATGCTTTGCAAAGTATCATCAACTCACAAGGTGTTGATACGTTACATGAAGACTTTTGATCCAACTGTGGAAACTGGAATTTTATTAGAAGTTGTTGCTAAAACCCCAAAGAAGAAGAAGGCTACCAAGCATGATGCACCTGCTCAATCATCGAAACAAGGTCAAGAAGAGGAAGTTCAGACAGAGGAAACCTCTCCCAAATCGAAGAAGGAAACAATACCCTCAAAATCAGGGGTATTGAAAAAGCTCCGCAAGACAGAAGTGAGCAGTAAGGGGGTAATAGTTCGTGATATTCCAGCTCCTATCTCTCTAGGATCTAAGAGGCAACGTGCTCAAGATGTTGCGAAGCAAATGAAACAAACATTGTTGAAAAAGCGAAAGCTTATTATTTGCAATGAGTCTTCCGATGAAGAGGTGGTTCCAGACACTCCACTACTTTCTTCACCGGTAATCACTTCTGTTCCACCTGTGTCCAATATTCAAGTTTCACAAATTTCTTCACAACCACTTGAAATAGTCATTACCAAATCAGTTTCTGAGGAGGTACCTATTTTTGATACAGTTGTCAACGTATCTGATACGGGGGCACTTATCACAAGTGTTGAAACCACTTTGCCAATCATTCTACCAGTCACCTTACCCAGTTCTTTACCACTTGTATCCTTTTCTAGTGCTACACTATCCACAACCTCATCCATTTTTGATCATCCTCTACAAAACCCATTTACAACCCTATTTCCTTCACAATCACCTGAAACTCCTCAACCTTCGCAACCCATGTCTGATAATGAAAATGAAGGCGAAGCTTTTGGAGGAGTATTTGAAGATATTCACTTTGATTCAGAGGAGGAGGATATAACGGATCATATGCTTATGACAAGAAAGCAATTCAAAATCCTGAATCATAAGTTGAATGCCATTATTCAGGCACAAGCTGATTCTGGTAGAATATCATCTATCTCAGCAATGGAGGTTGATGTTATGCTGAAGGCTGCTGAGAAGTGTATATTGGATAAAGTTGCTCAGATAGACAAGAATAATGAGCTTTGCATTACAGCTCAAGGAAGATCATTCAATGGAGTTGTCAAAGATTTACAGTCTATTGCAAAAGAATACCATGTTATGTTTGTGCAGGATGTAAAGAAAGTTCGGGAGGATGTCAATTTCAAACTTGAAGAGTTGAAGAATGACCTTGGGAAGGAGCTTCAAGATATTCATTCTCAACAGGTTGAAATTCAGAAGCGGGTTGATGCAAATGTTTCAGATGTCAACAAACTTACTGTTGCCCCTATTATTGATGCGAATCATAAAGAACATATGGCGAAGTTTGATCAGTTGATTCAAATGGTGACTGACTTGAAGGCCTTGATTTCGCAATCTTCATCTTCATCTATTATTACTCCTAAATTCTTGACTCTCAAAGTAAATACTTTGGAACAAGCAATTCAGAAGGCATTGGCTCCAATTGCGAACTTCTCCTCTTTACTACCAACAACTGCCCCACCTGCTTTCACAGGGGTGCAAGGGAGAGAGAAAAATGTAAGTAAAGAGGATGATGCGAAGACAGTGGAAAAAGTAATTTCTACTCAGCTTATATATACTCTTCCAATACTTACGATGCCAATTTCCTCAACAGCAATAACCACAAGACCAATTGCCAAAGGAATATCGATTGGGGAAAAAGAAGGAAGTTCGAGTGCGAAACCTCAATCTGATATTGATATTGTGGGAAGAGGAAAAGGAATTTTGTATGAAAAATCGAAGGAAGAGAAGAAAGTTGAAGTAGAGGCTGAGTTGGAAATAATGAGACAAGTTCAAAATATCATGAGGCAAAGAGCAAGTGATCCTCCGACAATGAACAAAGGAGATCCTGCAAAGTTGTACTCTTATGAAATTATAGAGTCAAAAGTTGTGGGAAGGGAAATGTATGAATTCTAGAAGAAGCCAAAGAGAAGTTATGATATTGCGAATTCAGACAATTCTCAGTTAGATTTTCATATTAACGCAATGCTCTTCATCACAGCTCAATTCAAGATTAGTGAGAAGTTTGATAATCCTGATGACTACATACACATGAAAATCAGATTTCATGCTGTATTGGGGAAGAATCCAGATGAAGTATGGTCTTTAATGAAGATCAAAAAGGTGTTAATGGTCAAGAAAGATACGAAATTTCAAGACATGCTTCAGAATTTTTGTTACTTTGTTATTCGAGCTGATAACAATCAGTATGACTTCACAATTGCTGACTTCCCTCTGATGACTTGTAATGATTTGATTCAAATGGCTCTCATTTTGAAACATATGGAAGAGAATAAGCTCAAAGGATCTGAGACTGACGTGTTCAAGATCGGGTTCGCACATGTCAAGACGTATCTTGTCAATTACTTTGATTGTTTAGCTCTAACTAATGTAGAATTGGAAGCTACTTTGAAAAGAGAAGTGAACGTCCCTTGGGAAGAAACCTTAACCCAGTCAGCATTATCAAATTATGTTGTTGGGGAAATATGCCTGGAACCTTTCGGCATGGTGTTTTCAGGAAGAGATACAAAAGCAAAGCCCAAGAAATTTTTGTTTAAGGTCTAAGAGGTTGAAAGATATAATTCTCCGCAATATACTCACTTTATTGTTCGTATGAACAATTGCAAGAAGAATAATGAAGGAGATAAGAAGGAGATCAAGAAGGTGATTACCTGGTATGGAGAAGTGCAAAAGATAATTCACTCAGCTATTCAAAGGCTTAAGGATTGAATAGTTTCGACTGTTTACAATGGGGGAGATTGTAGAGGTGAAATTGTAAAAGTCGAATTGAGTGTTTGTTTAGTTTCGCATTTTTAGTTATTTTACTAAGTCAGTTTTATGCGAAGCGTATTGTAATAGACTTAGTATACTTTTTGTACACTCAGGTTCCCTATAAATAGGGACTGAGGATACAGGTAGAGGATAACTTTTAGGAACTCAAATATCCTTTCTGCTTATGCTTGTAATCAGTCTTTATCAATATAAGATCTAATTAATATTTACTCTTTGTGTTCTTACTTTTAAATCACTCAAATCATAATTGCTTTCATAATCTCGATAACAATTCTCATCATAAGTTATAAGAAATGAAAAGTTTTAAAAGTTTACAAAACTTGGCCTCAAGTTTTGGAACAAGTAAAGTCTTGATTAAAACTTTAGTTCCAACCCTTAGAATTTTAAAAGTTAAAATTCAACCCTTATACTTTATAATATTATAAGTTAATACAATATATATATATATATATATATATATATATATATATATATATATATATATATATATATATATATATATATATATATATGATCAAGTCGTCTTACCGCTAGTACGCCTCATTCACGAAGCCGGTCTATAAGGGGGGTTATAAGGTTGTTGCCTATAAAATGACAACTTAATGGGTGTGCACTCTCACCCACCGCTTCCTTGATCGGTGGAGGGTCCTTAGCCGAACGGGTAGGACAAGGACTTATAAATTCTCATTAAAAGTATGATAAATATTATAAAGTAATTAAATGCTTTTATTAAATTCCCAATCTTAGTTAATTTAGGAAAAATGTGAATAAGGTGCTAATCCATGAAATTACACTTTACACTTTGTTAAAGTCATTGGTGGAGCGTGTGTGGTTAACCGGCACATTAACTTGGACTTAACAAGGTAGGTAAAGGGTGACTTAAGGTTTATCATAGTATCGGTGTAGCGTGTGTGGTTTACCGGCACATCGATTAAGTGATAAACTTTAAGGGTACCAAGTGATTTGCATGGTTACTTTACACCTCGTTTTGTGATCATCGGTATCCCAGTCACAAAACTTGGAGGGCACACTCGAGATTGAAAAATGCCTTTGAAAAGTTCATTGAATCTCAAAAGAATCCAGGAATTTCTAAAAACCAATTAAAACCTAATAATTATATTTCGTTTTTCATGGTGGAAATTGGTGAATCGTCATTCACCTACCTTTCAAATATGTTATAGCTTGGATTACAGCATACTTCTTCTAAGTTATAATATATTGTGATTGGCTCCTAGCCTTAATGTTACATTTGGGTGTTTTATTAAGGACTCTCTTAATATCTAAACTAATCTTGTTCTATTCATTTAGATGTCTTCAAACAACGCTGCTTATGGCTCTAATCCTAATGGCTCCTTTACCCTTATGAACTTGTGTGGGAAAGTCACTTTTGATGGATCCAACTTCAATGAATGGATCAGAAACATCAAGATGATTACTCGCTACAAGGACAAAGAATATTTCCTCGATAAGGAGCTTAAGGAGATTGATGAGACCACTGCAACTCCCCAGGAGATCGCTGATTTCCAGGTACATGAAAGGGATGCTACAAAAGTGGCATGTATCATGTTGGCTACCATGACATCAGAACTCCAAAAGTCTTATGAGGACTTCTACCCTTTTGAAATGCACCAAGATCTGATGGAAAGATACCATCAAAGTGCATGACAAGAGAGGTACAAAATAATTTACTCCATGATAACAACCATGATGAAGGACGAAGAGTCCGTCACAAGCCACATGTAGAAAATGAAAACGTATGTGGATCTGTTGCTAAAGCTTAATGTGAACTTCCATGAGGAGCACTCCTTAACATGTAGAAAATGAAAACGTATGTGGATCATTTTGCACTCCTTAACATCGTGCCATGATCAATTTCGCATGACATATCACATGAATAAGGAAGAGGTCACACTCAGCAAACTTCAGGGACTCCTCAAGACCGCAGAAACAGGTCTTAATGGTAAGTCGGTTGTTAATACTCCTACTCCAAACTCCTCCCCAGTTTTGGCAATTGGGAAAGGCCGATGGAAGAAGAGAAAGAGCTGGTCGAAGGGTACCAAGGCTAGGACCCTTGATGGTTCTTCTTCAAGTGGAACCAAGAAAGGTTTTGTCACTCCTTCTTTTGACCGAAAAGAGGCTGAATGCTTCTATTGCCATGAAAAATCGCATTGGAAGCAGAACTGCCCAAAATACCAGCAAGATGTGAAGGATGGGAAAGTTAAACCCAACCATGCAGGTATATACACTATCTTATCTAATAACTTACCCCATTCTGTGACAACCCGAAATTTTCATTCGGTCAAACCCTAAAGTCAATCATTTCAAATTATAAGTCAAGTTCATTTTTATTTGTTTTTAGCACATTTAAAGTTCGTTTGATTATTTTAATAATTATTCATTAAATGAACGGGTGAAAGGAAATGCCGTCTCGAGTCTTGAAATTCCAAAACTGCAAGTACCACGTAGTTAAGAGATTCACGGCCAAACTTTTATGTTTGGGCCATAAATCCTTCCAAAACCGTAAAATCATGCCTTAAGCATGATTTTACTCCCCAAAATACCTCACTTCTTACTTGCAATCTCAAGTGCAAACTCCAAACACTCTCAACTACCATCCCTTCTTTCACCTGATTTCCCGAGAACGTAAGTACTTATTGGCTTGATTTGTTGTTATATCCTAACAACTAGTGATTATACATCTTTTAATCCATCAAATCTCATGTTTTGATTAGATTTCAAAAACACCAATAACACCAAGAACACACACTAGTGTTCTTGGACTTTTAGCTCATTTCAAGCTTCCATATAGTAAGTACTTCTATCCTAGAGTCTGACAAAGCTTGTTATGCATCTTTACATCAAGGAAATGTCCCAAGAGCACCAAGAACAAGGTGTTCATGGTTCAAGAAGTTCTTGAACCGTAAACACCAAGTAAAGGTGCCAAAGGGTGCCTTAGGGTGCCTTAGTCCTTCATAATGCCTTGGGGACATGTCTAGATCCTTCCTTGATGTGTTTATCACATAAAAAGGCACAAAAAACTCCCATTTATATGTGTTTACGGTTTGGGGAGCTCCCAAAACCGTAAACATCCCAAAGTATGTATAAATGACCCAATTTCCTTCCTATGCCTTAGTAACTAACATGGTTCCATTCTTTGATGAGCTAAAGACTTGAAAACCCCCAAAATACCATAAAATTTATGCGTTTATGGTAGTAAACTCAAAGGAAAATGGTTTAGGAACCGTAAACTCCAAATAGGAGTGAAATGGTGCCCTAGTTCCTTCCTTAGTCACATACTTCAAGTAGAAAAGCTTCTAGGAACTTTTAAGGCTTCAAACAACAAATGGTAAAAAGTCTGTGAGCTTAGGGCCGTAAACTCAAGAGTTTACGACCGTAAACTCTTTTGGTTGTGACCACAAAACTGTAAACTTCCTAATGGAGTTTTCCTTGAACCCCAAACACAATAGCCTTTCCCTACAACACTTTAATGTAATCCTTGGGACTTATAACACTTGTATAAGGTGTTTAGCATGTCCTAGGGTGTCTTAACTTTTTTTATTAGTTGTTTAAAGACTAATTGGATACATATATGTGATATTATATGTTAAATAGGATCATAGAGTGTGTTCAAGACTTCACTTGACACTACATTTTCAGTTCATCCGTACCACTCACTAAAGGTGAGTTCATACCCCTTAATTAATCTTTTAAATGTTTTTAAATGATTTTATGGGGGGGGGGGGGGGAATACAAGTAAAGTTACTATATTTATTATCTCAATCACATGTGATTAATAACTATCGACAAGTGAATCTCTTACTTTCAAACTGTTTTACTTCAAACTGTCTTAAAAAGTCTTTTACATATCAAATGCTTTTACGAAACTTCTTTTATACTTTTATATTGTCAATTTCATGCCTAGATATGTATAGTTATAAGTAATGTTTGAAGGACTTAGGAAGGCTAACCCGCCTTATTTCCATTTCCCCGTTGGGATGTGGTCTGCTAGGGTATCGGGTATCCGTCCGAAGGCCGTTTAACTATTAATTATATATCATGTGTACATTTATAGTCATAAAGGTTCTTCCAGTCAATTCAATTCCCAGGGTGGCAGGGGTATACTCCTATGTTCATACATACAATTTATATTACTAGTAAACTACAATAGGTGTAGTTTAGGGTTTTACTAATACCAATACTAGAACAATGAATCATACAAAGAGTCAGTTCATGCATGAGTCAATACTTTCTAGATAGAGAGAACACACAATATAGCTAGTACACACAGTACATTTCAATACATGCTAGAGAGAGAGAGAGAGCACATTATACAACTGGTACACACAATAAATTACAATACTATACAGAGAGGACTTACAGGCTAGACAGAGGGAGAACATACAATACAGCTAGCATACATTACATATACATTACATCCAGTTATGTGAGCCATTAAACGAGACATGGAACTACCTTCCATGACCGTTTTTGTATCCAAAATCTCCTTAATTGGGGAGCGTATGAGTTTGCGTATAGATCTATACTAGATTGACTATCCTACACCTTGTTGCTCGCTACAGTGGGACTTGCAAGTCTACGGGTGCCAAATGTCATTTCTTACGGCGTCTTACATCGTCGTTTTACTATTGAGTCGGTAGCAGGATACAGGCCGATCACACGGTACTTTAAATAACAATTGGTTTAAGGTATTTAGTACAACAGTAGTTACTTGATACAATACTATCGTACTATAATATTTTTCCCATTACATTCACTTCGTGAACATTCACATGATGCACGGTAATGTAAAAACTATATTTTTGGTTAATGATTGTTGGATTTGGGAAAATACACACTCTTACAAGAGACACACACAGTTACTAGATGCCTTGGTAGAAGGCTACTTTTAGTAGGAAACATAGGGTTTTCTAGGAGTGTTCAAACAAATACAAACTTTACAAAACTTATACATTACATCTTACAAACATCTTACAAATGCTTTCATACAAACTCAGACACTAATATACTTATGATCTCACCAGCTTTAAAGGTGATACTCACTTTCAAAATAATTTGTATTCTCAGGTCACCAGTACACAGGTACCGGTGCTAGGTTTTTTTTTTTTGAAAAGATGGAGCTTGTTCAAGACTCCTCTTTTATTTTGATGTACTTTTTGGTGTCTATTTAACTTGACAGAACACACTTGTATGAAATTATATTATTAATGCAATGGATGATGTTATTGCTTGTTTCCTATTTTACATTGTTGTGATACTTTACATGACGTCCTCCACCCCCGAACGATACCGCCGTTCAGGTTTTGGGGTGTGACACATTCTAACTTTTGGGTCCTTGATACCGGTTGTGGTATTCATATCTGTTCTGATTTGCAGGGACTAAGAAGAAGTGAGAATGTGGGGCATGGAAGAATAAACTTAATCATGGGGAATAGGAAAGCTGTAGCTGTCACCAAGATTGGAGTTTATACTTTATAGCTAAGTAGTGGGTTTAATTTAGATTTGAATAAATGTTGCTATTCGCCAGAAATAGCAAGAAATATTATTTCCTTTCATGCATTGTACAAACAAGGTTTTACCTTTTCATTTGATAATGAAGTTGGTTCAATTAATGCTTTCTTTAATAATGTTCTTTATTTTAAAGCATTACCTTGTGATGGTGTGTATGAAACTATATCTATGGTTGATAACTTAGGAAATAATGTTTTGTGTATTGATTGTGTTAATGATAATAACTTGGATAAAGCATCATTATGGCATTGTCATCTTGGACATATAAGCAAGAAACACATAGGCTAACTCCAAAAGGATGGAATCTTGGAGTCATTTGACCTAAAGTCAGATGGTAGTTGCGAAGCATGCTTACTTGGAGAAATGATAAAGTCACCCTTCACAGGTTCTTGTGAGAGGGGTGAAGGTTTGTTGGATCTTGTACACATGGATGTGTGTGGACCCTTTAAACACGCCACAAGGGATGATAATCGTTATCATTTGAATTTTACTGATGATTACAGTAGATATGGATATGTCTACTAATCAAGCATAAGTCAGAGACTTTCGAAAGGTTTAAAGAGTTTAAACATGAAGACGAGAATCAATTGGACAGGAACATTAAGATGTTTCGATCTGATCGAGGTGGTGAGTATCTTAGTTCAGAGTTCCTCGACTATCTTAGGGAATGTGGGATTGTCTCACAATTGACACCTCCCAGGACACCGCAGTTGAATAGTGTGGCTAAGAGGCGTAATCAAACCATGTTAGACATGGTTCATTCCATGATGTGTCGAGCTTCTCTACCAATCTCATTTTGGGGGTATGCCTTAGAGACTGCCGCCCATATCCTTAATTTGGTCCCTACAAAGAAAGTTGCCAAAAATCCTCATGAGATGCGGACTGGTAAGTACCCAAACTAGACCACATCAAGATTTGGGGTTGCAAGGCTTTCATGAGACGTGAGATTCATGATAAGTTCGAACCTCGAAGAAAGAGGTGTATTTTCATCGGCTACCCACAACAATCCTTTGGTTACCTCTTCTACAGACCTAGTGAAAATGTGGTCTTTGTAGCAAGGAGGGCTTTCTTGAGAGAGAGAGAGAGAGAGAGAGAGAGAGAGAGAGAGAGAGAGTTCATAAGCCAAGGAAATAGTGGGAGGCAAGTTGACCTTGATGAAATTAAAGAGTCAAGTGGTGAAGGAACTTCAAACCCTAGCACTCAACTTGAGGAGGAAATTCCTGTTATTCCAATTGACAATTTTGTACCTCCGAGGCGTTCCACAAGGGTTAGGAATGCACCTGAGCGTTACTATGGATTCCATATTACCGTGGAAGGTGATACACTTATCAGTGATAAGACACTGATAGGTCTGGATGAACCTAACAGTTACGCGGAAGCCATGGCAGGCCCTGAGTCAGCCATATGGAATGAGGCAATGGACAGCGAGATACAGTCCATGTATTACAATCAAGTTTGGAACTTGGTTGAGAATGTACCAGGTCGTAAGACTGTAGGGTGCAAATGGATCTTCAAGAAGAAGACTGACATGGATGGTAATGTACACACTTATAAGGAATGACTGGTTGCAAAGGGTTTCTCACAAACTCCGGGAGTTGATTATGATGATACTTTTTCTCCAGTGGCCAAGATTAAGTGTATTACGGTTCTGTTAGCCATAGCTTCATCTCATGACTATGAAATATGGCAAATGGATGTCAAAACCGCTTTACTTAATGGAAATTTGGCTGAGGATGTTTACATGAGTTAGCCAAAGGTTTTTGTCAATACAAAGTACCCTAATAGAGTGTGTAAGCTTGAGAAATCCATTTATGGATTAAATCAAGCACCTCGTAGATGGAATCTTCGCTTTGATGAGAAAGTCAAAGAGTTTAGCTTTTGTAGGAGTAAAGATGAATCCTATGTATATGTCAAGGCTAGTGGGAGTATAGTTATCTTTTTAGTATTGTATGTGGATGACATACTACTCATAGGAAATGACATCCCAACTCTACAGGAAGTTAAGTCGTGGCTTGGGAGGTGTTACTCTATGAAGGACCTAGGAAAAGCTACCTATATTCTAGGGATAAGGATCTTGAGAGACCGGAGTAAAAGACTAATTGGACTTAGTCAGAGTACCTACTTGGATAAGGTGCTGAAGAAATTCGGCATGTAGGACTCTAAGAAAGGAGAGTTACCCATCCAGAGTAACGCCAAATTGAGTAAGATACAAATCCCTTGTACTGAGGCTGAGATAGCATAAAGGAGTCGAATACCTTATGTGTCGGTTGTAGGATCGATCATGTATGCTATGACGTGCGTTCGAACTGATGTAACCTTTGCCTTGAGCATGGTTAGTAGGTATCAGGGAACCCTGGCAAGGCACACTGGACTGCGGTAAAGAATATCCTCAAGTACCTACGGAGGACTAAGGATTGGGTCCTTACCCTCAGTGGGAGTGATGAATTGAGAGTTATAGGGTATAGTGTCACACCCCGAAAATCAAAGGCGGAAACATTTCCGGGGTGGACTCCACGTTGTGTATCAAATCCAATGTACATAGTAATCACAGTAAACAACCATTACATTACATATATATATATATATATATATATATATATATATATATATATATATGTGAAAGTTTACATTTGTTTCAAAAGTAAAGTCATACAAGATATACATATGCATCATATTAACAAAAGTTGAGACGAGTCTTCTGAGCACTCCGTCTTGACCAAAAGATATCACTGGGTACCTGTCTCACTTGGACCTGAGAATACAAGCAGTTTGAAAATCAGCATAAAGCTGGTGAGTTCACAAGCAGTTTTGTTTTATGAAAATGTATCGGTTTCCTTTAGTTTTCCGAAAAGGTTTGTTATCCAAGAAAAATCCCATATTTTCTTATGTAAAGTTAGTTTAGTTATCATTTGTTACCAATTCGATTATGTGATGTATTTTACCCCAGGAAAATCCCATATTTTCCTAAACGTAAGGTTTAATAACACAGAGTATAGTTTAATACACAAAACTATATATTGAAAATCATGGGATCACTATCCCGAAGGAGATATAAGATAGTTCGATACATATGAAAATACAGATTTAAGACCATAGGACTACCATCCCGGACTAGACACAAGATAATTTGATATATATGAAAATATAGATTGGGAACCATGGGATTACTATCCCGGACAAGATATAGATTTAAACCATGGGATTATCATCCCGTACTTGATATAGATCGAAATCATGGGATTACTATCCCGAAATAAATATAGATTGAAAACCATGGGATCACTATCTCGGACAAGATATAGGTGTAAACCATGGGATTACTATCCCGTAATAGTTATAAATTCAAAACCATGGGATTACTATCCTGTATAAGATATAGTTAAAAATCATGGGGCAAACATCCCGTACAAGTTGTAGATACCATATAAAAACTAGATACGGAATCGAAACAAAGTCAAAACGATACTGTGAATAAACTTATATTAATACATGTTGTGAGTCGAGTAACCATGCTAATACGACAACGAGACCTCATTGATGCTTGTCAGACGTCGAATGATATCCAGAAATTTGTCACCCCAGGCGTGCCCGCCTAACTGTAGCTAACAGTTAAGGTGTGGGATTGTCAGTCCCGAATAGATCTATCCACAAATTCCTCACTCTCCCTCCAGGAGACTTCGGTTACACTTCCGTGGAGGATTTACTGATCATCCATAAAGGGTAGTGACTATCTCACAAACTAATACTAAACTATTCACAGGGTTCTCATATGATATCAACATACAGAAGATTATGAAACGTAATACATCGAATATAGATACATACAATGAAACTATCTGACAATACATTCAAATGATACGGAGATAAACTGAATCAGACATAGTTTATCTAATAACTTTACATAGATATCAGTACATGATAAAACGAACAATAAAGAACCCCAAATTATTCCCATAATAATTTGATTAGTTTGGTTATTTTCTTAACTAAAATACATTTAGTTGTAATTGATAAATCATTCCTTATGCTCAGCATAATACATAAGGAGTAAAAGAGTTTATAAGTTTGTCAGATATATTTGAAACATATCAATATTATGATTTGAAAACAGTTATAGTTTGCTTGTATTCCCCCCTGAAAACATTGAAAAACACGGAAAAGGGCGTAGGGGTATGAACTCACCGAACGAGAAATGTGACGATTTCGGATGCTAAACGTTGGTCCGGGGCTTGCAAATGCACGCGGTTCCTAAGTATAATGTAAAGATACACATTTGTATCTAATTAGGACTTAGATTGATTATTTGATAGGGACAATTGCTTCTAGTCGCGAAAACACTCCGATACAAGTGTTTGGAGGGACCCGGGTAGCGTTTAAGGACATGTAATGATGCGAGGGACTTAGGAAATGAGTTTACTCCCCAAGAGTAAACTTTTAAATGGATTTTTTGGCCTAAACACCCATTCCCCATGAGTTTACGGCCGTAAACTCATGGTGGGTGGTTTATGGTGCAAATTGGACTTCAAACACTTAGGGGAATTTTTCTAGGTTTGGATCAAAGTCTTGGAATGGATTTTTAACATCAAAATGACACATTTATGGGAGTTTATGGCCTATCATGGTATCCTGGCCGTAAACTCCTAAATACTCATGAAAAATTGTGTTTTTGGATTCCAAACTAATCACATGTGATTGCTAGATTTATTCCTAAGCCTTACATGCATTTGCTTGATCATTTGAAGGGGTTTTTGGAGTTTACGGTCATGGGGCACCTTCTATGGCCGTAAACTCTTAAATGAAGGGTTTTGATGTGTTTAAGGCCCTTAAACTATTTTTGGTTGGTCCTATGATTTATTCCAAGGCTTTTGGTGGTGTTGGATGGCTTTCTAACACCTTAGAAATGAATTTGCACCATGTTTCATGGAGTTTACGGCCAAAGCACAAGCCTTGGCCGTAAACTCATATAAGTCCCCCAAAAATCATGTTTAAAGTGTTCCAAGGCTAAAACATTTCTTCTAGAAATCATATCCAGGTCTTGTTGAGGTTTTGGAAGGGTTTAAGGTCATGAAAACCCCTTATACATGAGTTTACGGCCCAAGCATGTGCCTTGGCCGTAAACTACTTTAAATGCCTCAAAATCCATGCTTTAAATGTTATATGTCCATTCCATGAAGCCATCTAGCCATATCTAAGGTCCAAATGTGTTTAGGAAGGGTGTTTGTGCTCCAAAACCCATATTATATGAGTTTACGGCCCAAGATGGCTCCATGGCCATAAACTCATGAATGTGGTCCTAATCCATGTTTGAACTCGAATTTGAAGGCTAGGGAGGTTACATAATAAGCTAGGGAAAGTACCTCAAAGATTTGGAGCCTAAAATTGATGATTTGGACCCTTAAACTTGGATTTAGGAGAGAGGTTAGAGAGAGAGTAGAGAGAGGAAGAAAAGCTTCAAATGGGTGCTTAAATACGTTTATATAGGTCCTAAAACTTGCACACTGTGGAATTCTACCTGATACCGACATTAAACGAGGCTTTTGGTCGCACCCGATTAAGTTACCGTAACCCGACGGGAACGTTTTTAACTTTTTGAAATAAACACTTTTGGGTTAATTTCATGAATTCCAAAGGGGTTTGGACACTCATAAAAATATAATAAACATATAATTTTAAATAATTTAATCCAAAGTGAAAACGGAACGAATTTGATAACGGAGAATTTTTCGGGTAGAACGGGTTTCGGCGATGAACAACTTCAGGTTGTTACATATAGTGATGCTAGATTTCAGACTGATAGGGATAATTTCTGCTCTCAGTTAGACTAGGACTTTACCTTAAACGGAGGAGCAGTTTCTTGGAAGAGTTCCAAGCAAGAGATAGTGGTTGATTCAACTTGCGAATCAGAGTATATAGCAGCGAGCGAGGCAACAAAGGAGGCAATATGGCTGAAGAACATCATTGGAGACCTTAGAGTTTTACCAGCTATTAAGGAGCCGATGGAAATTTTATGTGATAGTGAAAGTGTTGTTGCCTTAGCCAAGGAACCAAGGGATCATAGGAGATCCAAACACATCGACAAAAAAATACCATTTCATCATACATCGAATAAAAGAAGGACTCCTCATGGCAAAGAGGGTATCATCATATGAGAATCCAGCAGATCCCCTCACGAAGGGACTGACTCGGGTTAAGCATCTCCAGCATGCTTGGAGCATAGGCGTGAAGGATGATATTAGATTTAGTAGTTAGATAACTGTAAGTCCCCAAAATTGCTTGTGTATCAATCAGATCCAATTGATGGTGCAGAATCCCAATCAATTGGATGATGTCTGATCAATATAGAAGAGAAGGAGAAGAAGAATTAAGATGAATCTAATGATGTATTGATGATATAAATTATGCTCCTTACAATAGATTCTCTCTCTCTCACACACTTCTTCTCTCTAACTTTCTCTCTCTACAAGATGCTCTCTTCTCCTAACCATCTCACTGTACACTCACATGCACTCCTCTATTTATATGAACCTCCAGCCATACACATGTGTACAGCCGCACACCCTGTGTACGGCCGTACACATGGTGTGCGGCCGTATACACGTGTACGGCCGTACACACAAACATCAAACACATACAACATTACATAAAAATATATTTTCCTAGAAAAGCAAAGTATAAACCGTATTTTTGACCTAACAATCTCCCCCTTGGTTTATAACTTTCTTTTCTAAATGACCCAACAAGCTCCCCCTAAAAAGTAGTTGGCTTTTCTTGTCAATCTTCAATGAGATCTTTGGCTTCAGCTTAATCTTCAAATTCTTCACAGCTTCAAGATGAACTTGATGAATCTTCAATGAATGACTTCATATTGAGCGGTTGGGCTTTTCTTCAGAATTTGGGTTTGAACGCACGTCGGGTGAGGAGGCTTGATGTACTAATTCTTGAAAGATAACGCTTTCAGCTTGAGAATCTAAAGAGAGAACATCAGATAGAACAAATCTTCTGGATCACTTTAGCAGGTACAAAGATAGCAGCAGACTGATTGAGGAGGCTTCAATGCAATCCGTCACATAATCTTCAATTTCAGCTTCACCATGCTTCTGGGGTTGACAGATTGAATGTCGAAAGAATAATCTTCATTTCTTGCTCCTTCGAATGTGAATTCTTCAATGCTCACAGATGAAGCCTTGGCTTAGAAATCTTCAACTCAAACTTCATGAGTCTTATCTATACCTGAAATAATTTTTCAAGACAAAACAAAACTAAAAGAAAAATTAACACACAAAATAAAAATAGAAACAAAAATATATATTTTTTTTTTGGATTTTCTGATTTTTCTGAATAAGAAATAACACTACTTTGGATTTTTAATTTTATGAATTTTGTGTGATTTTTGAATTATTTTTAATTCTCCCCCTAAAATTTATGCATAGAGGAAAACTATGAACAAATTTAACAAAAATAAAATGATCTCTAACTTTAATAATGATTTGGGATCAAAGTTTTTAGACAACCTTTATCCGCTTTTCGGTACCTTCTATCTTCACGTCTTTGTCTGGTCGATCGCCGGTATTGTTGTCCACTTAAACACGAAAAATTGTAACAAAATTAGGACATATTATACGTGACAAGACAATGTGATCCTAAGTTCCTAGATATTATATCTGATCCTAAGTTTCTAGATACAATATCTTAAGGACTATTCAGATAATAACTACCAGGGATATTGTTGTCCACCTAAATTGAGCAGCAAGATCTATAGACAACCTTTGAGTGTTCAATTTTAATTGTACTGGAACATGTTTCCCGCTTCCTGATATTCCCCAGTAATCAAAGACTTCCAGAGTACTCCTTACATCGGGTGAGCAGACAATCATTAGGAGAGAAGATAGATTCAGATTATTATCACTTATAGTTTTAGAGGGATTGAGAAGTAGAAGGTTGCATATGCTGTGTACCAGGTCGGATTGTTAGTCACGCAAAGGAGACAACATATGGCTAACAGATAAGAGGAATTTCATATATATATATATATATATATATATATAATATGCAGAGAAATAGATTTGCATATGTTGCAGTCCAGGTCGGATCTCTTCCAATCATGCAGAGGAGGCAACATATGACTAACAATAAGAAAGAAAGAAAATAATTTTCTACAGACCTAATTCATCAGAATTTACCAGTCGCCCCATCAATACCGGAATTAAGGACAAAATCCGCACATCGAGGAAAAGTTAAACCACGGTTCCAGATACGGGTTCATTTAATGTGACGAGTAAATTCCCATATATATCTCCCTGCTCAACCTATCCGAGCATCGTATTGTCAGGCTGAACGAATCTAACTAGGTCAATATTTGTCAAGTCTATAGATTCCTTAAGTTCATCTACACCTAGTCAAGTCGGTTAAATTCTTCGTGCCTACCGACGCATCAAACCAGAGCATAGACCCTTCAACTTTAGGTACGTTACACAGACTTAGATTGCATGTTATCACTTAATAATATCACTTCCCAAAACATCTCCCTCAAGCACATTCCATAACCAACATGTTATTATTTTTTTGATTTTTTTTTTGATTTTTGACTTATTATTTTTTTAAATTTTCTAATTTTTTTTTTGTTTTTATTTCTCCCCCTAAATTTATGCATAGGAGAGAAACGAAAGTAAATGCGCAAATTTAAACTATTCTAAAACAAAAATTTGTCTTTAAAGTGAATCAGCTTAAGAAAAACTCAGGAGTATAGAGAAGAAAACTCAAACCGTAAGTCACCGATTGAATTTGCATCCAAAAGGTCTGAGAACAGCACGCATAATATCAGAACAAATATGAAAATTCTTCATGTCATTAAGCACAAACCCCGTGAGTGATCACTTCCTTTATTCCCTTCCCACAAGGACACATACTCTCAAACAATGTTCTAAGTGTTGTACAGTTGAGAGATGTCCCCTATCAAGTGCCAGGAACAGCCACTACCAACAAACCAAAGTTTGATGATATGCCTCCATAGCTGCTCCGACACAAAGCGGGATTAGTTGGTCTTTAGAACCAGTCCATTTTGAAACTGGGTTGACCTTTGTCATCCTTGCATGGTACTCTCACCCATGACATGTCCTGCTTATCACAAACAGAATATGAAGAAATATTAGAGTCGTTAGAAGATTTGGGAGAGTGAGCCTTCAGAACCCATTTATAGTTGGGTTTAGCCCATTTCTTTTTCGATCTTATGGATGGCTCAGTACTTGCTTTTGAACTTGATGCCGGCCGTTGAGATGATTTTGATTTTGACTTCACGGGAGCATCTCTTGGATTTGGCTTCTTGGTCGACATTCCCTTCTTGACCTTGGGATTTGATTTCTTGGCCTTTGGAGTTGAACTCTTGCCCTTCATGGCATTCTAGTCGCCATTGTCTGAACATGACCTTGAGGGGTTTCTTTTGAAGTGTCTCCCTCTTGGTGCGTTTTACCAACCTTGTGCATACTAGGGAATGTATGCGCGATTTGGATAGTTTCGGGCAATGTTTCCAGGTGTTCCACAGTGAAAACATGTCTTTTTATTCACTTTGGAGTTGTTTCTTCTTGCCCCTGGTGGCGTATCCTTGCCTCGTTTCTGATTGTTCCCACAAGCACACTTGCAGCAAGTCGGCTGTTTCACTTGACTTGGTGGCCTGTACTTCTCAACAGCAAGTTGATCAGAAGCAACTGAGTTCGAAGCAACAGATTCAAAGTTTAAGGAGTCATTAGTTTGTTCAATAGTTTTCTCCTTGTTCTCATCCTCTACTACTTTACCTGCACATGTAACAGAATCATTAGAAACGTTCACTTCATCCTTTTTTGGCACAACCGCAACAGGTTTCCCATATTGGAGATGTTCCTCATTGTCTATTTCTTCATGTGTCATAGGGATGGATGTGTAGTTATGATTGAAAGGGGAAGGAACACTATCATACCCTAGACCCTTGTTTTGATTATCTTTGAATTTCAATTGATTATCAAATAAGGACTCGACTGTCTTAGTTGACGCAATGTAATTTTTGAAACTAACATATGTTTTTCCACACTTTATTTTCAAAGTGTCAAATTCTTCAGTTACAGCAGCAAGTTTTTTCTTAATGTGATCATAATTTTCACACTTGTTGCTATAATCTTTTGGAGTTTTCGAAAATCCTTGATTTTGGTTTCTAAGTGAGCTTTTAATGGTTTCTGTCCTTTCCTAAGAGTATATCCTTCGTATTTGTGGTCCTCATTTTCCCTTTTTAGCAAATCAATTTGTTCGCGAAGAAATTTAATCGTAGCTTTACAAGATGGAGTACATGAAACTTCATTTACCGGAATTGATGTGGAACTCATCATTTTTTTATATATTTTTTTTAGTATTTTTAATTTTTTAATTTTTTATTATTAATATTTTTTATATTTTCAATTGAACTTTTACTTAAAAACCGAGAAAGTCAACCTTAAAAGTCAAAATTTAAAAGTCAAACTCAAAAGGCAAACTTGAAAAGTCAAACTTAAAAGTTAAACCGAAAAGCCAAATTTAAAAAATTAAAAGTCAAACGAGAAAGTCAAAATTTAAAGTCAAAGGTCAACCTTTAAAAGTCATAGTCAAAAATTTTAAGGTCAAAGATAAAAATAAAATCAAAAATTAATAACTAAAAAATTTGGGTTGAAAATAGAATTTAGAAATAAAGAAAATTGATTTTTGGGTTAAAAGTGTTAATTTTGTGGAAAAAAAAAGCATGCGAGAAAGACTGGATATGATTTAAATTTCGAAATAATGAACCAAGTGGTAGCCTAGAGGAGTTGGTAAGGCGCGAAGGTGATGAAGCTAGTGACTCCGGTTCGATTCTTGCAAGTACGTTTCGCGTGTTCTTTGTAGTTCAACTGGTAAGGCTCTTGGTGAAGAACCAAGAGATCTGGGTTCGAACCACTGCAACCGCAACTCGTTCTTTAATTTTTTTAAGTGTAATACATGCGAAGTTCGGACCCTATGCGAGGCTGGCCGCACACGTCCGAGCCGCACTCCGAGACCGCACACGTCTGAGCCGCACACACGAGCCACGCTCTGCTGAGCTGCACACACCGAGGCCGCACTCTTTCAACCAGCAACACACCTTCAACCGGGCCGCACACCTTCAACAGATTCGCAAAAAAACGACGTTTTTCACCCTTTTTTGCTCCAAAACTCGATCAAAAACTCGTTTTTATGAAAAATGCAAAGAAGTAACCCCCCTTATTTTTGTGAGATCTATCCAAAAACGCTACTCTCTTTTCAAAATAAGATCAAATAAGCTCCAGATCTGAAAAAATTGATTGACACAACCAAGCTCTGATACCAATTGTAAGTACCCAAAATTGCTTGTGTATCAATCAGATCCAATTGATGGTGCAGAATCCCAATCAATTGGATGATTCATATCAAATATAGAAGAGAAGGAGAAGAAGAATTAAGATGAATCTAATGATATATTGATGATATGAATTATGCTCCTTACAATAGATTCTCTCTCACACACATTTCTTCTCTCTAACTTTCTCTCTCTACAAGATGCTCTCTTCTCCTAACCATCTCACCGTACACTCACATGCACTCCTATATTTATATGAACTTCCAGCCATACACATGTGTACAGCCGCACACCCTGTGTACGGTCGTACACATGATGTGCGGCCGTACACACGTGTACGTCCGTACACACAAACCGCAAAGACATAAAACATTACATAAAAATATATTTTCCTAGAAAAGAAAAGTATAGACCATATTTTTTATCCAACAATAACCTCGAAATTTTTAAAGTTTAATTGACATTAGATGATGAAGAAAAGGTGTTTTATTTATGATTAAAGTGTTGCTATCTCTTGTCTATCGTTTACTATATTTCTTTTGCATGTTTTGACTTACAGAATAATTATGTTTGGTATATCATATTATTCGAACCTCCACAATCGGTCATATGTCAGAAGTAGGTATGAATCAAGACTGTCATCATTGGTTGCATATGTCTAAGTTGTTGGATATTGCTACAACAATCATGGGCGCTCATAAGTTCTGAGCATTGGACTCAACCCACGCTTACTGGAATCATTTCATGGAATTTATCTCGAGTGATCGTGAGAAGGTAATATCATATAAGTTTTCAAACCTAGAGATGTGATTTGTTACTTATGACTTGGTTATGCATTGATTGTACGTAAACGCATTGGTAACTTGATGTTATAAAACATGCTTTTATGTATAATTCAATGAGTAGTAGAACAAACATATGAGTCGAAGTTTATCTGTTCCTTCTTGGATTAGAAGTTGATATTTGGGCCCCTCGATGATTTTGTTTTGACATATGTACCGGCCCGGTCAGAACTAAGTTGATGTGTTCAATTAAGTTCTTTGTCAAACAAATCGGAAATCGGGAAACCAACTGCTGGACAATAAGTAAGACATTGTTCCATGTATTTGTCTGGCTGATATCTAGAATAGAGGATTATATCATCACTTATCTTAGATGGCATAGCATCATCTTCTCAGTCCGAGAAACCTTGAAAGAGCTACGATTGCTGATCAGTTCCTGAATTCATACTTGCAGTTATAGTTATTAGACTTATCCAAGTAGGAGACTGTTGGATAAGATGTCTAAGTCCATAACTATTTCTGGTATGTATGTGACAACCCCAAATATATTGCCGTTACAAACCCTATTTTCACTAACGGAATGCGTCACTATATGTTATTTCTCGGTATTGTCTGGGTCGTCAATAAACAAATATCTAGTTAATTACATGTTCCGGTATTATCATAAGTAATTATAACTTGTAAATGTTAACCCCGTTTAACTAAATAGAGTTATATTACTTTTCGACCATTTCACTCGGGTAAAAAGTTTTAACCCCGTTAAACTTTAGCATCGGGTAGCCGTGTATCGGGTGCAATACCCGAGACATATAAAAATGATTGAACACTACAATTGAACTCTTTTACCACATTTCACCTCTCTCTCTCTCACTACTTTCTCTCTCTAGACCCGAAATCGACCCCAAATCCGCGAATTTCCGACTTCCAAATGTAAGGACTCATTCCCTATCTTAATCTAAACATACTTTACTGCATTTAGAGTCCAAAATCATAGAAAACAAGGAACAAAATGGAGTTTACGGCCTAAGAAGCCCCTTAGGCCGTAAACCCCCAAAATCATGCCAAAGACCTTGTTTTTCCTTCCTTTAAGCTTATGGACTAATTGAGGTATAAACCTAGGAGACTTTGGACACTAAAACACAAAGAATTGGTGCTTAAAAAGGAGTTTACGGCCCAAGCTTGTGCTTAGGCCATAAACACCTCAAACACCCCAAAAACCCTTGTTTAAAGTCCCAAAAACTCATCTAGGGAGTTTGGTAAATTAGGCTTGACAACAAGGAAGGCTTAAATGCATCAAACAACATCATTTGATGGCAAAAAGAGGAGTTTACGGCCAAGGCTAATCTTGGGCCGTAAACACCCATGTTTTTGTGTCAAACAAGTCCCAAAACCCCTCAAATGCATGTAAGGAATTTAGCTAAGGCCTTTAGAGGGGTGTTGTACCATTAAACTTCCCATTTTGAGGCCAAATGAAGAGTTTACGGCCAAGGATATTCTTGGGCCGTAAACTCCCCAAATTTCATGCCAAATTGTCCCAAAACTCATTGTAAGGCCTTCTAGGATTTATCTAAGGTGAATAAGAACATGTTGTACCATTTAAACATCCATCTTGAAGGATTTAATGGAGTTTACGGCCCAAGAACAAGCCTTGGCCGTAAACTCCCCAAAATGTCACAAAACAAGAGTTTAATCCCTCCATATTGGTCCAAGACACATACCATTAAAGTAAGGAAGTGAAATAAGGCCTTAAACAAGCAATTTGGAAGACCACATGAGCTTACGGCCAAGCCTAGGGGGCTTACGGCCGTAAACTCCCAAGGAGTGGCCTTTAGGCCATAAACTCCAAGGGAGTGAGCTCATGGACCCTCCCGTAAATCCTTCTTAGTCTTAAACCGCTCCCGGGAACCCCTTCAAGGCCCTAAAACCCCGAATTGATGCTAGAATGCCTCAATACTTAAACGGAAAGCATAAAATGATTTATTTATTGTAAAACACATATTTTCATATGACATTAGGGTCCTAAAGGTGTACAAGTCATTATTTGGAACAAAACGCTCAACCGACACTTTTACCCGATTTACCCGATTCACCCGATTTACGAGATTTCAGGTGAGTTCATACCCCTTTAATGAACCCTTCAAATGTTTTATATGTTTTAGGGGGGAGATACAAGTTGAATATACATGTTTATGAAAAGTTATACAAGACAATTTTTCAGATTACAGAATTAATCACATGTGATTCATAACCTGTAGTTCAAATCACATGTGATTTATCACTATGCTTTATAAATAAATCAATTGTTTTCAAAACTATCTTGGATAAACAAACAAGTTTTAAATGTTTCTTTCGTACAACACTTTTGTTTAATAAAACTCCTTATAAGAATGTAACCATACTAATATATTTATATAAGTAAGACTTGAAGGACTTAGGACCGATAGCTCGCCTTATTTCCTGTTTCTTGTTTGATTGTGGGCTTAGGGTAGTGGTTATCCGTCCGACTGTCATTGATTTCTTAGTTATATATCTCGTATATTAGTACGGGTTACGAGTACTTCTTATTTCATTAGATGCCTAAATCACTAACCTAACTAGAACCATACACACTAATCTAACTATAATAGGTATAGTTAGGGACTATATCCCTTGTTTTAACTACTACTCTACACTACTATAATTCTCTCTATTATGAAACAATACACTAATAAGAGAATACAATACAAGTTATACAAAAGACTACTACACTATAATACAAGAGAATGTACTAATTATGAGATAATTCATTAATCCACTACGGGATACTTTATACGCTACACACTACGCCCGGGGTTTTCCGATAGGAAGACGACACTTTATGTATAGATCTATACGGGGCAGACGCTATTACATCCCGACTGATAACTTCAGTCTGAGCCGCTCAGGTCCAGGGATGCCTTTACTCTACTACACTATGCATGACAGGGAAGGTCATGGTGGTCCGCTATTACTCACACTATTGGTAACATACAAGAAAGACACTATAACCGCACTAAAATACTAAAAGAAAGATGAAGTAATATCCCGAAGTAAATAAGTATCTAATACTAAAGGATGCTGCAACACTATTATGTACTCCAAGAATAACTCACTATATTGCCTTACTTAATGGTGAGTCACTATTACACTTCTACGATAAATGGCTTTCAAAGATAGAATCAATATACTTCTTAAAGATTTTTATTTACTATACAGTTCTGGAAAATATAGGATTTTCTAGGTTTTACCACTGCTTATGACTTCAAACTCCAGTTTTCATACTAATGATTCTAATGATTTTTATACAAGTACTCACACTAAACTCTTATGAACTCACCAGCTTTATGCTGATATTCTTTTCAAAATAACTTGTATCTTCAGGTCAAAGATAGACAGGTACAGCTGCAGCATTTTTGGAGAAGATGGAGTATGCAAGACCCATCTCTTATTTTTGTTTACTTTTGGTGTTTGTCAAACATTACAAAACACACTTGTAAAGACACTTACTATGTAAATGAAATGGTTGCATGTTTCTTTTTTTTACTATTATACAAATGTGATGATACTGTACACTACGTCATCCACCCCGAAACGTATTCCGCCGTTATCGGTTTGGGGTGTGACAGATTGGTATCAGATAATTGTTTATAGTGAATCAAGTATATCAACCTATAAAAGATATACGAACTATAAACACTTCGGGACTGAAACACTCTGACCAAGAATATATATTCTTAAGTATCTAAAAGATTTAACTAAGTATATATATACACACATCACTATAAAACACAGAAGTCAGTATCATCCTAGAACAAAACAAAAATATTAAGATTGTTGGATAGCACAATTGGGCTTAGAGACATATAGTCACATCTAGGGGGATGTAGCCTGATCAACTACGTTTTCCTGGAAGTGACTAGCATGTGCCTAAGCTTGGTTGTGGTATTACAACAAGTCTAAAACTTACCGACACTACCACAATAACGTTAACATTAGAATACTATAGGAGTATTCGGTACCTCTAAAAATATACATCTGTGAGAACTAAAAAGGGTCGTTACTGATGGAGCAATAGTTGCTAAATGGATACTTTCGAGTTACATGTGACTAGAGCGTTATAGACTTAGAATCTGTGATCTTTGCTTTACTTCCTGTTCCTTGTTTGGTTGTGGATTTAGAGTTAGGATCATTTATTCGACGAACTATCCTGCCCCAGTCACATGTAATTAGTATGCATTATGCAAGTATTGTTCCAACTCGTGACGACCATCTTATAAGTAATTTAGGTTAGTACGCCTATTAATCTCCTCTTCCCTTTTTTTTCTCGCATAGATACCATGGCTAGCTTCCACCCTCCTGGCGACCCGTACTACCCAAACCAGGGTAATGGGGGATGGCTCAGTGAAGAGTCGGATGATGATCACCCAATCCCTTTGGATGACCACCGAGCAGAAGGCTTTCCGGATAACTCCGACTCCGAGCCAGAAGTTAATAACCTACCACCCGGAGTTCCAAACCCCAACTCCCGTCCGACATTTCAGGGCCCCACTCCTATGTGGGCCATATCCTTGCACAGATGGAGCGAAGAGCAGGGTCAGCCCATGCCATACAATGGAGACCGAAGTTTCTACAACATAAACGAAGGAGGATCAGCAGATCAGGTTCTGCCCATCATGACCCGAAGAATTGCCAGGAATGTCGAGCAAGGTCAAGCTGCAATAGGTCGAGTTGTAGAAGTGGATGCCAAACCAAATCTCAACACAGTTCGCATCCGCCAACTCGAAGAAGCCATTGACAGGACAAGGAGAACCAATGAGGCTCTACAGCACCAACTGGATGCATCCCGAGCCAAAGTTGGAGAACTCCGTGCACACCAAAGGATTCATGATCGACACCTTCAAGAAGTTATGCGCCAGCTAGCAGGTCTGAGGATTCGCCCAACAAGCAACCGTCGCCAGTAGAAGACGTCTAGTTACCTCAATCTTTTGTTAATGGATTAACCTTTCCACTCTATGTTCCGTAGATCTATTATCTGTAAACATTCCTAGCTTGAAAGCACTCTAGTTAAACCTCTAAACTGCCAACATTTTCTCTATGGTATGATGTAAGACCTATTGCTAGGTCAAATTTTCATGAACTTGTGTTGCGTCATTAATACCAATATATTGGCAGTTGATTTCTCTATTGTTATAACTCTCATCTTGATCTTGGATTATGTTGATTTAATCCACGAAACACTCTATTTATATTCGCAATAGGCTCTTACTATTGCTATCATTTCTATAATTCTTCCAGTAAAGGATGCCTCCATGAAAGCGCCCCACCAGAGGAAGGCCTGCAACTCAAACCCCTACTCCACCACCTCCCCCTCCACAGATCGATCCGGTGCTATTCCAAACAGCGGTGACTGCGGCCGTGACAGCAGCCATGGCCCAAATGAATTCTGGGGATGCGAGCGGTGGTAACTCCAGGTTCGGTGAAGTCCATCCTAGAGTGCAGGGATGCACTTATAAGGATTTCATGAACTGTAAACCTACCTTCTTCGACGGTACCGGAGGAATCCTGGCGTTATCCCAATGGTTCGAAAGAATCGAAGCGGTGTTTGAGATGTGCTCTTGTCCCGAGGAGAGCAATCAAGTTCGCTACTGCTACCCTCACTAACAGGGCCTTGACATGGTGGAACGGCCATGTTAGTTCACTTTCCTTGGTCACAGCCAATACTATGGGCTGGGACACCCTAAAAGACCTCATGAGAGGAGAGTACTGCCCTAGGGGCGAAGTTCAGAAACTTGAGGAAGAACTCTGGAACCTCAAGATGAAGGGGACTGATATAACGGCTTATACGGCCAGGTTTTGCAACTTGGCAGCTATGTGCCCCAATATGATCCCCTCGGAAAGCAAGAAGATTGAACAGTACATCTGGGGTTTAGTGCCTCTGTATCGAGGGAATGTTCTAGCTTCACGCCCTACAACTTTTGACAGCGCCAAGGAATTGGCCCAGAGTCTGATCAACCACGAAATCTCCTCCACTCCAGCAACAGTAACCACAACAACCACTGCACCACCCGTTTCATCTGACAGAAAGAGGAAGCGATGGGATAAGAAGAAGGGCAAGAAAACTCAAACCTCCTCAAAGGACCAACAAATTGTGGCGGTCCATGCTGCCACCACCCCGACTACTCCAGCTGCTCTACCCCCGCCGAAAGCTTACAGTGGGAACGTGCCCAAGTGTCCCAAGTGCCCTTTCCACCACAACAGCACCTGCCGTGAACTGCAGTGTTCCAACTGCGGTCGAAAGGGCCATACTGTCCGATTTTGTAAGGCCCCTCCCAAACCTATCACGCAGGTTCCTGGTACGGGAGCGACCCCAACTTGTTATGGCTGTGGAGAAGCAGGTCATTTTAAAAGAAACTGTCCAAAGACCACAAATGCTGGAGGAACTGGAAGGCTACTCGCTATCGGTCACAATGAAGCGGTAGCAGATCCCACGGTAGTCACGGGTACGTTTCTTCTCAACAACTCCTATGCCTGTGTCTTATTTGATAGTGGTGCAGAAAGAAGTTTCGTGAATCATAACTTTAAATACTTACTCAAACAAACCCCTCAACCACTAAAAGAAACATTCGTCGTAGAAATGGCTAATGGGAAAACGGAAAGCTCTAGCGAAATCTACATAGGTTGCACTCTCATGTTAGACGATCACTCATTTCCAATCGATCTTATGCCAGTCTCAATCAAAAATTTCGATGTCATTGTTGGTATGGATTTGTTGAGTCTCCATCGCGCCGATATCCTATGTTCCGACAAAGCCATTCGTCTGAACCTTCCGAATCACGAAACCCTCTTGATATATGGAGATAAGCCGAGTACGAGCCTTCGTATCATCTCCAGTGTTCAAGCTCAGAAATACTTACGCAAGGAATATCGCGCCTTTCTGGCCCACGTCGTCGACACTAACCAGAAATCGAAAGATCCAAAAGACATTCCCGTAGTATGCGATTTCTCTGATGTCTTTCCGGAGGATCTTCCCGGCCTACCTCCCAAACGTCAGATTGAGTTCAGAATCGACCTAATTCCAGGAGCTACCCCTGTAGCTAAGTCGCCCTACCGTCTAGCGCCCGCCGAAATGCAAGAACTATCTGGTCAACTCAACGAACTGCCCAGCAAGGGCTTTATAAGACCGAGTTTCTCACCTTGGGGAGCTCCGGTCTTGTTCGTGAAGAAGAAAGACGGATCGTTTCGGATGTGCATCGATTATAGAGAACTCAATAAACTCACGGTTAAAAATCGCTACCCTCTCCCTCGTATCGATGATCTGTTTGATCAACTACAAGGAGCAAGTTACTTCTCCAAGATTGACCTTAGATCTGGGTATCATCAGTTACGGGTACTTGAAGAAGATGTTCCGAAGACAGCTTTCCGAACCCGCTACGGACATTTTGAGTTCGTAGTGATGCCCTTTGGACTGACTAATGCCCCCGCAGTATTCATGGACTTGATGAATAGAGTGTGTCGTCCATACCTGGATCAGTTCGTCATTGTCTTCATTGACAATATCCTCGTTTACTCTCGGAACGAGGAAGAACACAGGGATCACTTACGACGAGTCTTGGAAACGTTGCGATCCGAAAAGTTATATGCGAAGTTCTCTAAGTGCGAGTTCTGGATCCGAAGAGTTGAATTCTTAGGTCATTTGGTTAGTGAAGAAGGAATTCATGTGGATCCCTCCAAGATTAAAGCTATTGAGAACTGGTCAGCGCCGAAGACGCCTATAGAAATTCGTCAATTTCTAGGCCTCGCTGGCTACTACCGTAGATTCATTCAAAACTTTTCTCGGATTGCGAAGCCTCTCACTATGCTGACACAGAAAGGGGTATCGTTCGACTGGGAAGAAAGACAGGAGAAGGCATTTCAAACCCTGAAGCGAGCCCTATGCACCGCACCAGTATTATCCCTTCCCGAAGGGACAGAAGATTTTGTTGTATACTGTGATGCATCCAATCAGGGGCTCGGTTGTGTCTTGATGCAACGGGGTAAGGTTATCGCATATGCCTCGAGACAGCTAAAGACCCATGAGGCGAACTACACTACTCACGACCTCGAGTTAGGAGCGGTTATCTTTGCACTAAAAATCTCGAGACACTACTTATATGGGACGAAGAGTGTGGTGTACACTGATCATAAAATCCTTCAACACATAATGAACCAAAAAGAACTCAACATGAGGCAGCGTCGATGGGTCGAGCTACTTAACGATTACGACTGTGAAATTAGATACCACCCGGGAAAAGCCAATGTAGTAGCAGATGCACTGAGCAGGAAGGAGTATACTGGTCGAAGGACCAAATCGTTGACGATGACTATCCATTCGCATCTCTCCACACAGATCAAAGAGGCTCAGCTGGAAGCCTCAAAGCTCGAGAACATGTTGGGAGAATCTATGCGCGAAATGGATAAAAATCTGGAGGTTAAGGGTGACGGAGCCTACTACTTCATGGACCGAATCTGGACTCCACGCCATGGAGGTTTTAGAGATTTGGTTATGAGAGAAGCGCATAACACTCGCTATTCCATCCACCCGGGTTCAGATAAGATGTATTTGGATCTTAAAAAGCTATACTGGTGGCCAAACATGAAAGCGGAGATCGCCACCTTTGTGAGTAAGTGCCTTACTTGCGCGAAGGTCAAGGTCGAATATCAAAAGCCTTCAGGACTCCTTCAACAACCTGAGACACCAGAATGGAAGTGGGAGCGGATCACAATGGACTTTATAACCAAACTTCCCAAGACAGCGGGTGGATTAGATACTATTTGGGTCATTGTTGACAGGTTGACTAAGTCCGCACACTTCCTACCCATTAAGGAAACGGACAAGATGGAGAAACTCACTAGAATATACCTTAAAGAAATAGTACGACTACATGGCATCCCAATATCTATTATCTCACACAGAGATAAAAGATTCACCTCTAGGTTCTGGCAATCGTTGCAAGAAGCACTAGGGACGAGGCTGGACATGAGTACAGCCTACCATCCGCAGACCGATGGACAGAGTGAGAGGACGATTCAAACCTTAGAGGATATGTTGCGATCTTGTGTGATTGACTTCGGTAAGTCATGGGACACACACTTACCTCTTGTGGAATTTTCTTATAATAATAGTTATCATACGAGCATCAAGGCAGCCCCATTCGAAGCCCTCTACGGCCGTAAGTGTAGATCCCCTCTGTGTTGGGCTGAGGTGGGTGACACTCAGCTAGCTAAAGGAAGAGTTCCTGATAGCTCCCTCACTGGTCCGGAGATCATTCGAGAAATGACCGAGAAGATTGTACAGATACGCGAACGACTAAAAGCCGCTAGGGATCGACAGAAAAGCTACGCCGACAAACGAAGAAAACCTTTGGAATTCCAGGTGGGAGATCGAGTCCTGTTGAAGGTCTCACCCTGGAAGGGCACGATACGCTTTGGAAAGCGTGGAAAGTTGAACCCAAGGTACATAGGGCCTTTTGAGATTCTCGCCAGAATCAGTCCCGTAGCTTATAAACTTAACCTACCTCACGAACTAAACAACATACACCCTACCTTTCACGTCTCTAACTTGAAGAAATGCCTGTCAGACGAGACACTCGTAATTCCCCTTGACGAGATTGAGGTTAATGAGAGCCTCAACTTCATGGAAGAGCCCATGGAAATTATAGATCGAGAAGTAAAACGAACGAAGCAAAGCCGTATCCCAATTGTGAAAGTTCGGTGGAACGCCAAACGAGGACCGGAATACACTTGGGAACACGAAGACCAAATGAAACTCAAATACCCCCCATCTCTTCGCGTAGTAGTATTGTAATTCTTATCTGTATGAATTATAAATTTCGGGACGAAATTCCCCTAACGGGGGGATAATGTGACAACCCCAAATATATTGCCGTTACAAACCCTATTTTCACTAACGGAATGCGTCACTATATGTTATTTCTCGGTATTGTCTGGGTCGTCAATAAACAAATATCTAGTTAATTACATGTTCCGGTATTATCATAAGTAATTATAACTTGTAAATGTTAACCCCGTTTAACTAAATAGAGTTATATTACTTTTCGACCATTTCACTCGGGTAAAAAGTTTTAACCCCGTTAAACTTTAGCATCGGGTAGCCGTGTATCGGGTGCAATACCCGAGACATATAAAAATGATTGAACACTACAATTGAACTCTTTTACCACATTTCACCTCTCTCTCACACTACTTTCTCTCTCTAGACCCGAAATCGACCCCAAATCCGCGAATTTCCGACTTCCAAACGTAAGGACTCATTCCTTATCTTAATCTAAACATACTTTACTGCATTTAGAGTCCAAAATCATAGAAAACAAGGAACAAAATGGAGTTTACAGCCTAAGAAGCCCCTTAGGCCGTAAACCCCCAAAATCATGCCAAAGACCTTGTTTTTCCTTCCTTTAAGCTTATGGACTAATTGAGGTATAAACCTAGGAGACTTTGGACACTAAAACACAAAGAATTGGAGCTTAAAAAGGAGTTTATGGCCCAAGCTTGTGCTTAGGCCGTAAACACCTCAAACACCCCAAAAACCCTTGTTTAAAGTCCCAAAAACTCATCTAGGGAGTTTGGTAAATTAGACTTGACAACAAGGAAGGCTTAAATGCATCAAACAACATCATTTGATGGCAAAAAGAGGAGTTTATGGCCAAGGCTAAGCTTGGGCCGTAAACACCCATGTTTTTGTGTCAAACAAGTCCCAAAACCCCTCAAATGCATGTAAGGAATTTAGCTAAGGCCTTTAGAGGGGTGTTGTACCATTAAACTTCCCATTTTGAGGCCAAATGAAGAGTTTACGGCCAAGGATATTCTTGGGCCATAAACTCCCCAAATTTCATGCCAAATTGTCCCAAAACTCATTGTAAGGCCTTCTAGGATTTATCTAAGGTGAATGAGAACATGTTGTACCATTTAAACATCCATCTTGAAGGATTTAATGGAGTTTACGGCCCAAGAACAAGCCTTGGCCGTAAACTCCCCAAAATGTCACAAAACAAGAGTTTAATCCCTCCATATTGGTCCAAGACACATACCATTAAAGTAAGGAAGTGAAATAAGGCCTTAAACAAGCAATTTGGAAGACCACATGAGCTTACGGCCAAGCCTAGGGGGCTTACGGCCGTAAACTCCCAAGGAGTGGCCTTTAGGCCATAAACTCCAAGGGAGTGAGCTCATGGACCCTCCCGTAAATCCTTCTTAGTCTTAAACCGCTCCCGGGAACCCCTTCAAGGCCCTAAAACCCCGAATTGATGCTAGAATGCCTCAATACTTAAACGGAAAGCATAAAATGATTTATTTATTGTAAAACACATATTTTCATATGACATTAGGGTCCTAAAGGTGTACAAGTCATTATTTGGAACAAAACGCTCAACCGACACTTTTACCCGATTTACCCGATTCACCCGATTTACGAGATTTCAGGTGAGTTCATACCCCTTTAATGAACCCTTCAAATGTTTTATATGTTTTAGGGGGGAGATACAAGTTGAATATACATGTTTATGAAAAGTTATACAAGACAATTTTTCAGATTACAGAATTAATCACATGTGATTCATAACCTGTAGTTCAAATCACATGTGATTTATCACTATGCTTTATAAATAAATCAATTGTTTTCAAAACTATCTTGGATAAACAAACAAGTTTTAAATGTTTCTTTCGTACAACACTTTTGTTTAATAAAACTCCTTATAAGAATGTAACCATACTAATATATTTATATAAGTAAGACTTGAAGGACTTAGGACCGATAGCTCGCCTTATTTCCTGTTTCTTGTTTGATTGTGGGCTTAGGGTAGTGGTTATCCGTCCGACTGTCATTGATTTCTTAGTTATATATCTCGTATATTAGTACGGGTTACGAGTACTTCTTATTTCATTAGATGTCTAAATCACTAACCTAACTAGAACCATACACACTAATCTAACTATAATAGGTATAGTTAGGGACTATATCCCTTGTTTTAACTACTACTCTACACTACTATAATTCTCTCTATTATGAAACAATACACTAATAAGAGAATACAATACAAGTTATACAAAAGACTACTACACTATAATACAAGAGAATGTACTAATTATGAGATAATTCATTAATCCACTACGGGATACTTTATACGCTACACACTACGCCCGGGGTTTTCCGATAGGAAGACGACACTTTATGTATAGATCTATACGGGGCAGACGCTATTACATCCCGACTGATAACTTCAGTCTGAGCCGCTCAGGTCCAGGGATGCCTTTACTCTACTACACTATGCATGACAGGGAAGGTCATGGTGGTCCGCTATTACTCACACTATTGGTAACATACAAGAAAGACACTATAACCGCACTAAAATACTAAAAGAAAGATGAAGTAATATCCCGAAGTAAATAAGTATCTAATACTAAAGGATGCTGCAACACTATTATGTACTCCAAGAATAACTCACTATATTGCCTTACTTAATGGTGAGTCACTATTACACTTCTACGATAAATGGCTTTCAAAGATAGAATCAATATACTTCTTAAAGATTTTTATTTACTATACAGTTCTGGAAAATATAGGATTTTCTAGGTTTTACCACTGCTTATGACTTCAAACTCCAGTTTTCATACTAATGATTCTAATGCTTTTTATACAAGTACTCACACTAAACTCTTATGAACTCACCAACTTTATGCTGATATTCTTTTCAAAATAACTTGTATCTTCAGGTCAAAGATAGACAGGTACAGCTGCAACATTTTTGGAGAAGATGGAGTATGCAAGACCCATCTCTTATTTTTGTTTACTTTTGGTGTTTGTCAAACATTACAAAACACACTTGTAAATACACTTACTATGTAAATGAAATGGTTGCATGTTTCTTGTTTTTACTATTATACAAATGTGATGATATTGTACACTACGTCATGCACCCCGAAACGTATTCCGCCGTTATCGGTTTTGGGGTGTGACAATGTACTTGACCTAACCCGGCATGGTCCATTTGGGTTGCATGGCACCATGCCATTGGATAAATGAGAGAAATAACACTTGTGGTTTATTTATATATTATAAGTTCTAATATATTAATAGTATTATTTAATTAGTTTGATCAAGAATTAATTGAGTGATCAAAAGATAACTAATTAAATATATCGGTTGATTATGTAAATCATCCATAACTTGTATAGTGGGCTAAGAGGCTCCATGGATTATCAAGTTGGGTTAAACCCATCGGATGCTCCATGGGAGTTACAAACCCATGGGTCATGGAAATGAAGAGTCATCACACATTAGGGTTTACATGGTGTAACCCTAGATGTGTCAACACTATATAAGGAACGCATTTGCCACCAAAATCAGCTACACAAGTACAAGTGAGGGCTAGGACGATTATTTAACCGTGTGTATTCTCTCAAAGTTTACTCCTTTGCATTTGGTGTTGTGTGAAGCATTTGAGGCATCACACTTGGGGTGCTAGGCTCACAAGGTTTCAAGAATCATAATCAACAACAAGGTAAGTTATTCTATCTTTCATTCAAGTTAAAAAATGTTCCCCATGTATGATAGATAGGAATATAACCTTGGAATTCAACTTTGCATGATAATTAGACAAACATAGATCCAAGGTTATTAGGGTTGCATGTACACTTAGGAAGTGTTAGAATGCTCAAAACCCATCACTTAATGAATCAAAACCATAAATTTTACCTCCTAGGGTCCATTTTATACGTAAAGTTCCAATCTTAACGTCCATGCATGGGGGTTTTTGGATCAAAAGGACATAAAAGAGGTATATAAGAAGCATGGGTCTCCCATGGCCATAAAGTTGGCACCTTTATGCCATGGGAACCCTCAATGGTTCCAGATTTGAAGTGTAACTCCAAACACACTCACAAGATCCGATTATAACTTCACAAACTCATAAAAAAGGTATAAAATAGCCCCAAAACAAGATCTAAGAGATAGATGGTCAAGGTTCAAGCTTTTTACCTTGAATGAACTGAGAATGAAGCAAAACCTCTTGATATACTAGCTTCCACTTGAACTCCCCATCTTCCTTCTTCTCTTCCAACTTCAAATGCACACAAAAGTCACCAAAAAGCTCAAGAACACTCAAAAGAGGCTTATGGTTCGAGTTAGGGATTTTTTTGGGTTAGGATGAACAATGGAAGTTGGTTTGGCGCGTTATAAGTTGTTTAAATAGAGTGCAAACCCCAAATATTAGGGTTTCACTCAGACAGTCCTACTCGTTGAGTCGTTCTCCTAACGCGTCGAGTAGGTCAATTATCGAGTCCCAGAGCAAAACATGAGTTTACTTTAAATTAAAATATGCACCAGGAACCGGGTGTTACACGTAGTCAAGGATTACGACTGTGAGATTCTTTACCATCTGGGTAAAGCGAATGTAGTGGCGGACGCTTTGAGCCGCAACTCGGCTGGACCTTCAGATGGGGTGTCATGTATGAGGATATTAGTGGATTCCACACTTTTGCAATTGACCAGGGAGGATCAAGTTGAGGGTGTTCGGGAAGAGAATTGTAAGAAAGAAAGGATCAGGGGTGTGAATGTCATATTTGTCACGGATAGTCGTGGGTTGTTAACCTACTGTGGTCGGGTTCTGGTTCAATGTCTAGTGGGATCAAACATGATTGTGTTGGAATAGGCTCATAAGTCTCGATTTTCTATTCATTTGGGGGCCACCAAGATGTACCAATCATTTAGATTGAGATATTGGTGGCTGTGTATGAAGAGAGAGATAGTCTGGTATGTGGAGAGATGCACGACCTGCAGGATGGTCAAGATCGAGCAACAGAGGCCGCATGGCAAGCTGTAGCTTATGGAGGTTCCCATATGGAAATGGGTGTAGATTTTAATGGACTTCATCACCAAGTTACCGAAGACGGCAAAGGGCTTTGATGCCATATGGGTCATCGTGGATCGATTGACCAAGAGTGACCACTTTCTAGTGATTCGGGAGAGTTCTTTGGCTGTGAAGTTGGCCGATGTGTATGTTTGCAAGAGTGTTGCTCGCCATGGGGTTCCAGTCTCCATTGCTTAGAACCGTGAAGTTCGATTCACCTTCTGTTTTTTGCAGAAGTTCCATGAGTAACTGGCCACGAGGCTACACTTCAACACAACTTTTATCATCCGCAGACTGAAGGCCAGAGTGATCAAACGATTCATACTCTCGAGGATATGTTGCGAGCATGTGTCTTTGATTTTGGTGGGAGCTGGGACTCCTACTTACCTCTTGTGGAGCTCTCCTACAACAACAATTATCACTCCACCATTAGTGATCCTACAACAATAGTTATCACTCCAGCATTAGTGCTCCACCTTTTGAGCTCTTGTATGGATAGAGATGTCATACCCAGGTTTTTTGGAGAGAGGTTGGTCATAGGGTTGTGGGATAGACCGAAGTGGTCTTGCAGACCACATAGCTGATTTAGCAGATAAGACAAACACTATGGACCACTCAGAGTCAGTAGAAGAGCTATACCGACTAACGCCAATCTGATTTAGAGTTTCAGGTTGGCGACATGGTATTGTTGAAGGTCTCACCTTGGAAAGGTGTGATACACTTCAAGAAGAAAGGAAAGTTAGGGACCCAATATATTTGGCCTTTTCGGGTTATTGTCAGGATTGTCAAGGTTGCTTACAGATTGGATCTTCCTGAGGAGCTCAGTGATATTCAAAGCACTTTCCATGTTTTGCAGCTACGAAAGTGCGTAATGGATGAGGATGCAGAGGTTTCCTTGGATTATATTCAGGTCAATGAGCGCCTAAACTATGTTGAGAGGTCGTTAGCTATCCTGGATAACAAGATGAAGGTTTTAAGTAGCAAGCAAGATAAAGGTTTTGTTAATATATTATAAGTTCTAATATATTAATAAGAAATCATATGATTTAATTAGTATTTGTCACACCCCCAAAACAGAACGGCGGAAACGTTCCGAGGCGGATGACTTCATGTGATAACGTAACAAATGAATACATAGTAAAGAAAGCAATACAGCCATCATATATATAATTAAACGTTTACATTGTTTAAAAGAGTACATGTTCAAAACCAATTACAATATGATGCCAAATATGAATTTAAACTAGTCCCGCAACGTTCCTTCTTCAAAAGCAATTTAGTACCTGTAATTACTGAGTCCTTGGGACATACAAGTAGTTTTGAAAGAGTAGATCAGCATTAAAGCTGGTGAGTTTCATAAGCATTTAATGATAGTATTTGTATGAAAATGAAATGGTTTGTTTTTGTTTGTTAGACTCTAGAAAATCCCATATTTCCTACTGGTGCAAACGTAGTTTTAAATCAAGAACAATACATGTTCAAAAGTTGATGGTTTCCCATCTATGAGTAGTGGTTAGAAGTTCCAAACTTATATCACAATTGGGTTTTTCATGCATAAAATAAATGAACTTATGTACGTATAAAACCTCCATTATATCTAAAAACCCCCGTAAATCAATGTGTTTTTAATACTCTATGTGAGTTTTATAACCATGCTATTGACAAGGAATGCCTATACACAACGTTCTTCAGGTGTTGGAATGTTTTTGACATTTGTCACCCCAAATGGTGTACTGTAGCTAACAGTCATGGCGCGGGGTTGTCAATCCCGTATAGATCTATACACAAACACCATGCTCCCCCTCTAAGGGATTCTGCTATATAATACAGGACTTGAAATGTGTACTCGAACGTACGTGAAGTTATTATCTCACAAAACTTAGTATAAAACAGATTTACGTGTGAAAATGTTCGTTTGTTGTTGTATATGAAAGTAGCTTCTTGAAATAGTATTTCCATGTATGTAAAAGTTTGTAGTATTATCGTAAAACTATACCTATTATAGTTTCCTAAAAGTGTGTTTCATTTGTATAATAAACCCTTAGTGAAAATGCTCACTTGTTATGAAAAGTATAGTTTTTGTAGTGCCAAAACCGACACACATACATATAGTATAAGCAGAGTGTCTGATATACATAAATACATAAATCATTTCTCATTTCAAAAGATAAAACGTTGTCGTGGTATAATTTGCATATGAAAGTTTCCCTATAATAGTTAAAAATCACATATGATTCCGTTGATAAAATGCGTATAGTGAAACTTTATTAACACACAATAATAATCGAGTGTTTTACTTGTATTCCCCCCTTAAAAGCATATAAAAGTACTCATAAAACATCTAAAAGTGTGAATTATAGGGGTATGAACTCAGTTGAAAGATCGGAGAAGGCGGGATGAAAACCAGATAGAATTTCGACTCGAGAAAGCGGAATTTCTCGAGATTCTCGGGAATCTCGAGAGCACAAATGACCCTCGGGACTTGAGCAATGTGATCGGGATTTTGGGATAGCACGGGCACGGAAAACGAGGCAATAATTCAAGAGAAATGAGAGAGAATGGCCCTTTTCTTCGGAACCCTCGCATCCTTTTTATAGGGGGTGTGAACCGCCCTTGTACGCTGGGCGTACCCGTGCGTCACGCATGAGCGCATCCTCGACTGCTTCGGTCTCCGGATGGAACGGGGCATAGCCTCGCATAGGGCGTGATGTGGACGATCCGAGGCCAAGGCCTCGAGTACGCTGGGTGTACTCGCGTGACTCAGCCTTCGGATAATACCGAAGTTTTCATTAAAATTTATATATTTATTATTTAATAAACTTCAAAAATTCATATCTTCTTCATACGAACTCCGTTTTCGATGTTCTTTATATCCACGCGTAGGTGAGACTATACTCTACAACTTTCATTTAGATTCCATCGGCAAATTTTGAAATTATTTTTATTACATATTATTAAAAGGTCGCGGTAAGAAAATTTCTTTAAAAATTCATAACTTCATTATCTGACGTCTGTTTTTTGCCAGAATTTTTACTGTTGAAAAACCGTTGTCGAGACCTTCGATTCTCATTTAGGTCATTCTGGTCAAAAGTTGCTCGATCTCTGTTTCGAGTTTTTAGGTGTCCGTTGCTAAGCCGAACTTGGAAAATTTATAACTTTCTTATACGAAGTCAGATTTGGACGTTCTTTTTACGTACGATCATGGTTTGTTGACATCTAACATAATAGATAATATAATTAGTGATTTTTTGGATATTTTATTTTCGAAGTTAATTTCATTATAACGAACGTGGTTACAATACTTGACTTTTTAGTTCGTTTACATAGAGTTGAAATATCGGGTTGTCACATCATCCCCCTCTTAGAGGGAACTTCGTTCCAAAATTTAAAGTAAGAAAGATACATGTGAATCAGAGAAAAAGTTGTGGGTGTTTTTGTTTCATCCGATCTTCGCGTTCCCATGTGAATTCAGGTCCTTGCTTGGCGTTCCAACGGACTTTGACGATGGGTATGCGGCTTTGTTTCGTTTGTTTGACCTCTCGGTCCATGATTTCTATTGGTTCTTCCACGAAGTTAAGGCTCTCATTGATCTTGATCTCGTCGAGTGGGATAGCAAGAGTCTCATCAGACATACACTTTTTCAAATTCGATACATGGAAGGTTGGGTGTATGTTACTAAGTTCCCGTGGTAGATTAAGTTTGTCAGCTACATGGCCGATTCTGGCGAGAATGTCGAAAGGCCCTATGTACCTTGGGTTTAGCTTTCCATGCTTTCCAAAGCGTATTAAGCCTTTCCACGGCGAGACTTTCAATAGAACGCGGTCTCCTACTTGGAATTCCAAAGGTTTTCTCCGTTGGTCAGCGTAGCTTTTCTGTCGGTCTCTAGATGTTTTCAACCATTCACGAATCTGAACGATCTTCTCTGTCATTTCTTGTACGATTTCCGGACCGGTGAGGGTGTTTTCAGTATCTCATCCTTTAGCTAATTGTGTGTCGCCAACTTCGGTCCAGCATAGAGGGGATCTGCACTTGCGGCCATAGAGGGCTTCAAATGGAGCAGCCTTTATGCTCGTATGATAACTATTGTTGTATGAAAATTCGACAAGAGGTAAATGGATATCCCATGCCTTTCCAAAGTCAATCACATAGGCTCTCAGCATATCCTCCAAAGTTTGTATCATTCTCTCACGTTGCCCGTCTGTTTGTGGACGGTAGGCTGTACTCATGTCTAGTCTAGTCCCTAGGGAACATTGTAGTGACTGCCATAACCTTGATGTAAATCTACTATCTCTATCGGAGATAATGGATATCGGAACCCCATGCAATCTCACTATTTCCCTTATGTAAGTTCTTGTAAGCCTTTCCATCTTGTCATTCTTCTTGATTGGTAGAAAATGCGTGGATTTGGTCAATCTGTCGACAATGACCCATATGGTATCAAGTCCACCCGTTGTCTTGGGTAACTTGGTTATGAAATCCATAGCAATCCGTTCCCATTTCCATTCCGGTATCTCTGGTTGTTGTATTAATCCCGAAGGTTTCTGGTACTCGACCTTAACCTTAGTGCAAGTAAGACATTTACTTACAAAGGTATCAATCTCTACTTTCATGTTAGGCCACCAGTACAGTTTCTTAAGATCCAGATACATTTTATCTAAACCTGGGTGAACGGAATACCTTGTGTTGTGTGCTTCGTTCATGACCACGTCTTTGAAACCACCATGTCTTGGTGTCCAGATATGGTTCATGAGATAATAGGCTCCGCCGCCCTTGATTTCTAGATTCTTTTCCTTTCCTCTCAGGGATTCACCCGTCACATATTCGGGTTGTAAAGCTTCCAGTTGAGCCTCTTTAATTTGTGTGGATAAGTGGGAATGGATGGTCATATTCAGAAATTTGACTCTCCGACCAATGTATTCTTTCGATTGAGGGTGTCAGCTACTACATTGGCCTTGCCAGGATGATAACAAATCTCGCATTCGTGAGTAACTCGACCCATCGTCGTTGTCGCATGTTGAGCTCCTTCTGATCGAAAATGTGTTGAAGGCTCTTGTGGTCGTTGTAAATAGTACTCTTCGTTCCGTACAGGTAGTGTCTCCAGATCTTTAAAGCAAATATCACTGCTCCTAACTCAAGATGTGTGGTATAGTTTACTTCATGGGTCTTAAGCTGACGGGAGGCATAAGCAATAACCTTCCCTCGTTGCATAAGAACACAACCAAGCCCTTGATTCGATGCATCGCAATACACTACAAAATCTTCTATCCCTTCGGGGAGGGATAGTATCGGTGAGGTGCATAAGGCTTGTTTCAGTGTTTGGAACGCCTTCTCTTGTTTTTCTTCCATGTCAAAGACCACGCCTTTCTGGGTTAATGTAGTAATAGGTTTCGCGATGCTAGAGAAGTTCTTTATGAATCTGCGATAGTAGCCAGCTAGACCTAGAAATTGACGAATCTCTGTAGGTGTCTTCGGTGCCGACCAGTTCTTAATGGCCTTAATAAATTTTGGAGGGGTCCACATGTATCCCTTTTTCGCTAACAACGTGGCCCTAAAAATTCGACTCTTCGAATCCAAAATTCACATTTAGAGATCTTCGCATAGAGCTTCTCTGATCGTAGTATTTCTAAGACTCTTCGTAGGTGCTGACTATGTTCTTCCTTACTTCGGTAGTAGATAAGTATATCATCGATGAAGACGATGACAAACCGATCCAAGTAAGGACGGCACACCCTATTCATTAAGTCCATGAATAATTCTAGTGCGTTGGTTAATCCGAACGGCATCACTACAAATTCGTAGTGTCCATAACGGGTTCGGAAAGCTGTCTTGGGAACGTCTTCCTCTAGCACTCGTAATTGGTGATATCCGGATCGTAGATCTATCTTTGAGAAGTATCTTGCTCCTTGAAGTTGATCAAATAGGTCGTTAATGCGGGGCAGAGGGTAACGATTTTTTACAGTGAGTTTGTTCAGCTCCCGGTAGTCGATGCACATCGGGTACGATCCATCTTTCTTCTTCACAAACAAGACCGGTGCTCCCCAAGGCGAGAAACTTGGTCTAATGAATCCGTTTTGGTGGAGTTCATTAAGCTAACTAGAAAGTTCTTGCATTTCTGCTAGTGCCAGATGATAAGGCGATTTTGCTACAGGGGTAGCCCCTGGAATTAAATCGATCATGAACTTGACTTGGCGTTGTGGTGGTAATCCCGGTAGTTCTTCTGGAAAGATATCGGGAAAGTCACGTACTTCTGGAATGCTGTTAATATCCTTTACTTTCTGACTCGTATCGAAGATGTGTGCAAGAAATGCTTGATAACCCTTCCGCAAACACTTTCGAGCTTGGATGCACGAAATGATGCGAAGGTTTGTACTTGATTTGTCTCCGTAAATCACTAATGTTTCATGGTTATAGAAGATTTAGACGAACGGCTTTTTCAAAGCACATGATATCGGCGCAAAGAGGACTTAACCAATCCATGCCAACTATGACATCGAAACTTTTTATTTGGACTGGCATGAGGTTGATTGGGAAAGAGTGACCGCCTAAAGTTAATGTACAACCCATGTATATGCAATTAGTGTTTTCTGTTTTTCCATTTGCCATTTCTACCATGAATGATTCTTCTAACATGCTAGGTTTATATTTAAGTAAGTGAATAAAGTTTTGGCTTACGAAGCTTCTCTCTGCTCCACTATCGAATAGGATGCATGCATATGAATTATCAAGAAGAAACGTACCAGCAACTACTGTAGGATTAACTACGACTTCCTCGTGACCAATAGCTAATACTCGTCCCACTCCGCCAGTATTCGCTGGATTTGGGCAGTTTCTTTTGTAGTGACTTACCTCGCCACAACCGTAGCATGCTTGACCTACACCAGCATTGGGAACTTGAGTGATCGGCTTTACGGGGGCCTTGTAGAAACGGACAGTGTGTCCCTTTCGGTTGCAGTTGGAGCACTGCATTTCCCGATAAGGTCCATGGTGGTGGTAATTGCACTTGGTGCACTTTGGGAGGTTGCCTACATAAGGCTTTGTTGGGTAGAGATTTGTAGTATCTATAGTAGGTACAGTAGCAACATTTACTGTAACCAGTTGTTGTTTCTTCAAGGATTCTAGGGAAGACCCACCCTTCCCCTTATTCCACCCTCTCTTCTTGTTGTTGTTGTTATTGTTGTTTCCCTTGTGTGGTTCTGGAGCAGAAGTTGTTGAGTTTTGATGATTTCCGTGATCAATAAGCGATTGTTCCATCTCCTTGGCACTTTCAAAAGTGTCAGGTTTTGAAGCTAACACGCTTGACTCAAATTGGGGCGATAGTCCCCAAATGTATCGCTTTATTTTCTTGCTCTCGGGAGCAATCATATCTGGGCAAAGGATTGCCAGATCGAAGAATATGTTGGTATAAGTTGCTATGTCGGTACCAATCATTCCCAGAGTCCAGAGTTCGTGCTCAAGTTTTTGAATCTCTCCTCGTGGACAGTCCTCCCTCATCAGCATGATTTTGAAGCTCACCCAGCTTATTGAGTTTGCCACTATTAGGGTAAGTACCTTAACGTGGCCATTCCACCAAGTTAAATCCCTATCAGTAAGTGTGTAAGTTGCAAACTTGACTTTGCTGTGCTCGGGGCAGGAGCAGATTTCAAAGACCGATTTCGTCCTTTCAATCGACTGCCTTAAAATCATCACGCCACCCGTTCCATATAACATCCGGGGCTTAGCATTCATAAAGTCTTTATAGGTGCACTCCCGGGGTTGCCCATGACTATCGTCATGGTTGGAAGGATGTATACCCATTCCTAAACCAGTAGTAACAGGGGTATTGATCTATGACATGGCAGCTGCTACAGCTGCGGTGACTGCTGTCTGGAACATGATAGCATCAAATTGAGGATGTGGAGGTGGTGGTGGTATCGGTGCTTCCCCAATGTTGTTTTGTCTTGGGTTTCTACGCGGAGGCATCCTTCAACTAAAGATTGAAAAGACAAGGGTAAGAAGTCCATAATATAGAAAATGTATGTGTCTCATGAACTAAATTGCTATAGTTCAACAACAAATGATAGTATGAGTCTCGAAGATAGAAGAACGAAGGTTATTCGTAAATCCAAATATATGAACAAGCGTATGGTTTTTCCATAATATTTTAAAGATTGAACGAGATACTCAATGTAGTAATAATAGCGTGCGGATTATATTAATATAATAGATGATACAAAGATCACGAAAATTTGACCCTTAAAAGGCTCTCCGATTACAATAATTTTAAGAAAGTAAGTACTTTTAGCCGAGGTCCTATCTTATAACAAAATTTGAGGTTTTCGCAAGTACTACTTGCGACGTGTGTTGCACTTAGAGTTTGACTCCGCATCTGATTGCTTTGACTCCATAAGACGCCTATCGAAGGCGTCCTGTTGTTCCCTAAACTCTGTGAGGGTTGCATTCATTTGTGTTTGGAATGCATCGGCGCGGAGGTGGGTGTCATTCTGCAACATATCCAGACGACGGATGTCGGCCGTGTGAACTTGTACTTCCACGTTGACTTCGCAGATTCGATTTGCTTGGACCCCCGATTGGTAGGACTGGTTGGCCAGTTTACCTACCATGACCGGAAGTGCTCGGTCTGCTGAACCTCCATCCCTGATGTCGTAGAAGTCTCGACACATACCGTAGGGAGAGCGTATCCCTTGTTGTTGGCTCCAATGGGTGAGGTGACTTCCCCAAACGGGATTCGGTCCTTGGAAGTTCCTCCTAATGGCTGGAGGGTTGACTACTTATGGTTCCGAGTCTATACCAAAGTCGCCCCTTCTTCCAACTCGATGGGTTCTTCGTCCTTTTCCGGATCCTCCTCTACCCATCCTCTGTAGCCCTGGTTCAGCTAGTAGGGGTCCCCTTGTGGGTGAAATCCAGCCATTCGACTATACGAGAATAGGGTTATGAGATTTGAACAAAACTTGAAAACATGTAACACTAATTAATCTATTGTATGCACCAAATACTCCTATAGTATTTAAATTGTACGTTTGATACTAGTGTCCATTTTGGTAAGTTTTGACTTGTTGCTCACTACGATCATTTCTCGATATACGTTAGTCTAATTTCGGATAAATATAGTTGATGAGGCTATATTCGTCCCAAATTTGATTACATATCTCGAGAACTAATCGTAGTGTCCAACTCGTCTTAATACTTTTGTATAGTTCTCATCATGAAAATATGTCGTTGTATACATGCATTTTGTATTTTCATGACCTAAAATAATCTATTTAAATGAAATAAGGATTTTAGGTGTGAAAACTTTTGTCAGAGACTTTGAGTCCCTAAGCATTTATAGTTTGTATATCTTATGAGGTTCGATATACTTAGTTCACTATAAACATTGCTCTGATACCAATCTATCACACCCCCAAACCGGAACGGCGGAAACGTTCGGGGGCGGATGACTTCATGTGGTAACGTAACAAATGAATACATAGTAAAGAAATCAATACAACCATCGTATATATAATTCAAAATTTACATTGTTTAAAAGAGTACATGTTCAAAACCAATTACAATATGATGCCAAAATATGAATTTAAACTGGTGCCGCAGCGTTCCTTCTTCAAAAGCTGTTTAGTACCTATAATTACTGAGTCCCTGGGACATACAAGTAGTTTTGAAAGAGTAGATCAGCATTTAAGCTGGTGAGTTGCATAATCATTTAATGATAGTATATGTATGAAAATGAAATGGTTCGTTTTTGTTTGTTAGACTCTAGAAAATCCCATATTTCCTACTGGTGTAAACGTAGTTTTAAATCAAGAACAATACATGTTCAAAATTTGAAGCTTTCCCATCTATGAGTAGTGGTTAGAAGTTCTAAACTTATATCACAATTGGGTTTTTCATGCATAAAATAAATGAACTTATGTACGTATAAAACCTCCATTATATCTGAAAACCTCCGTAAATCAATGTGTTTTTAATACTCTATGTGAGTTTTATAACCATGCTATTGACAAGGAATGCCTATACACAACATTCTTCAGGCGTTGGAATGTTCTGATGTTTGTCACTCCAAATGGTATACTGTAGCTAATAGTCAGGGCGCGGGGTTGTCAATCCCGTATAAATCTATACACAAACACCATGCTCCCCCTCTAAGGGATTCTGGTATATAATACAGGACTTGAAATGTGTACTCGAACGTACGTGAAGTTATTGTCTCACAAAACTTTGTATAAAACAGATTTACGTGTGAAAATGTTCGTTTGTTGTTGTATATGAAAGTAGCTTCTTGAAATAGTATTTCCATGTATGTAAAAGTTCGTAGTATTATCGTAAAACTATACCTATTATAGTTTCCTAAAAGTGTGTTTCATTTGTGAAAATGCTCACTTGTTATGAAAAGTATAGTTTTTGTAGTGCCAAAACCGACACACATAAATATAGTATAAGCAGAGTTTCTGATTTACATAAATACATAAATCATTTCTCATTTCAAAAGATAAAACGTTGTCGTGGTATAATTTGCATATGAAATTTTCCTTATAATATTTATAAATCAAATATGATTCCGTTGATAAAATACGTATAGTGAAACTTTATTAACACACAATAATAATCGAGTGTTTTACTTGTATTCCCCCCCTTAAAAGCATATAAAAGTACTCATAAAACATTTAAAAGTGTGAATTATAGGGGTATGAACTCACTTGAAAGATCGGAGAAGGCGGGATGAAAACCAGACAGAATTTCGACTCGAGAAAGCGGATTTTCTCGGGATTCTCGGGAGCACAAACGACCCTCGGGACTTGAGCAATGTGATCGGGACTTCGGGATAGCACGGGCACGGAAAACGAGGCAAAAACACAAAAGAAAAGAGAGAGAAGGGCTATTTTCATCAGAACCCTCGCATCCCTTTTATAGGGGGTGTGAACCGCCCTCGTACGCGGGGCGTACGGGCGTACACTGGACATACCCGTGCGTCACACATGAGCGCATCCTCGATTGCTTCGGACTCCAGATGGGACGAGGCATAGCCTCGCATAGGGCGCGATGTGGACAACCCGAGGCCAAGGCCTCGAGTACGCTGGGTGTACTTGGGTGACTCAGCCTTCGGATAATACCGAAGTTTTCATTAAAATTTATATATTTATTATTTAATAAATTTCAAAAATTCATATCTTCTTCATACGAACTCCATTTTCGACGTTCTTTATATCCACGCGTAGGTGAGACTATACTCTACAACTTTCGTTTAGATTCCGTCAGCAAATTTTGAAATTATTTTTATTATTTATTATTAAAAGGTCGCGGTAAGAAAATTTCTTTAAAAATTCATAACTTCATTATCTGACGTCTGTTTTTGCCAGACTTTTTACCGTTGAAAAACCATTGTCGAGACCTTTAATTCTCATTTAGGTCATTCTGGTCAAAAGTTGCTCGATCTCTATTTCGAGTTTTTTGTTGTCCGTTGCTAAGCCGAACTTGGAAAATTCATAACTTTCTTATACGAAGTTAGATTTGGGCGTTCTTTTTACGTACGATCACGGTTTGTTAACATCTAGCATAATAGATAATTTAATTAGTGATTTTTGGATATTTTATTTTCGAAGTTAATTTCATTATAACGAGTGTGGTTACAATACTTGACTTTTTAGGTCGTTTACATAGAGTTGAAATATCGGGTTGTCACAGTATTGATCAAGAATTAATTTGGAATTAATTTAGTGATCAAAAGAGACTAATTAAATGTAAGGGGATTGATAGGTAAATCATTCATTATGATGGTTTGGTCCAATGATCCATGGGGGTTTAAACCCGCGGAGGCTAAGGAATATGGAAGGTCATACACATTAGGGTTTACATGGTGTAATCCTAATCTAGCCACACTATATAAGAATCCCCTTAGCATCCAAAATGACACACTAGTGATCCTTGGAGTTCTATGAGCCGATTTTGGTTGCAAGAATATTCTCTCAAAAGTTAATCATTTGTCCAATGGTGGGTTTTGATTCCATTTGAGGTGCAACACTTGGGGTACTAAGTTCTTAAAGGCCAAACTCAAGAAGTTCTACAAGCTACAATAAAGAGGTAACTCCATAACTCAGTTTTATATTAATTATGTTATTTTCATGCTAGTTGTAGGTTTAATGCTTTGGAGACAATATTGCATGTATAATTAGAGAAAACATAGATCCAAAATATTTAGGGTTGTACGTGCACCATAGGATGTTGTAGTATACCAAAACCCTTCAGTGGTATCAAAGCCATGGGTGGTTTTCTATTATATTTGATGCAAAATTTGTTATTTTTCAAAGCTGAAATGATGTATAACTGCCCTACTCAACGAGTCCATGCTTAGACTCGACGAGTCGGATGAGTTTTGTCTTGGACTCGCCGAGTCCAGTATGGGGCTCGATGAGTTGCCTATCCAGACGGCAGTTTATCTAGTTTTTTTTTGCCTGTTTTGGATTAGAATCATTACCACAAAATGTTTTACTTCATAAAATTTGATTTTGTTGAGATGGTAATGATGATTCTCATCCAAATAAAAGATAATTGTCAAAGTTTCATGATTTGTATTAGTTTATATGATTAGACTAATTTCTTGAAACTTTTTTGATATGAATTATCCTAACTTATGAGTGTAAATAAATCATAAGCAAATTGTTTGATTTTGTTAGTTGGAATTTTTGACCTAATTGTTTTTGGTGAAATCCATAATTTGTCCTCAAGTTATGGATAATGAAAGGTCTCATTTTTAAAAGCCATCTTAAATGGTTTTAAGTCTTCCACAAGCTATGGAACTTGAAGAGTCTTTTACATAACTGTTTTATCAACTCAATAACTTATCAAGTTATGGAATTCAATAGTCTTTTCATAAAACCTATATTAAACTCATAAGTTATGGAAACCAAAAGTTTTTGAATAGTTCAAAACTTTCCCTCATGTTTTGGAATTTGTAAATGCAAAATCTCACTTTGAAAAATTTAGTTCGAAACCCTAGAATTTTAAAAGTTTATAATTCAACCCTTATACTATTATAATATTATAGGTTTAATATATATATATATATATATATATATATATATATATATGTGTGTGTGTGTGTGTGTGTGTATATATATATATATATATATATATGTATAAGAGTAAAGTCAGTCTTACCGTTAGTAGGCCTCACACGAAGCCGGTCTGTAAGGGGGTAGAAGGTTACTACCTATAAAATGGCAGTTTAATGGGTCTCCACTCTCACCCACTGCTTCCTTAGATGGTGGAGGGTCATTAGCTGAACGGGTTTGAAAGGACATTTAAATTCTCATTAAAAGTATAATGAAATACCAAGTAACTAAACACTTATAAATTCCTAATCTTACTTACTTAGGAAAATGTGACTTTGGTGCTAACCCATTAAACTGCACTTTACACCTTGTTGATTCGTTAGTGGAGCATGTGTGGTTAACCGAAACACTAATCTGGGACTGCCAGTGCGTGGAAAAGGGTAGCTTGAAGTTAATCATAGATCAATGGAGCATGTGTGGTTACCTGGCACATTAATTAGGTGGTTGTAACATTGAGTGTACCAAGCTAATTTGCATGGTTATTCACACCTTGTTTTTGATCCTCGGCATCCCAGCCACAAACTTGAAGGGCACAATCGAGATTTAAACATGACTTTGAAAGTTCAATGAATCTCAAAGTATCTAGGAATTTCAATCCATTTAAAACTTAATTATCAGTTTTGTTTTTCATGGTGGAAATTGGTAAATCATCATTTACATACCTTCAAATATTTTGCAATAGGATTACGGTATCCCTCTTCCGAATTGTAAAATATTGTGTTGGGTCCTACCCTTAATATTTCATTTGGGTGTTATATTAAGGACTTAAATCAACTAACTTGAATTTCTCCCATTGTAGATGTCTGATTCAGACAAGTATGGTCTTACCAAATATTTTGGAACAAGCTTTCCTCTTGAAGATGATATCCCAAGTGGCGATCAAGGTGAAAGATTAATCCCTTTGTCGTGCATTAGTGGAAATGGAAATCACACTTCACTTCCTCCACCTCCTCCAATTATTTTCCTTAACCCACAAGTTCGAAGACTTGAAAAGTTCAAGATCACTCAAAGCCCTATTGGATAGCAAACACAATGATGGAAAGTTTGTGTGTCCATATGTCTTGGATACGAAGTCACACATTGACAGGCTGAGAATGTTGGGTGTCATGCTCCTAAGGAAGTTGGCTATTGAATGGGTTCTTTAATCACTTCCTAAGTCATATAGTGAGTTTGTTAAAGACTACTATGAGACAGATCATAACATGACCCTTATTGATCTTACTTATTTGTTGATTCCTGTTGAATCAGAAATGATTTGGTGCAATGGTCAAGCAAATTTGACTGGAAGATCTACCTCTCAAGCTGTAATGGAAATGACATAGATATCCCATAATTGATTCCTTCTCCTAAAGTAAAGTAATTGACCATGATTAGAAGTTTTGATCATAAGGGAAAGGCCAAATTTGAGATTGTTCCATTTGTCATTCCCAATGAGCCTGTTTGTTTCTATTGCCAAAAAAAAGGGACATTGGAATCGAAGGTGCCCTGACTACCTGAGAGCTTTAGTCAGATTGTATGGTTCTGCTTCAGCTAAGTCCACTATCTAACTCTATTAAGTTCCAAATTATTTATTCTTAATACATTATGTGAAAAGGTTGCATTTTGATGTTTTGTAGGATCATGCAAAAGAAAGGAAGCTTAAAGGAAGAGTATGTTGAATCTGGTTGCGAAGAAGGATTTCAATCGCATGGTTCGATGATTAGATTTTTGAGCTGCTACTTAAGAGTTATGATAGATTGCTTAGAAATTTGTAATAACATAGCTTTCATTTATAATTTCATTGTAAGGAAAAGTTTTTCCGTATTTTATAAATAAATAAAATTTTGTTTTTATTTTATTATATCTCCTTGCAATGGTATTTGTGAAAATTGATGTTTGTATGTTTCTATGTTAGCAATGCGAATTTGATTCTTTTGTTTATGGTAGTGTTGAGAATTTGCCAAATATGGAAAGATTATCATCACCCAAGTTTCAGTTGGATAGAAACTTGGAATCATGCAACTTGCTTTGTATGATGAATGAGAATTTTCATCTTTGGCAAATTAAGACTAATTCCTTGATCACATGTATATATGAGTCAAGTAAAGGACTAAGAGATCGAGTACACATTCTTGTGCACTGGTCAAGGTTCACCACAAAGAACGATAGGACTATTAAAGTTTAGTAAATATGGTTGTGCTTACAAGATTAAGTATAATTCTAAAACATTGGAAAAGTTTCAATGTATGGCAGAACGAATGAGAAGAATCAAAGTCGGCAGAAAGATAAAATTTTCTCCAATTTGAAAAGAATGGAGAGTACTTTAGTATCGTGTTTTATGATCATCTTAATGATAATGAAAAACCATATCACAATTGATCCTCTAAGGTCATCTTAGTGCATTTCTATGGCTAAGAAGAGGAACCGTGAATTGTTGAAATAGTTAAATCAAATAGATGAATCATACTTCATTCCAAAATCAAGTCTTAGAGTCATACTCCAAGATTCTGCCTTGAGTGACATAATCTTAAAAATGTTTAAAACACTCATCAAATATAGAGTAAAATATTTCTTACTCTTGTACATTTGAAATTGGTAAGTTGTGATGTCTTGGTAAGGACAAAGACCAACTACGACCAATTGTGTGAAGTGTTAATCTTGATTAGAATCCTCACTAACTCTTGAATATGTGATTGTCAAGTAAAGTTCCTTGACAAAGTGAATCTTATATGTCAAGAGTTCAGTGGGAGTCTTAAAGATCTTGAAAGTTTCATGAACTTATAAGAGTAAACCTATTGTTAAACACTAGCACGCGACTTGAGGTTTGTAACCTATCGTGTTGACATATTCTTGTTTCTGTGCCCATTCCAGATAATTTAACTATGCATGTGAGTTCTATATGTTCTCACTTGTTTGCATAACAACCTAGAAAGCAATGGTAGGCCCTTGTGCTGCCAGGTGGCAAGAAATTAAGATTAAATAAGTTCAATTCATATGGGTTTGATATGTCACTAACCTTGTATTGTGATTATGGTTATGACAAATTCACATGGATAGGAACACATACACCATAAAATCTAAGTGTGATAAGGTTTCTCTCTAATTCATGAAAATGATTGTGAGGAAACATTTTCACTAATTAGATTTTAAGGAGATAGCAATTGTGTTATATGCATTCTCAAATTAGATTATGATTACGACATCCTTCTTCATAGTTCGAATTGTGAGAAATGGAAAAAGGTCCAAGCATTTAAGACTTATTGCTGTAAGTTCTAAGATTGTTAAGACACACATGTGAGTTATATAAGGAAAGGTGTATGAATTTGAGAAGCCTAGATAAAGTCTTATCGAAGTATCACGTATCAGAAATCTGAACTTTGGTAAGAAAGTCAATAAGTATTGATTTCTAGAAGTCAAATTGATTTCTGAATACATGTCAATGCTAGTGGGAGCATAAGTCTTATGCTAGTAAGATAATAATTAAGATGCTAGTGGGAGCATAATTATTATGGTAAGTGTTGCAAGTTAGCAATGTTAATTATAGAAAAACAAAAGGTTTCAAATCGCAAATTTGCAGGGATAAAAAATTGTTTTGCTATAATTAAGGGAGAGGAAATTATACTTCATTTCAAATCTAAAAGCTTAGATTGAGTTTTTAATCAAATTTAGTCAAATATATATGAATGCTATGTTGGAATGGTTCAACATAGGGAAATTATACAGATGGAAATGTTAATTGCGTTCTCAAAGTTGATTATGATTACATCATCCCTGTTCAGAATCAAAATTATGAGAACATGGCAAGTAAAAATATTATAGCAAAATACTAATCAAGTATCATGTCTTTATGTTAGACATTATGAATCACATCCCATATGATTTGGGTATAGGGTTGATTCCATATGCTATAATATTCTCGTGTTCTAAATTTTCCAAATGCCTAGGGCATTAAGATGGAAAAAGGAACATAATCGGGTACGGGTAAAGTAGTTAAACAATTGTTAAGGACAATCTAAGGTTCGCCAAGGATTAGTCGCTTAAGGACAGTTGGAAGTATAATAATTGATGGAACATATTGACATTAATATGAATAGACAGGATTCTTTTAATAATGATTTGTCGTATGGCAAGATATGAAATGTTTCTATATTGGGAGTTGGAGATTAAGAATATATGAAAAAATTTAGAAACTTTTATGCAAGAAGGATTTTCAAAGGAATTTACTTTGAATTTGAGACTTCGCTTCCTTGGAATTGTTTTGTTAGCAATCTCCGATGGAAAGTTTTGTAATATTGTTGGTCAAGTCTTTGTGACATTTGGTACCATGACATCACAAACGCTGCATTGCATGATAGTTTAGCAGTGAAAAGAATTTGGAATTCTTACACTTGCAGTAAAGATTTGGAACTGTGAAATGAGAATCATTGTAATGTTTTCAATTGATCCATTTTCACAAAGTCAGGATCATACACAAACATAGCGTTCATTACACAAATATTATTTTAATTCAAGTATTGAGTTGATAAATCGAAACATTACACAATGAATATTGTGTAATCAATATGATCATTAAATAAAAGGTGTTTTATTTATATTCATAACTTCTGAGTCCATATTGGATTCGATTATTCTTGTGTTTCACTTTTCATGTTTTGACTTCCCGAATAACTAGGTTATTTAAACCATCCACAACAAGATTGTCATGAGTGGGTATGTAGAGGTGTTTTATTCATAGAACAAGTTTGCTACAGTGTTCATGAGTACTCCTTGAATAAGATTCGAGTATTGGATTCAACCCACGCTTATCTGGATCACTTCATGGATTTTATCACGAGTGATTGTGAGATGATAATATCTTATATTCTTGAAACAGAGACATGTGAGTTGTAGTTGTGAATCGGTTACACATTGACATATGTAAACGCACCAATAACTTGGAGCTTATAAAACATATTGTTGTGTGTAATTTGATGAGTAAGTACAATCAAGCATTTGGGTCGAAGTTTATCCGTTCCTTTTACCCCATGTGGGTAAAAGTGATATATGTGGGCCCCATGATGATTTAGTGACGACACCCCTAAGTGCATGGCCAATCCTGGACTAATTTGATTTATTCAATTAGTCGGTCGTCATAAATTAGAAATCAGGAAACAACCGATAGATAGAGAGAATGATTATAATCCATGTATCATTCCATATGATATCTAGAATAGAGGAATATATGATCCTTTATCTAATGGATGTTTCATTGACTTGGTAAGAGTTCGACAACAACTCTTAAGAGCTATGATTGCGATTCGAGTTGTGGAGTCGTACTTGCAATAATAGCTATTAGACTTATCCAAGTGGGAGACTGTTGGATTAGGTGTCTAAGCTCATAACTATAATTGGTATGTACTTGACCAGAGAGTAGCATGGTCCATTTGGGTTGCATATCATGAGGAGAATTTGATAGAATGGACTTTTGAGAAGAGGTTATTTATGATTTATTAATATATTATAAGTTCTAATATATTAATATGAAATCATATGATTTAATTCGTATTGATCAGGAATTAATTTAGTGATCAAAAGAGATTAATTAAATGTAATGGGATTGATTGGTAAATCATTCATTCTTATGGTGTGGGCCAATGATCCATGATTCTGTATGTTGGGCTAAACCAATGTGACAACCCATGGATGCTCCATGGGGGTTTAAACCCATGGAGCCTAAGGAATATGGAAGGTATAAAACATTAGGGTTTACATGGTGTAACCCTAATCTTGCCACACTATATAAGAATCCCCTTAGCATCTAAAATGACACACTAGTGATCCTTGGAGTTCCATGTGCCAATTTTGGTTGCAAGAATATTGTCTCAAAAGTTATCATTCGTCCAAAGGTGTGTTGTAATTGCATTTGAGGTGAAACACTTGGGGCACTAATTTCTTAAAGACGAAACTCAAGAAGTTATACAAGCTACAACAAAGAGGTAACTCCATAACTCAGTTTTATATTGATTATGTTGTTTTCATGCTAGTTGTAGGCTTAATTCTTTGGAAACAATATTGCATGTATAATTAGAGAAAACATAGGTACAAAGTATTTAGGGTTATATGTGCACCATAGGATGTTGTAGTATACCAAAACCCTTCAGGAAGTACTACTGGTAAAGGTACAATGACAGCATTGGAGGGGCTCCGAATGGATCAAGAGGCAGACACTGTGATGCAGGAGCATTATCTGGATTTTTTGCTATGGCAGACATAGAGCGCGGAGTCTAGTTCAATTGGGGGAAATTGTAACATGCTGATGTTTAGGTACTTCTAAATTCATCCCTATAATTCTATTTCATGTCAATTAGTCAAGTGGTAACACCCCTGGATATAATTGAGGTTTGGACACAACATGTTGGAGGCACCAACACGGCATGTTTCCTCTTGGAACACGACGTGTTGGCGGCTAGGATGAAAACCTAATTTTCCTGGTTTTTCTCCCTATTTAAAGGTATGTGGACGCTAGGGTTTTTTTTTTACCCTTAGCCCCCATCAGCCCCTTAAGCCCTGAAAGAAACCCTAATCATTTTTTCTCCCATTTGTGAAGCGAGTTTGGTGTTTTGAGGTAAAAGAAAGAAGAAGGTGGAATAAGGAAGCAAAGATCCAGCAAGCAAGCCCCATTCTTCAGTTTGGCACTCCCCTAGACCTTTGTAAGTGTCCAAGACCCGATTTTTATCATTCAAAATTGTTAGATCTTGGGTTTTGTCCCTTTATCTCCTAATTCTTGAATGTTGCAATGGATGGATCTCATAAAGTTTGCAACTTTATGAATCTTCAGGTCAAGGTGACCTAGTAGTGTCTTGGATCTGGTCTATAACAAAGCTTTGATGCCATGCATAGAGATTAGGTCATAAATCCCCATTTCAACCTAATATGGGTTCAAGACAAGCATTGGACATACATGTCTAAAAAGCACCAACCTTTGGAATGGTTTAGGTGTCAGAATAACTTCTGGAAAGGATGGACTTCAGATCTTAAGGATTAAGAGTGTTTTGGTTAAGCCTTTGCATTATCAAGCTTGTGATTTGTGTTTTTCGGCCTTTTTGGTAGTCCCAATGTATAAAGTTGGAAAATTTACCCTCCTAATTACATGTTGGTCTAGATCTAAGCTTTAGAGCTCTTGAAGTCGAAAAGGTAGCTGAATGTATTAAGGTGTTAGAACTTAGGCGAACAAGGCGTGTTGGCTGAGGTATTCCTAACTGTTTGGATGCTTGCGGACCACGGTGTGGCCAAGGGGAACTTGACGTGTTGGGTCAACATGGACTGCTGACATTAACCAAGTTGGATCTTGAGGGTATTTTGGGATCTTGAGGGTATTTTGGGATCTTGATGGAATTGGTCCCTTAGTGGGAACAGGTATCGGTTAGAGAACATAGATTTCCGAGTCAGCCTGCATCAGTTCTGTTCAGTTTGCAAGTTGAGTTTTCCTCACTGTACCTACGGGTCGACGACACCAAGGTCGGTCCTTCGGATTGTTATCCTGGTTTATCATATGATTGTGTGCTATAGTGATCAATTAGATCTCTATCATGGTAGATAGGATGGTGTTATGCTTACTGATATGTATGATCTGTCTGTCGTTTACTAGCTGGTTATTTGCATGCTTGTCTGTTATATTTATATATTTGTTGACATGGTGTATGTGTGGTTGGGTTGAGGCTGTCCGACTTTGTGTTGAAGGCCAACAGAGCCATGGCGTCCGTAACACTCTAATTTTTAAAATAAAGTTTTTATTTTTAAACTCACACAAAACATTGTTTAACATTTCTCAAAGCTAATTTATAAATTTTTTCAAACACAATACATAAAAATGTTTGTCAATATCCCAGAATCCAGAAAACACAAATCAACTCGCCAGTGTTGTGACAACCCGAAATTTCCATTATGTACGAACATTATCAAGTCAATAGAAGCTAGAACAGTCGCAGTAAATTTTCAGACTTTTCCGTATAAATTTGAGTATTTCAGGGTTTACACTTAAGGAGATATCAGGAGAGTGGATGCACTAGGGTTTTATGCAACTATGTTATTCCAAAACTCTATTATATTAGAGTTCATTTCATGAATAAAATATTTTCTGCCAAAAATCTCAGGACTATATATAGAATTTTGAGCCATATCCATTCATTAGTTACGTTTCCAACTAGAGAAAAGCCATTTTCTCTCTCACGGATCTTCGGGTTTTCATACCAAATCGTGAGTACCCCTCTCTAGTTGTATTATATGACTTATAATTTGCTTAATTACACATATTTCATAACAAAATAGCAAGATTCGAGAGTTTACCGCCCAAGAACACCTTGGGGAGTAAACTCTTTTATAAGGGTTAAATGATGCCTAGTCCCTTTCCCTTATTATGAAACTACCTTAGACTTGTATGTAGGTGTATTTAAGACTAGAAATCATCCATGAACACCAAGATTTAGGTGTTCACGGCCCAAGAAGTTCTTGGACCATGAACTCCAAACTCAAAGGCCAAAGGGTGCCTTAATCACTCCTAAAGCCTTGGATAATAGCCTTGATTTACTTCTAGTTAATTTAGGGACTTTAAATCATCAAAAACCCCTCCCAAAGAGAGATTACGGCCCTAATCTCTAATGGTTATGGTTCTTGGGCCGTGAACATCAAGGAAGGGTACCAAAGTGTGCCTAAGGCCTTCATTAGCCTTTGATAAATGTCTAGAACCTATCCTACATGAGCATGGGACTTGAAAGAATAAAAGCACCCCTTTCCATATGAGTTTATGACAGTAAACTCAAAAGGAAATGGCCTTGGGGCCATAAACTCCTCAAAGGAGTGTATTAGTTCCCTAAACCCTTCCAAGGATTAAACCACAAAGTAGAATTGCTTCTAGGGATCATGTAACACTTCAGAACACAAAATGGCATTAAGCTTAGCCTTGTCCCACAACAACTTAGATACAATCTATAGGGCTTATAACACTTATATAAAGTTTTTATTATGTTCTAGGATGTCTTAACATTTCCAATTAGTAGTTTAAGACTAATTGGGTGCATATATGTGTGATTATATGTTCATTAGGATCATAGTGTGTGTACAAGTCCTCACTTGACACCTAACAATCCAACACCGTTCAGTTCATCCAAACCACCATCTTCAGGTGAGTTCATACCCCTTAATCAATGTTTTAAATGATTTTAAATGCTTTAATGGGGGGGGGGGGGAATACAAGTAGAAAACAGTATGTTATTAAATCACTCATATGTATTTTATAACTGTGTTTTCATTCAACAGATTTCACATATTTCAAAATTAGATGCATGAAATGGTTTTCTATCTTAAAATACTTTGTTATCAAATGTATTAGTTTTTGAAATGTTTATTAAAATGACATCAAGTCTTTGTTAATTGTTTTCAAAACTCTTAGATGTCTTACAAAACCATTTTTACCTTCTTGAACAAAACTATATCTATGCACTTATGTTCTTATATATGTATTGATCTATAGTTTTCATCCTTCATTCAGTTCCCACACTCTTGTGTAGCAAGGGTGTATAAACCTGCTTGGAAAACCAGTTACCTTCCATTTAACTATTATAGGGATAGTTAGAAGATACAAAACATTATTCCTATTACAAGGAATTACATCAGATTCAGTTCATTCATGAGTCTATATTATACATTACAGGTTACATGAATACACTTACATGAGTACGCTTACATGGATACACTTACATGAGTACCTTACATGAATACATTACATGAGTACCTTTATGTAGATACATTTACTTATATATGCTTACATGAATACTTGTATCTCGATTCACGAGGATGATTTATTAGTACCATCTATGTAAATTGTCCTGCCTATCCCTGTTCAACGGGATGTCTAGACGGGACAAACCATTTTGAATCCCAGCTGTTAGCACCAGTGGTTAATGAACATCTACAGATGCCTACGGTTATTACTTATACTAGGAGTACCTTTACGGGACTAACCATTCCTTGGGCCTACTGTTTGCTACAGAGGTTGATGAACATCTACGGATGCCTACGGTTAATACTTATATTAGGAATACTTTTACGGGACTAACCCTTCCTCCCACCTACTGTAGCTACAGAGGACAATTGAACAATCTACGGATGTTCAAAGGTTATACATTTCGCTATTCGCGATGTCGTGTTAATCCTAATACAAAAGGATAACAATTACATTAGTACATTTTCCTATTACTTTATTTTGTGATACATTCACATAAACGATGAGTTAGACTAAGTACTTTTAGTAATAGTCAAAAGAAAGGAAAAACTGTCATTTTCACTTACAAAACATTCGGGTCTTGGTAGAATACTACATTTCATACTAGTAGGAAATAAGGGATTTTCTAGGGTTTTCATTACTTACATCAATTGTTTCATTTAAAGAATTACAGGGCATTCATAACAGTTTTCCAAAACAAGACAATGACACTTAAATACTTATGAATTCACCAGCTTTAGGCTGATACTCGCTTTCAAAATAACCTATATTCTCGGGTCACCAGTAGACTAGGTTTTGAGAAGAGGGAGCACAGACAAGACTCGTCTTTTATTTTGATTGTATATTTTTGTGTCTTATTACATTGAAAGAACATACATGTATTAAAACTTTACTTTTAATGCAATGGATGATGTTGTTTCTTGTTTACTACTTTACACTGTTGTGATACTGTACATGACGTCCTTCACCCCGGAACGTTCCCGCCGTTCTTGGTTTTGGGGTGTGACAAGTTTGTACAATCATGTCGGCGCCTTCCCGCGATCCTGATATATACCTGAAACACAGTTCACAACACTGTAAGCATAAAGCTTAGTGAGTTCCCCAAGATACCACATATTAATAGTTAGCCTCTCATGGCTATACTCGATAAGGACCCTCCAGTCATGTGTCTCAGTTAAGACCCTCCGATCTCACAGCTTGGGTCGGACCCTGCAGTCCTATATCTCAGTGAAGACCCTCCAGTCTCACAACTCAGTTTGGACCCTCTGGTCCTAACTTAATAAGGCACATAATAATATACAACATAAATTACATCCGGTCACATAGTATTACCACTCAGGTAAGTATAGTGAGAAATTTCATCTCGTAAGTAAAGCAAGTATGTCTCTTACATAATGTTGGGTCTAGACTCCGCCTACATATATCATAATCACCTCTAGTTAACAATTTATAATAACGAATCCAAAGATGATAAGCTAACTCCTTTACTAATTCTCAAAAAGGGTAAAATACCATTTAACCCCTCTATGGTCTCCAAAGTCCACAACTTGACCAAACCCTAAAAGTCAATGGCACACTCAAGTCAACATTCCATGTTGACTCAACTCGTCGAGTGCATCTATGTGACTTGTCGAGTTCCGTTTGTTCTCAGAAAAATCAAGAAAATTCAACTAAACTCGTCAAGTTTGTATAGTGTCCAGAATATCGAGGAAAAACCTAACCAACTCGTCGAATTGGCTAACCAACTCGTTGAGCTCTTTCAACCCAATCACTCATTCAGATGCTTTTAAGAGAGAGTAAGGCCCCAAACTCTAGATGTAGCCTTCTAAGACTAAAATACCACATAAAGTTGCAAGCTTTACGTCCATGCATGGCATCTAGGGGCTAAGTTTGCCAAAACAAAGCTTAACAAATGGTTTAAGGCATGGAAGTTGGCCAAATCTTGATAAACCTTGAGTCTTTAGGCCTAAGGGACCTAGTAGTGTCCAGATCTAAAGTATAATATTCAAAGCATGCTCAAACAATTAAATGACCCAAAAAGAAGCGAGAAATGGCCATAAACTCTCTAATGGAGAGATCTAACAAACAAGTGATCAAGGTAATGGCTTTTTACCTCCAATTGGCTGCTACAACTGAATATATGATGGATCCAAAGTCTCATTCTTGTTCAAAGCCCTTAACTCTTCAAGTTTCTTCAAGGAATCCACCAAAACACACACTCTTAGCCTCACACTCTCTCACAGTGGAAGATAGCTCGATTAGGGTTTCTCTCAGGCTGATAAGGTGATGAGGGTGGTGGGACAAAGGACTTAAGGTCCTTTAAATATGGTGTAAACCCTGAAAATTACGGTTTTCACACTCAGCTCCAACTCGTCGAGTTGATTCTAAAATTCATACGACCATCTCGATCTCTACTCGACGAGTTGGGGCCTCCAACTCGTCGAGTTACCCTGTCAAAATCAATATAAAACAATTTGAATTTATACCTCGGAGTCGGGATGTTACATCGTATTGGATAGACTGAAGGCCAGTGGGGCGTACCAGTCAGACAAAAGGCCCGGAGAACATTTCAGATATGCTGAAGGCCGGGTATGGCGTACCATTTATAATGAAGATTTTGTGAGCATACCAGGTAGACTGGATGCTGGTAGGGTGTTCTAATCATAATGAAGGTTCTATATGCATGTTGTTTGCTATTTTTATTATGATATTGTGATGTGTTGGTATTTTGGGGGAACTCACTAGGCTTTGGGCTTACTGTTTTGGGTTATGTTTTAGGACGAATTAGCGAGGAAGACTTCATTGAAATAAATGAATCCATTTATTTCAACCAAGAAGGAAGCAAGGAATTCTTCGAGCAATTTACCTCAGAGGAACGCGGGTAGGCGAAGGCATGATCGTGCACCTCCTCGTGTTTTGCTTTATGATTTTGGGAAAACTCTTATATTGAACATGTTTTGAAAAATATTTTGTAAACAATGATGATTTATGGGTTGTTTTAAAAGTTTAAATTTTTCATGACTTTTATGGATGTTACATTTTTTCTATTTCCAGTTCATGAAAATTGAATCGATTTAAAAAGATTGTCTATTTTTATGTTTGAGCTTTGATTCTTTGTTGTCAATTTATGTTGTAGGATAGGTGTTTGTGGAAATGCTTGAAAGAAAATTTTTGACGTCTAAATTCTTAAAGAACGGAAAGAGAGATTGACATGCTAATTTCAAACTACCACCCACTACATCATCCTCTTCTTCCTCTGTTATTCTTCAAGAATGCATTCTCTTAAAAACATGTTTGTTTTTATGTATTTCTTTCATGAGTGGGTTAGCTTTTGATGTAATTATTTCAAATATATATCTAATTATTTCAACATCGTGTTGGTTTTTGGTGTAATTCTTTCAATAAAACTCACATTCTTCTATGAATTAAACGTATCATAACAATAATGTTTATTTTTTACAAAAAAAAATCTCCAACGAGTGTTTTTTGCAAAATAATAATAATAATAATAATAATTAAAAACCTATTCCAAAAAATTTGGATTTTGTTACCTATAATACAGATACACAAAATGTTCATATTACCATGAGGTGTTCTTGGATTCAAAATAAAAATAAAAATAAATAGTAAATGTCAAAGTATTATTTGAAGAATGATTCTATTTTTCATTGATCCAATGGTCATGATTAAGTTATACAATTACACAATAGATGTTAGTTACATTTGAACCTATATATATATATATATATATATATATATATATATATATATATATATATATATATATATATATATATATGCACTCTTTAAAGTTTAGATTACGTGATGTGAAAACTTTTTATGGATTGAATCAAGTGAGCTTGCAAAAATGAATTATGTCAAGTGCATTTTGGATTCGAACAGAAAATCAAATGCTTTTTGGATTTTGGTGAAAAATATGAAGCACAATCTAGATTTTGAGAGAAGATGAATTCATTACAAGAAGGATATGGGGATTCTTACAAAAATTTCATAAATTTGTTTTAATATTTCTTTATTCTTTTTGTAACATCTCGGACATTTAGGTATTTTCTGTTGGGTAAGTCGGTTAAGTCCATAACTATATTCGGTATCTACTTGACCCGAAAGTAGCATGGTCCATTTGGGTTGTATTTCACCGGAACAATTTGTAAGAATGGACTTTTGAGAAAAGGTTAGTATGATTTATTAATATATTATAAGTTCTAATATGTTAATATGAAATCATATTATTTAATTAGTATTGATCAAGAATTAATTTGAAATTAATTTAGTGATCAAAAGAGACTAATTAAATATAAAGGGATTGATTTGGTATATCAATTATTCTTATAGTGTGGGCTTATGGCTATTTAGGATGGGCTAAACCAATATGGTAGTCCATGGAGGTTTAACCCATGCATCCTAAGTAAGATGAAAAGTCATGCACATTAGGGTTTACATTGATGTAACCCTAATCCAAGCCACACTATAAAAGAAACCCTTTAGCTCATGGAATCAGCCACTAGAGTGCATTGTAGATCCATAAACGATTTTGAGTGCTAGTACTCTCTCTCAAAAGTTCTACATTGTTAGTGGTGTTTTGTAAAGCATTTGAGGCATCACAATTGGGGAGCTAGGCTCTTAAAGGTCCAAGTTAACAAGTTACAAGAAAAGGTATATCAATCAACTAGTTTTTGTTATGCAAGTACCCATAGTTTTGTATGCTAGTTAGTACAATGCTTTGGAAAATCAAATTGCATGTATAATTAGAGAAAACATATATCTAAAGTATTTAGGGTTGTATGTGCACCTTAAGGTAGTTAGACTGCTCAAAACCCATGATATGTGCATATTTAGCTATATATTTAGTGTAGATTTTTCTTATTTATTAACTAAGTATTAGCATATTATGGACAAAAGGTACTTAATAGTGTTTAAATTGTATTTTCAATCCAAAAGAGAAGCTCGAAAGCAAAAGGGAGAAGGAGAAGCAGTTGGAAGTTTGGGAGTTGAAACAAAGAAGAAACAATGCCAAAAACAAGAAAGACTCGGTGAGTCAACTCCTTACTCGATGAGTCGGATCGAAGATTCGTGAAGCTCTAGAAGTCCTAGCCGTACACGGGTTTTTAATGAGGGACTCGGCGAGTTGGGACCTTGACTCGACGAGTCACCTCTGTTTCCAGAAAATTATAAATAGGGACTTAGAGATTGAGATGAGGACTTCTGTGGGACCCTAGGAAGCTGAAATTGCGATTGAAGGTGCTGCTAGACCGGGAGAAGCTGAGGAATAAACCCTAAGTTCAATTTCGAAGAGAATTAAGGCAAATTCTAGTTTATTCTTATTAAACCTTTTGATTGAATCATGTTGGAACTATTTGAATTCGTTTTTGCATCTGCTTTAACTGTAATCATGAGCTAAAAACTCATAACTTCTGTTTAGGGTAGATGATTTTGTAAACATGGATTGATTTTTATGGTTATGGTTAATTTTAATTGGTGATATTCTTTTGTTAAGCTTGTTTAAGAACCTCATATGTTAACAACAACTATTCTTTGTTAATAAATTAGTAATTAAGTCGTATGAACATCTCTTAGTTATGAATTTCATATGATTTATGTGATCACATAGTTATATGTCTAGGAATAACAAATGTTAAACTAGAATTAACTAAAAGATTTGTAAGTTAATGTGTGAGCTTGTGTGATACACCATCAACAAGAGGTTAATTGAATCACCAATTTGATTAGCTAATTACAAGTCTTACTTAACCCGAATAAATAAACTAGGAAATTCACTAATTTAGACAACTGGTCATTGCTTGAATTAATCTGTGTCTAAGGATTAGCTATTGCGAATGTGAATCTAATCACTTTAAAATGAAGAATTAATTCGATACATTTACCATAAAATCTTCCATGGGAACAAATGATTTGAACCTAAACAGAAGTCCTCTTAACTATTGAATTTAGTGGTATTTACTTGTTTTAGCGGTTAGTTAGTTAATTTGAGTGTTAGTTTATTTAAGTTTCTAGTCTTGTAAAACTAGAGAAAGCCCTTCCTTTTATTATTTGTTTTTTTAGATAATTCTAGTAATTAATTTAATTTGTCGTTCCCTGAGTTCGATACCCTACTTATTTAGCTACACCACAATCGATAGGTTCACTGCCTTTGTGTGTCAAATTTATATTTAAAAGGTAGGATTAAAACTAGTTTGTTTTACACACATCAAGTTTTTGGTAATGTTGTCGGGGAGCGGTTCGAAAATTAATTCTAATTTCTAGTTTTATCAATCATTTGTGTGAGATTTATCTTGCACAAAGTTATTTCTTAAGTAATTTAGTTATTAGGATAGGTTAAATTAGTTCTCTGTTTTAAAATTTTCGTTAATATTTTTTTCTGTTTCTACCTTGAACTCGTCGAGTGCAGTCGAAGCTACTCGGCAAGTCCATAGCTGAACCCCAGTTTCATGATTTATTTTATTTTTGTTCTTTTTATGCGTGTTTCTGGTTTTGATTGCAGATTTTACATAACCCGAGGATCCAACACATCTTTGGTCCCTCCATTTGAAGAACTGGAATCCGCACTAAGGAAAAATAAGGACAAGGTACTTGAAGACAATCACCCGCCATAGTAATCACCGTTCAAGGACCTCAAATCAGTCTTCGGGAAGAAAAAGGACAAGAAGGCAGGTGAGTCCAGCAGTCAAAAGAGCGAAGGAAGTAAATTAGAAAGTTTTGAAGATAATACAAAAGAAGCCGAATTTGAGGACGATTACGAATCCAACTTCGGAGAAGGAAGCAACTTTAAAGGCGAACCCGCTAACACCACGGTGAACATTGATAAAGTTCCCATGGGTGAATGGAAGAAGAGGATACGTGATGATACCAGTCTGAGACTTGTGCAATCCATCATTCCCACTACTACCACTTTCGAACTAAAAAAAGACATACTTGCTCAACTTAAGGAAATCCCTTTCTATAGGAAAGATCACGAAGACGCTTACAAGCACTTAGACGAGGTCAACGATGTAGCCGATTACTTTAATGTTCTAAATGTGCCTCGAGAAACTGTGCTACTTTGTATGCTTCTAGCCACATTCAAGGGTGTTGCAAAATATTGGCTCAAATCACTCCCTCCTAGATCCATCACCACATGGGCTAAAATGAAAGAAGAATTTATTGATTAATTTTGCCCTCCCTCAAAAATAGCCAAGTTGAAGAAAGTCATAGCCAACTTTGAACAACAAGCTGGAGAATCCTTATACGAGGCGTGGGAAAGAAACAAAGGTTTACTAAGGAATTGCCCACATCATGATCTTAATAGCCAACAAGAAGTCTCCATTTTCTATGATGGAGTGAATGTGACCACAAGGCAACTCATTGATTCGCAAGGGCCTCTCACAAAGAAGCCACCCCCAGTAATCAAAGAACTAATTGAAGAATTCTCTAAGCACTCTAGAGAATATCATAACCCAAGGAATAAACTAAGTCGGGGGGGGGGGGGGGTGAACTCAGTTAATGATATCATGATAGTAATGATGGCTAAACTAGAGAGTTTGGATCAAAGAATGAATAAGATGGACCAATCCATCCATGCCATTAGGGTTGGTTGTGAGAATTGTAGAGGACCTCATCTCACTAAAGATTGTGATATTGACGAGAATGGGAACCGAAGGTGCAAGTATGCTATTCAACTGGTGATAGGTACGTTGAAAATTAGCGGAAACCAAAGAAGGAATGGCTCCCGTATGATGAGTACAAAAAGGCAAAGTTGGAAAAATATAAGCAAAAAGAAAGGGGGTTGTATCAAAAAGAGGAACCGGTGCTAGAGAGAAAGGCTAACTTGGAAGATATTTTCACTAGATTTGTACATGCATCTGAAAAGAGGCACAATGATATAGATGTTGAAATGAAAGAGCAACAGAATATGCTTAGAGAACATCAAGCTATGATGAAGGATCAACAAAATATGCTTAGGAATCAGCAAGCGTCTATTCATAACATTGAAAAACAGCTAGGTCAGCTTGCACAACAAATCAACTAAAGAGCACCTGGTGAAATTCCTAGCAATACCGAGGAAAATCCAAGAATGGCGCATGTGAATGTAATAATGTAATGACCCAATTTTCAAGGCCAAAAATTTCATTTTTGAATTAACGCATTTAGCAAACATTTTACCAACACATTGTTAATAAAACATTCATTACAAAATCATAATGTTGTATCTCAAACCAGAACATCATAAGTATTGAAAATCAAAGTACAGTCCCAAAAACTTCTTGCGGAAACATGTGTGTGTATGATGCGCTACTACACCACCGATACTTTCCCCTTCGACGAAGAGGTACCTGAAACCAAAACAAAAACTGTAAGTACGAAGCTTAGTGAGTTCCCACATCATACCACATACCATACAATATCGTCGGTATCTTTCAACCGGTAACCTTAATCGGTATCTTTCAACCGGTAACCTTCCTCTTTATCTTTCAACCGGTAACCATCATTGGTATCTTTCAACCGGTAATAAACATTGGTATCTTTCAACCGCTAACTGGGGACTATTTCACCCCTAATACTAGCATACAATCAACAGATATAAGCATTCGGTCAGGCATATCCGGGTACTGACCTACCCTTGATCCTAAGGACCACTATCAGGGAAACTATTCCCTACCATACACATAACATACTATCCAGATAAACCTCATAACCAACACATAACCAGAACAAGATAATTATCACAAAGACCATTATCATTTAAATACCCGTTTTTGGTGGGCCGGCATTGTCACCTTAGACCCACCCCTACTGGAAGGTAACTCACCTCAATGTCATGCAGTGTCTGAACTATCCTCGGCGCACAAGTCGACTTCCAACCACTCCTTGATCCCTACACGACAACCTTCAGGTCAACACATATCACATACAACCCTAAACAGAGTTAGCCCAAGTTCAATCAAAGTCAACATTGGTCAAATTCAACATTCATTTGACCTGACTTGCTGAGTTGGCCTACCAACTCGTCGAGTCCATGCTTCTCTAATCCCACACAAAACCCCAGCTCCACTCGTCGAGTCTAGCAAAAACTCGACGGGTTCTCTTTCAATCATAACATCGGGACCATCTTTATCCGACTCACCGAGTTCCTTCTTGAACTCGTCGAGTTCATCTCCAACTTAAGAACTTGTCCAGTCTATGACTCGCCAAGTTGTATGAACAACTCGTCGAGTCCATCTTCAAAGATTGGGAGATTTCTATGGACTCGCCGAGTCTGCTCATACCACTCGCCGAGTCCCATGGCTCCCAGGTCCCTTTTCGCATCTAAACCCACAAGGGACTTCCTTCCTAACGCTTACCCATTCACCGAAAGGGTTTGGGTGCACAATGGTCACCGACTCGTCGAGTGCCAAGAACAACTCGTCGAGTCCAACCTTGACCAATTCCATACAGTCGATTTAAATGAGGTCTAACACACCAAAACCATAGATCTGGCCTCCTAATGCCCACATTATATGTAAAGTACCAAACTTGATACACATGCATGGGGTTTTTAGCTCAAAAATCCATATAAAGTGTCCTACAATGTGCATGGGGCTCTCATGGCCCTAAAATTGGCACCTTTATGCCATGAGACCCCTCTAAAGGCCAATATCTGAACGCTAGAGTCCACATAACACTCCTTAGATCCGAAAATGGCTTCAAAGCCCTAAATGCACCCAAGATATACAATCTAAAGATGAGCAACCAAATGGAAGACCAAAGCAGGAGCATTTTACCTTGATTAAGCTGAAGATGGAATGAGATTTTTGGATCCACAAGCCCCAAGTCGAATACTCAAGTTCCTCTTATTCCTTCCAAGCTTCACAAGTCAACAAAAGCACCAAAATGGCCTTAACACACACACAATCAGCTAGGGTTTCGATATGTAGCTCTAGGAGAGTGTTGGGGACAAGGGAGGCTGAGTTAAGGTGTTTATATAGGGTGTAAACCCTCATATTAGGGTTTGTGTCCAAACAACACGGACTCGTCGAGTCCGGTCTCTAACTCGCCGAGTCAGCCACTTAACTCATGTGTCCAATCTGCTTCTACTCGATGAGTTGGGCCACCAACTCGGCGAGTCCCAGGACAAAATGCAAAATAATTAATTTAAAAATACGTACCAGGAACCAGGTGCTACAAATAACAACAGATTCTGAGCCGATTTACACGCCTGTGACCTCTATCCAGAAGAATATTAAAAAAGTGTGAACAAAAGAAGTAATTAGCTGGAATTCAAGTAAACCCGACTCGACTTGCCGAGTCGCCAACATGGACTTGACGAGTCAAAGACCTGATAAGGAGAATTGCTCTCTTCTGAATCCTTACCAGCCCTCTTTGCCATTTCTGATCCGAGCCATACCTGATGAGTATATTCAAGAATATAGGAGGTTTATGGAGCACATAAAAGCACTCCAAGTAAATATTCCGTTTGTTGAAAGATATTACAAACACCGAAATATGCTCATCTACTAAAAAGCCTCTTTACCACTAGAAGGAATATAGAAGAAGTTGTTGAAGTAGTGTTGAATGAACAGCCAGAAAAGAGGAGCGATCCAGGGAGCATCACTGTACCTTGTTAATTTGGGAACATAGTGACCACACGAGCATTGATGGATTCGGGAGCAAGTATCAATATTATGTCATATTCCTTCTTCCAAAAGTTAAATCTTCCGGTCCCAAAGCCTACTTAAATGAAGATTCATCTAGCTGACAAAAACGCCAATACATCCAATGCGAGTATGTGTGACAACCCGAAATTTCTATTCTGTACAACATATCAAGTCAATAGAAGTTAGAACAGTTACTGTTAATTTTCAGAGTTTTTGGAATAAGTTTGAGTATTTCAAGATTAACACTTTAGGATATATCAGGAGAGAGGATGCCTTAGGGTTTATTGTGCAACAATAAACTTTCAAAACATCAAAAAATTTAGAGTTTACGACCTAAACAAGAGTTTACGATCGTAAACCCTAATGGGAAGTGGTATAAAAGTGACACTTAGTTATTTTTATCACTTTTCAAACTTTCAAGATCAAATCTCAAACTCTCTCAAGTATTATCCAAATATTTCATCAAAATTTTCATCTAGTAAGTGTTTCTAACCCTTTCAAGTTAGTATATCAATTAATCTATTGATTTAACACACTTCTATCCATTAGATCTTTCCAAAAGGGTGAATCTTCAAGTTTCACCAAGAACACACACTAGTGTTCTTGGCCTTTTGGTACCTTTCAAGCTTCCAACTAGTAAGTATTCCTACCCTAGTGTATTGTAAGGCTGTTATACTCCTATAAATCAAAGAAACACAAGGAAACACCAAGATCAAAGGTGTTTACGGTTCAAGAACTCCTTGAACCGTAAACCCTTCTTTAAGTGCCAAAAGTGTGCCTTAGTCCCTTACTTCCTTGTAAAACTAGTTTAGATCCACTCCTTATTGTGTATAGGACTTGAAAACTTGAAAATACCACTTTCCATATGGGTTTACGGTAGTAAACCCAAAAGGAAATGGTCTTGGGGCCGTAATCTACTCAAAGGAGTATAATGATGCCCTAAACTCTTCCAAAGGTCAAACCATCAAGTGGAAATGCTTCAAAGGACTTGTAAAACCTCAAAACAATTTATGGTCAAAGAGTGATGAGTTTACAACCGTAAACTATTGAGTTTTACGACCATAAACTCAGTGGGTAATGGTCAAGGTCCTTTAGCACTTAGATGCAATCCTCATGACTTGTAGCACTTATATAAGGTGTTTTACATGCCTTAGGATGTCTTAAATTTGTCAATTAGTGGTTTAAAGTCTAATTGAATACATATATGTGTGATTATATGTTAACTAGGATAATTGGGTGTGAACAAGTCTTCACTTGTCACCTAGCAATCCTACATCTTTCAGTTCATCCAAACCACCATCTACAGGTGAGTTCATACCCCTTAATCAATGTTTTAAATGTTTTTAAATGCTTTATGGGGGGGGGGGGTGGAATACAAGTTAAATCATGCTTAGTTATTATATCAATCGCATGTGATTAATAACTAGCATGCAAATGGAATTACTATACGTTAACTGTTTTACCAAATAGATTTCTTCAAATGACTTCCTTAAATGTTTTTATATGTTTAAAACTCTTTATCAAACTACTTTATACACTGTATGTTTCTTCTCAAAATCTGTTACAAATGTATTTCAAACAAAGGTTTTCTTTATACTTAAATTGTTTATTCAAACAAAATACTTTCAAACCGTTTTATAAATTGACATCAAGTCGATCTTTTCTTAGAAATTAATCTTATTCAAAGGTTTTACAAAACTCCTTTTATGATTTTATATTATTAAATGCATGCCCATATATGTATACTTATATAAGTAATGTTTAAAGGACTTATGAAGGCTAACTCACTTTATTTCCTTTTCCACGTTGGGATGTGGCTATGGGGTATCGGTTATCCATCTGAATGTCGTCTAAGTATTAGTTATATATCATGTATACATATGTAGACATAAAAGTGCCCTCAGTCAGTTCAGTACCTTTGTCTAGCAAAGGTATACTTTCGTTGATACTTGTACATTACTAGCAACTATTATAGGTATAGTTAAGAGATACTACTTGCTATTCCTATTACAAGGAATTACACCAGAGTCAGTTCATACATGAGTCTATACTAAATGCTATATGAAGAGAGACGTTTACTTGAATACACTTACATGGATACCTTTACATAGATACCTAGTTAAAAGCATGTCTGTATATGTATAGTTATATAAGTAATGTTTAAAGAACTTAGGAAGGCTAACCTGCTTTATTTCCTTTTCCTCATTGGGATGTGGTCTGGTAGGGTATCGGGTATACGTTCGAAGGTCGTTTAAATATTTAGTTATATATCATATGTACATATACAAACATAATAGTTCTAGTCAGTTAGTTCAGTACCTTTGGATAGCAAAGTTATACGTTCATATATCCCTAGTAAGCTATTATAGGTATAGTTTGGGCTTATATATGATTTGGTAATAAATATGGATTTCGACCTAGCGATTCGTTGCGGAAGTCACCATTAGTTCCAAATGTAGAATAGGGACTACTGATCACATTATTACTTACTTACAGCGGGTCTCGTCAGAAGACTACTTACTTACTAGACGGGACTAACCATTCCGGCACCCGGCTGTTAGCGACATAGGTAATGAACATCTACGGATACCTACGGTTAATACATATATTAGGGTACCTTTACGGGACTAACCATTCCTACGCCCTGCTGTTAGCTACAGAGGAAAATGAACATCTACGGACGTTCAAGGTTATTACTATTTCGGCAGTCGCGATGTCGGGTTGATCCTAATAAAAAAAAGGATAACACTCACACGGCTATATTTTTCTTATTACTTTTATTTTATGATACATTTACATAAATGACGAAGTATATTATATATATTGTTAATAGTAGCCATACAAGGGAAAAACCATCTTTGTTACTTTCAAAACAGTCTAGTCTTGGTAGAAGACTACTCTTTATACTAATAAAAATCATAGGGATTTGCTAGGGTATTCAAACATTTTCAAACTACTTTCAAACAGTTCTTACTTATACAAACTATTTTCCAAATATTCACAAGTCTTTACTTTCCAGTTTTACAAATCTAAGACACATTAATACTTATGAATTCATCAGCTTTATTGCTGATACTCGTTTTCAAAATACTTGTATTCTCATGTCACAAATAGACATGTACGACAACCAGGTTTTGTGAAGACGGAGAAATCAAGACTCCTATTTTTATTTTGATTGTTTATTACGTTGTCTTATACTATGAAAGAACACACTTGTAATTAAAATTATACTATTAATGCAATGGATGATGTTGTTGCTTGTTTACTACTTTGCATTGTTATGATACATCACATGACGTCCTCCGCCCCAGAATGTTTCCGCCGTTCCGATTTTGGGGCGTGATAGTATGTGAAGATCTCCTTATCAAAATTGATAAGTTAGTATTTCTGGTTGATTTCATAATATTAGACATGGAGGAGGACTTCAAAGTACCAATCATTCTTAGGCGACCATTCTTGAATACCACTTGTGCTTTGGTAGATATGCATGAATCTACACTAACATTACGGGTGGGAAATGATTCAGTAATTTTTGAAGCTGAGAAAAAGGAGAAGCACAAAGAGTCGAAAGAAGATAAGGTTTCATCAATAATTTTGGATGATGAATTGTTGGAGAGAGAGCTTGCTTACTTGCAAGAGATCAATCCAAACCAATTCTTATTTTCCTTAGAAGAGAATTCTGATGCCAAGGGAGATTTGGAGGAGATAGAAAAGTTGATCAAGGAAGCCGACTGCAAGGAAAGCCTCAAAAGTGTTGAAAATTCTCTAACTCGTTGAGTCGTACCTGCTGACTCGACGAGTCCATATGAAGAATACCAATCAGATGGAAATTTTAATCTGGAAGTCATTAATACTTTTTGTGAACCAAATGTGCATGTTTTGCATGATTACTCGAAGAATACTCATAAGGAAAACAAGGTTGTTAAAGATCACATCAACTTTGAAGATGTACATTTGTCTTTTCTTGAAACAATTGTGGAGAATGATGTGGCTGTCCAAGAGGAGGATATAGGAATTTTAGAAGATAAAGGGGATCCTAAAACTTTGAATGGTGATAATCATAACTCTTCCATTGAAACACATATGCTAGATAAAGAAGAGATGCCAATCAAAAGCAAAAGAACCAAGCCTCGTGCTAGTATCTCTATTACATTTGAAGTTTTCAACTTCAGAACATCGTATTTTGTAACGACCAAAAAGGCAATCAAGAAAGATAAGTAAGGAAGGGAACCGATGGAGCATGAAAAGGACGTAGTGGAAAAGAATAAGCATGGTAAACGAAACAAGCATAAGGCTGAAGAAATCACTGCAAGGAAGAGAATGGAAGAATTGAAGAGGGCATACAAGAGAAAAATCCATTTGTATAATACAAAATATAAAGTACAAAAATTAAAGAAGGAGATCCTAATGAAGGAAGCAACATAAACGTAAGGTGGGATGGAGTCCAGCTAAAGACTCCTCAAAAAAAGAAGCGTTTAACGAGAGGCGACCATCAAAAGATTTTGCTTTTCTTTTTCGTTTTTAGTTTGCGTTTTGTGTGAATTACTTAGGATTTCTTTTCTATTACAATCTTCATTTTCATCCATAAATGATTTCTTGAGGATAATTAAGGATTAAGTGTGGGGTGTGGTGTTATTTTTAAGTACAATTTTTTAGAGAAAAATGTTTCCAACACATTAATAGACTCGGTGAGTCTATACACTAACTCGACGAGTCCTTACGCAGATGTGAACTAATTTCGCGACCAGACTCGGCGAGTCCATATCCTGAATCGACGAGTCAGTTTAATTTACTGAAAAAAATAATTTTTACATTTCTATAAAATTAGGGTTTTTAACCTAATTGTAAAACATTTTCACTTCATACGGCCAACATACCTATGCTCGACAAGCCAAGGTTCTCTCAAGCAACCATTCCATTTTTCTTTAATTTCTTCCACTTCCTTCTAACATAGTAACAATTTTTGTTTATTATCTTCCTAAAACTTTAATTTTTGCAGAATAATGGTCCTATTTTGTTGCAACCCATTTCCTTTGACTTGATTAGGGTTCTAGGGTTTTTACATTCTTGTTATAGATGCAATTGATAGTGAATTTATACTTAGTATGCATCCCGAATCAAACCCCTGGGACCACTTTTGGGTTTTGTTGGATGAATTGATGAACCTCAGACATGCATCTCGAACAGTTCTTGTGACTCGTCGAGTCTATTCGTGGACTCGACAAGTCGATCCCTGAAGACAATCCTAGTTTTTTAGTTTTAATGTTTATGTGTTTTCTGGTTTGTATGGTTTTGTTATTTTGTAGAAATTTTTTTCAGAGGTGGACAAAGTTCTACGGGTAACCAAGAAGACCATCCTTGGTTAAATTTTCCAAGAATTGATTCAGATTCTACGATGAGAAGATGGAAGAAGAAGTTTGTGGACGTTAAAAAGAAAGAAATCTATGTGCCAAATGCAATAGATTGGGATTGGTTAGGAAGAATTCATTATGAAGAGGAGTTGGCCCCGTATCTTGTCAAAGTGTTTATAAATGGTGGTGTATCCATCACTTGTGATGGATGGAACCGGGTATTCCGCATTCAAGAACCGGTGTTTAAGGAGTTGTGTTGGGAGTTTTTCTCAACCATCAACTTACATGAAGGGAACGATTATTACAACCCGGGGATTGTTACTTTTTGCCTTGGGGGTGAATTCCGCCAATGTAGTATGGTGGAACTAGCTTGTAGGTTGAGTATTTATGACCAACAATTGGTCACCACTAAGGGTTTTGGCACCTTTCTTGAGCATTCTCACAAGGAATTCCCGGAGGGGTTTGTGGGTTCTACTTGGTCCGCTCAAGAGAGGAGTATTCGATCATCCACCCATAGATTGATTCACCGTCTTATTGCGAATACAATAAACATGCGGAAAGATGATCACAAGGTTCCTAGCCTTGATTTCTTCTACTTATGGAGTATTATTACTCCAAACACTTTCTGCAATCTTCCGTACTGCATTGCATCTTATTTAGCTGGAGGGGCGGTCAAGGATCGCAAAACTTCAAAGATCAATGGTGGGATGTTTGTGACCCGCCTAGCCAAATCTTATGGGTTAATGGAAAGAGGAACGTGGAACTTGATGATGATGGTCCCGACCCCTCCTTTTAATATCATTCTTTTTAGAAGAGCCAGAATTATTGAAGATTATGGAGGGGGCACTATACTATTCCTCATGATAATGCGATGATAGGACCCGAGGAGCCGGGAAGGAGGGTAAGGCCGAGACGCGAGCAAGCACATCACGATCCACCGGTGATCCCGGTCAAAGATGATATACCCCCGGAGTGGTTAAATGAGGAGGGAAGAGGATATCAAGATGATTTGGGAAGGGGCTTGGATTTTGCTAACTAGTCCTTTATCCAAATGTTTGATCACTTCAACATCCAACATGTGGACGGGGGCCAATTTCCCTCTGTGCCTACTTGGGAGGAGAGGATGAACATAAGAAGAAGCAGAGCAAGTGGGAGGGAAGCACGTGATGATGATGAAAAGGATGAGGAGGAAGAAGATGAAGATTGAAGTTTTATCCTTTTTATTTTGGTTGTGTTAAAACAATTTTTATTGTTTGATTTTGGTTGTGTTTGTTTGATTTTGTTTGGTTTGGAGAAGTAGTTTAGGATTTGCTTATGGTGTGTTTTTCCTTTTTATTACAAGTTTGTTTTAGTCATTTCAGAATCCAGACAAAAGGTTTGCATGCAAAGGATCTCGAGAGTGATAGAAGTGTCGATTCTAGGCGAGAGAGAATGGGGTCCGAGTTTAGAGTCCGGTCAAGAGAAGAGTTGGAAACTGTCTAATTATTGAAAGGAAAAAATAGGAGATTTTCAAATGATTAGTTTCCTAACACATCAGAATTAACTCTGGAGCAGAATATATTTTTATCACCCAACGATGGACTCGCAGAGTGCACTTACTGACTGGATGAGTCCCAGTGTAATTTCAAAAATTCTGCCTTTTCGCACTACAACTCGGCGAGTCACCTACCACACTCGACGAGTTGATACGTATTTTACCTCTCAAGCTTATGATTCGATGATTATTTCGCATGGCAATTGGCTTCACTTTTAAAGATCAATTCCTGAACTTTTCCGAGGGATTTTCCTGCATATTTGAGCTAACCACACGACATTTTCACATCCAAGGCATGGATGAGCTGTTCCCATGCCTAAAGTCAATTGAAGATAGAGCTTTTCAGAAAAAATATCGACCTCGCCACTACTACCCCAGGGGAGTTTGTTCCAATTCCTCTTTACTTTTCTTTATCATGCATAATATGCAATGGGGACATTGCATAATTTAGGTGTGAGGTAGGGGTTGGTTACACTAGTTCAATTTTAAATTTTTTTCATAAAATTGCTAGTACTTAATTTAGAAAATTTGGTAAAAAGCAATTAGGAATCATGCTAGTGTTATGTTTCATGATTGCGTGAAGACCCAAATGTTTAGTTGAGACTATACACGTTATAATGCATTTGTGGACTCCCTTTGTTCTAGTGAAATCATGGGACAAAAACACAACCTCGCTTAGTTTGAGGGATGCAATAAGTTTAGCATCGTGTACTTGAAATGTATCCAGGAAAATTATCTTTAACCAATAAAGGTTGAAGTTGAGCACCCTTGCTTAAGCATGTAGGTTTTGAGTGAAAAAAAAAGTGAGTTACATGTGAAAAAAAAAGAGGATTATAAGAAAAAGATGTAAGAATTTTGGAGCAATCATAGTATGAAGATTAAAAGATCAAAATTTTGAAGATTCAAAAAGTTGAAGATACCAAAAGGTCAAACAAAAAGTTGGTGAATTCAAAGAAATGAATAGTCAAATAACAAAGAAGTGAAGAATTCCAAATAGACTATAGTGGTATCGGAAAAAATTGTAATTTTCTAGATTATGTATGCTTGTGTTGCTTGACCAAAAATACCTTGAGATTAAGAAAGTCTTCTACAGATGGATTCAGAGTGATGCATAAAATGAGTATTGTTCGAAAGAAGTGGGCGAGTGTTTCTGAGGAATGTGAGTATTTAGTATTAGGGTGTTCCTTAGGAAAATTTTAGACACAAATGAATGCGTTGCGATCTTGACATAATGGTTGGGTTTGATTGTGATTGTCTTATGTAATAGTAGTGTGCTAAAATCCAGTTTTGCTTGGGCGCAAGCAAAGTTAAAGTGTGGGGTATTTTGATATGTGCATATTTAGCTATATATTTAGTGTAGAGTTTTATTATTTCTTAACTAAATATTTGCTTATTATGAACAAAAGGTACTTAATAGTGTTTGAATTGTATTTTCAGTCCAAAAGAGAAGCTCAAAAGCAAAAGGAAGCAGGGGAAGTAGTTGGAAGTTTGGGAGTTGAAACAAAGAAGAAACAATGCCAAAAACAAGAAGGACTCAACGAGTCAACTCCTGACTCGACGAGTCAGATCGAAGATTCGTGAAGCTCTAGAAGTCTATGTCGTACACGGATTTTTAATGAAAGACTCGGCGAGTTGGGACCTTGACTCGACGAGTCACCTCTGTTTCCAGAAAATTATAAATAGGGACTTAGAGATTGAGATGACGACTTCTGTGGGACCCTAGGAAGCTGAAATTGCGATTGAAGGTGCTGCTAGACCGGGAGAAGCTGAGGAATAAACCCTAAGTTCAATTTCGAAGAGAATTAAGGCAAATTCTAGTTTATTCTTATTAAACCTTTTGATTGAATCATGTTGGAACTATTTGAATTCGTTTTTGCATCTGCTTTAACTGTAATCATGAGCTAAAAACTCATAACTTCTATTTAGGGTAGATGATTTTGTAAACATGGATTGATTTTTATGGTTATGGTTAATTTTAATTGGTGATATTCTTTTGTTAAGCTTGTTTAAGAACCTCATATGTTAACAACAACTATTCTTTGTTAATAAATTAGTAATTAAGTCGTATGAACATCTCTTAGTTATGAATTTCATATGATTTATGTGATCACATAGTTATATGTCTAGGAATAACAAATGTTAAACTAGAATTAACTAAAAGATATGTAAGTTAATGTGTGAGCTTGTGTGATACACCATCAACAAGAGGTTAATTGAATCACCAATTTGATTAGCTAATTACAAGTCTTACTTAACCCGAATCAATAAACTAGGAAATTCATTAATTTAGACAACTGATCATTGCTTGAATTAATATGTTTTCTAAGAATTAGCTATAGCGAATGTGAATCTAATCACATTAATTTGATACATTTACCATAAAATCATCCATGGGAACAAATGATTCGAACCTAAACAGAAGTCCTCTTAACTATTGAATTTAGTGGCATTTACTTGCTTTAGCTGTTAGTTAAATTGTGTGTTAGTTAGTTTATTTAAGTTTTTAGTCTTGTAAAGCTAGAGAAAAACCATTCCTTTTATTATTTGTTTTTTTAGATAATTCTAGTAATTAATTTAATTTGTTGTTCCCTGAGTTCGATACCCTACTTATTTAGCTACACCACAATCGATAGGTTCACTACCACTGTGTGTCAAATTTATATTTAAAAAGTAGGATTAAAACTAGTTGTTGTAACATCTGGATTCCTAGGTATCTCATTTTAAGCATTTATATTGAATATTGGAGAGGGACTCGGCGAGTAGTCGCTTAGACTCGCCGAGTGGGATCGCGCATGTGTTGGTCTGATTTAATGGAGGACTCGGCGAGTCCATACGTGGACTTGGCGAGTCCACGTTGTTTAATGAAACCCTAATTTCTCGGGTTTGGGGCCTATTTAAGCACCCTTATAACCACCATTTGCGGCTACCAGACCATTGAGAGAAACCCTTATAGTGCCTGAGCGTTTGTGAGAGAGAAGAAGCCATTATTGGACCTTTGTGGGTTTTTTTTGCAAGAAGAAGTTGATTCCAGCTTAGAGGAGTCCAAGGAGGTTGCTTATTTGTGGATTGCAAGCAAAGGACATCATTCTTGAGGTAGCATATCGATCCTTTTTCTGTTTTGTTAAGGAATCCATGGATCTAGGGTTTTCTATACCCTTTATTGAGTTGATTTTTTGGGAATATGGTCCCTTATCATGTTGAGACATTAGATCTGGATCCATAGTGGTCCAGAGAACCTATTCGATCTTGCTTTATGAGGAGTTATGGAAGAAATGGACTTAGGATGTTGTATTTGGGGCTAAATCATCAAGTAGTGTCATTTGGACGTTGCATGAGCATCAAGTTCGAACCTTTACTTGATTATTGAGCTTAGGAAGATTAGATCTATGGATTAGAGGAATAGATCTGACCTCAGAAGGTTATTTGAGTGTGGGTATGGAACGAACTCACCGAGTCCATGAGCGGACTCGACGAGTCGAGCCGGGGTTGCCCCTCGATTCGTGTCAGGTGTAACTTGTCGAGTGGAAGAAAGACTCGACGATCCAAGAGAGTCTGAAAGGATTCAGGGGACCTGCGTGGACTTGCCAAGTCACCTTTGTGCACTTGATGAGTCAGGTCAAAGTTGACCGTTGATGTTCGTTGACTTTAGGGTTCTGGTTAAGACTGATACAGGAGAAGGGTAGAATGGCCTTCTACCCAGTCTGTATAGATGAGATCATGGGGGAGTATTGACCGGGAGTGTTATTTGAATAATAGGAGGAGGCTAGGTCGGGACGTTGAGCACGAGAGTTTATCCGACTTCATTGAGGTGAGTCTTCTCACTATGCCTTACCCGATGGGGTGATTATGTGTGACCGGAAGGTGTTATGTGTATGATGAAAATGTGAGGTATGTTTTATATGTAATATGTTTTGATATGAGTATGATGATATGGACCGGAAGGTTAACAGAGTATGGACCGTAACATCAACGAAATTATGGGATGGAAATCCCCTGAGACACTTGGATTGTAAGATCCCATAGAGCTATGGCATGGAAAGGCGTATGTGTTGTACGTGGTAGTTTGGGAAACTCACTAAACTTTATTGCTTACAGTTTGCGTGTTATGTGTTTCAGGTACCAGTGATGATGTGTTATGGGAAGGCGACGGCATGATCAGTACACACTTATGGTGGAGATGTTTTGAGATTCTAGGGATTTTGATTTACACTTATGTTATGTAAAAACAATTGATACATGTTTTTGAGAATTGTGATTGGAATATTTTTATTAAATTAAAATGAAAAATTGTTTGAAATTTCACGGTGTTACAGTTGTTTTTACACACATCAACCCATCTGTGGTATCAGAGCCTAGGACTATTTTCTGTTATACTTGATGTTTATTGGTTTTCAAAGTTGAAAAAATCGAGTTTCTGCCTTCTAACCAATGAACATGCTAAGTCCACTTGGTGATTCACCGAGTCCAGTTCATGTACTTGCCGAGTTGGTGCTCCAGTGTATAGAATTTTGAGTTTTAGCCAGAAATTGGATTAGGCTCATTACCCCGAACTGTTTTTTAAACAATGAAATATGTTTTTTCATTAGGTAATAATCATGCTTGTCGGATTAAAGGTAATTGTCAAAGTTTCAAGATTTGTATTAGTTTATATGATTAGCTAATTTCTTGAAAATTATTGATGTGAACTATCTTTGCTTATAAGTTTAACTAGATCATAGATATTATTTGACACTTCTTATTAGTTTAATTGTTGATCTAAATTTGTTTGAATCGACACCATAACTTGTCCTTAAGTTATGGAAAACCAAAAGTCTTTTCTTTAACAAGTCATTAAACTCATAAGTTATGGAAATGAAAGGTTTTAAATAGTTTCAAAACTTACCTTCAAGTTTTGGAATTTGTAAAGTCACACTTTTGAATACTTTAATTCCAAACCCTAGAATTTTAAAAGTTTAAAATTCAACCGTTATACTATTATAATAATACAAGTTTAATATATATATATATATATATATATATATATATATATATATATATATATATATATATATATATATAAGACAAGTCAGTCTTAACGTTAGTATGCCTCACTAACGAAGCCGATCTATAAGGGGGTATAAGGTTACTGCCTATAAAATAGTGGTTTAATGAGTGTCCACACTCACACATCGCTTCTTTGACTGGTGGAGGGTTGTTAGCCGAATGGGTAGGATATGACACTAATTTTCATTAAAAGTATAATGATAATTATAAAGTAACTAAATGTTTATTAAATTCACAATATTAGTTACTTTAGGAAAATATGAAATTGATGCTAACCCATGAAATTGCACATTGCAGTTTGCCAAGTCGTTAATGGAGCGTGTTTAGTTAACCGACACATTAACCTAGACTAGTAATGATGGCAAAGGGTAGTTTAATTTTATCATAGATTGGTGGAGTGTGTGTGTTAACCTGAACATCGATTAGTTGATAATTGGCATCAAAAGTACCAAGTTAATTTGCATGGTTATTCACACCTTTTTTGTGATCCTCGGTATCCCAGTTACAAACAGGTAGAAATTGGTAACGAATACACATGTGTTTCCAACCAAACATGTTTCCTTAAACTATGCTAATGATTACCTTAATATATACAAAAACTTTTTTTTTTTTTTGTTTTTTTGATTTTTAGAAAACTATTTTTATCGAAAATTTATTTTAAATATATCAAAATTCATAATTTTTTATTCTCTATAAATAGACAACAATATTGATATAATTTTAAGATAAAATAAAAAGTTTATATTTTTAGAGTTTCAGCTCTTGTTATTCATAAATGAATAAAAATCCATCAGATTTTTGTCTATTTGATTTTTATTATAGTACATTCGTTATTCACTTACGAATAAAACGTGTGCTTAACTTTTTTTTTATGGTTTAAGTATCGTTCATATATGAATATGATACGCAATAAAGTTTTCTTACTTAAAATAGACTTTTTACATAATCTTTCGTCATATATTCTGTTTACATATGAATAAAACGTGTATTAGTTGTCATATATTATATTTATATATGAATAAAATATTTATCAGATTTTTTTTACAGTTAAGTTATTATTCATATATGAATAAGTAATATAAATGATAATTAAACTGTTAAAAAATTAATCATATATTTTTATTTATAAATGAATAACTAATTTACTGTAGTAAAATCTGATGTATTTTTATTCACGTATGCATAACGATAGCTGAAAATATAAAATATATATATATATATATATATATATATATATATATATATATATATATATATATATATATATATATTATCTTAAAACTATATCAATATAGATGTCTATTTGTAGATAATAAAAAATAATGAATTTTGGTATATTTAAAATCATTTTTCGATAAAAATAGCATCTTAAAAATTAAAAAAAAAAAAGAAAAAAATTATGTTTTTTATATATCAAGGTAATGATTAGAATAATTTAAGGAAATATGTTTTGTACGAAAACACATATGTATTCATTTCCCATTTCCGCTCGTACGACGGAGGTTTTTGCGGCAAAAATAAATGAGTCGCTGAGAAATGATTCCCCCATTCTCAATTTTTTCTATTTTCTCAATTGAACTTTTATATATATATATATATATATATCACCGCATTTAAAAAATACTCGGAGTGATTATAACTTGGGCACCATCATTTAATATTCAAAATCAAAATTCGAATTAAATAGTGAATTAGTGATTACTTAAAATCAAGCAAACCACATTTCTTATAAAATGCAAAGGGGCTCAATGCAACTAATCATAACACAAGGGCATATCATACGCTATGTAATGTTCTAGGGATGAAAATGTAACATCTATAAAATACACACATGAAGGAGTGTTGACCAGTCAAAGAACATTAAAAAGGCACACTTTAAAGAAGATTAGTTTGAATGGGACGTGCATTGACCAAATTGTTTGACTAACTTATTTGACTGCTTACTTACTGCACAAGGTTAAAAACATAAATCACTTTTCCATTTTAAAACATTTAAAGATGATTATTAAAATACCATAAGATTAGAATATAGAGGTGGTTTCTAAACTCCTAAATAAGTAAGAAATTATTTTATGACAACGTATATAAAAATATATATCAAAGTAAGTATATATGTTATGAGGATGTGTATGTTGATTATTTATATTGATCATTAGAATTTTTTATAATGATGGAAACTAAATCATACAAAATAATCACTAAGTTAAAAAAAATAAGAATTATATTTTATTAGTATAATATAATACATAAATTATAGTTATAAGGTATTAAAATAAAGTCAAATAAGATGTTCTAAGCCGAAAACAAAAATTGAAATAAAATATCGATATAATACCTTTAAATATAGATTAACCATGTTTAATTTAATAAAAAAAAATGAGATAAACTCATGAGTTTAGAGAGAAAGAGGGAGAGCCTTAATCTGGAATAATTACATCTAACGATTAAATTATTATGAACATAAGATAATTAAAAACGGAAATAATTAGAAAACATATAATTATTTCTATTATTATCATGAAGAAGAAGAAGATTCAAACTTGTAGTGTTTGTCGACGGCAACGGAGACATCCCAAGTGCAACTCAGACCCTCTGGTAAGATAACTAGGTCGCCGGCACCAAACTCCGATATCATCTCCGACGAATTTTTCCGGTAGACTTTGACTTTTCCTCTTAATAGATAGCATGTCTCTTGTGCGTCGAACTTCAGCTGGTACTTCCCTGGCGAGCATCCCCACCTTCAAAAATAAATCATATAAATAAATATGAAACCCTAATTACTAGTTCTTGTTTGTATGGTAAGTGCAAATCAACATGCACAAGGTACAGCTTGCTGAAAAGAGAGGGAGAGCGATTACTTGGGCCATGACTTGATACCCAGTTCAGAAAGATGAGATTCAGAAGGATTTTTGTGAACAATTATGCTTAGATTTGATGAAGACTCTCCTGCCATTTAACAAATTTAAGATTCTCTCTCTATAAAACATACACACACTCAGAAAAGACAGTTTCTTGATCGATCTGAGTTTGCACACTACAACGTGTGTGTATATATATATATATATATATATATATATATATATATATATATATATATATATATATATATATAGAGAGAGAGAGAGAGAGAGAGAGAGAGAAAGAGAGAGGTATAAGCATTAAACATACGGAGTTAATGTCATTTTCTAGACAGTGGTGAAGCTTTTGCCATTTATTCATTTTAGTTTCTAGACTCATTTCCTTTTTATTTAATTGTTTTTTTGTCCTGAGCTTTAATAAAAGAAAGAAAATGAAAATAAATGAAATAGAAATAAGATTGTAGTGTTTTTTATAGAGATTTTTGTCATTCTTAAAAATTAAAATATCATATTTATCCAATTTAATTTGTAAATATCATATTTAGCTTTCATAAAATTTTTAAATATCATATTTAACCTTCATAAAAATTTTAAATATCATATTTACCTTTCATAAAATTTTAGAATATCATATATAATTTTTAAACATCGAAATATTATATATGTACTTTTTAACCATCAAAACTATCAATGATAATATCTAAAATATCATCCATCTAGGGTTGAAGATGAATCTTTTGTTTATCAAAAGGTCGGCATTTCAAGAATTTAGAAGTTCACATTCTATTATCATAGACGTAAGGATAATACAGTTAAATTTCTTAATTATTATAATAATTATAAGGTATAAAAATTGATTATAAAATATTAAAAACATTATAGGGAGAATTTCATATATGTCATTCTTAAACTTAAAAATATCATATTTGTCCAGCTTAATTTTTCAATATCATATTTACCCTTCATAAACTTTCAATATATCATATTTGCCAAAATCCTTTTTTATAATGTTTTTAATATTTTATAATCATTTTTTATACCTTATAATTATTATAATAATTAAGAAATTTATCCATATTATCCTTACATTTATGATAATGGAATATGAACTTCTAAATTGTTGGAATCTCGGTCTCTTAACGGAGAAAAATATTCATCTTCAACCCTATCTATGGAATGTATATTTTGATTTTTTTAGTTTTTGTTGTTGTTGATTATTATTATGTTGTAGATGGAGGATATTTAAGATATTAACATTGATATTTTGATGTTTAAAAAGTGTATATACAATATTTTGATATTTAAGAAAGGCATATACGATATTTTGATATTTAAGAATGGCATATATAATATTTTGATATTTAAAAATGACATATATGATATTTTGAAATTTTATGAAGGGTAAATATGATATTTACAAATTAAGTTGGGTATATATGATATTTTGATTTTTAAGGATTTGGGCAAATATGATATTTTGAAGGTTTATGAATGATAAATATGATATTGATAAATTAAGATGAACAAATATAATATTACGAAGTTTAAGAAGGACATATATAAAATTCTTCCTTTTTGTATTGTTGTAAAGTTAGAAATAAATTTATGAAGAAAATTATCTATAAGAAAAGAGAAATTTACGTTCAATGCTCGTTTTAAAAATTACATCCTTTCTTTTCAAATCTTTTAAAACCGTAAAGAAAGTTAGGAAGAAAATTATCCATCAAATTCTTTTTTTTCCTATTAAAAAATATTAGAAACACAAGTTTTTGTTTTCACCTTTTTTTTTTGTTATTATCAATTTCCCTTCATCTTTCTAAAAAAATATAGACTTGGCAACCAAGAGGGTGTTCGACTAAGCTTATTAAAGCTCAGTTTTACCTTATTACTGGTACCACACCACACGAGTATACTATATGCTAAAAAGAGTGTTTGGATAGGAATAACTTATCAAGAAGTCATACCGGAAATAAGTCAAAATCTATAAGTAAGTCCTTCCCAACTTATCAGCTTATAAGTTATAAACTATAAGTTGAAAAGTGCTCACGAAAAGTCATAAGCTCAGTCAAACACCCGCTAAGCCTAAGGGCGTGTTCGGTACGAAGCGTTTGAGAGCTTTTAGCTTCTAGCATTTGATAAAAAATTCCATTTTGAACAAAAAGCATCATTTGACACTAAAAGCCTCTAGCATTTAGTTTAAATAAAACGCTCCAAACCCAAATGTTATTTTTTTTCCGAACACACCCTAAATATGATTCGAAATTCTACAAGACCAAGATCAAGTGGTCCGCAAATCCATTTAAACGAGTAAAGGAAACTAAAAGACTGCGGTCATATTTTTCACACACACACACACACACACACACACACACACACACACACATATATATATATATATATATATATATATATATATATATATATATATATATATATATATATATATATATAGAGAGAGAGAGAGAGGCAGGATCTCTGACTCATATTCTGGATCCTCGTACTTTCGAAGCCTTAAGAACCTTAAACATATCTCGGGATCCTGACTATTATCACTAATATTTCTAACACTTGTAATAGCTATATTTTCTTTATTTTTCTCACATGTGCAGAACAAGTCAACACTAGACCCATTCTCAACGGAGAGTCATCTCAACCAAGCAAAAGACTTGGAATACCATGTAAAATAACATTCATATGATGGTTCTAGAGAATCCTGAATTTATCAGACTTCTTGTTATTAGCATTAGACTATAAATAACACATGTAACTAGCACACTAGGGACACATTTAGCTCATATACGACAATTGTACTTGCATTCATACATTTACCTATGTATTTAATATTTTATATCGACAAAATCATCAATGTAGGTGATCATTATCACCTCCCAAGCTTTTATGTCGGAGATTCTATCAAGGATCAAGATATTTCCTTGTAACTCACTTGTGTCACTTTGATTATCATTTCTTACTTGATTTACTATATGTAACGTCCGCAAATTTGGACTAGTTAATTTAGAGACAATGAGCGTTAAAAATGACTTTTTGATAGAAGATTATTTAAGATAAATAATCATAACCAAGTTATAGTATATGTTTCAAGGGTTCCATACATATAAAGAACGCTAAAATCCGAGTTATAATGAAGAAGTTATGACTCATCGAAGTTTTACGTCTAAACCGACACGACACCACGTAACGTAAAAAGTGAATATTTAATAAATTACTTTTTATCCTTATGGATCTAAATGAAATTCGTAGTATACATTAAACCGATAGTATGCATACAAATAACATCCAAATCTGACTTTGTATGAGGAAGTTATGATTTTTCTAAGATTTTGCACAACAATATGCAACTCAGAATTCGAATATTAGATCGATCGATTTTTAGCCAAAACAACCTAAACAAGAATCGAATATCTCATTAATAGAATCTCAATCAATGATAAAAAGACAGATGGAAACGGACGTCGAATGACAAAGTTATGAAGAATGTCAAAAACGGTCGATGACAAAGTTATGAAGAATATCATTAACAGTATATCCGCACCTACTCGTGGATATAAAGAATGTCAAAAAAGGATCTCGTATGTGAAAGTTAAGGAATTTAGAAGCCGGATGAGGATAATGCGATATGCCCCGCATAGCCAAGCTGTACGCCCCACGGTCTCGAATGTGCGGCGCGAAAGACTCCACTTCGCCCCATCAAAAACACAACACGTGCCCCTCCTACACGCAGCGTATGCTTATATGCCCTGCTTACCAAGGCACGCCCAACATACATGAGAGGGTACGCCTAGCGTAGTCCGAGGCTGAGGCCTATATAAATCGTGTGAGGCTCACTCATAAAACTCACACCATAACCCTTCTCTCTCTTTTCTCTCTCTCTCTCTCTCTCTCTCTCTCTAACTTCACTCTAAAACCCTCCCAAGCCTTAGTAACTTCTAAGTGTTAGAGGAAATCCCCATAGTGCTAGAAGGCTCCAAGTAAAATAGATTTTCGACTTGGAAGTTCTGCCCCCGCAGAGCCCTGTTCCTAGCTAAACCTCCCGGTAAGTGAGTTATGCTTACCCTACTTTAAGTATAGCTTATGTTTGAGTTCAATATCGTTATTATGAACTTATAAACAATAAATATATTATAAAATATAATATACAAAATGTTATTATAATATCTTTTAATTACTCGCGTTATGGGGAATATGGTTTGAAGGGCCGTGTGGGGTTATTGGATTTCATAAGTCCTATAATGCCAAAACGGTCCTGCCCTCTGGTGTTTCATGTCTGGCCCCTGTCTATTCATAGTGGTTGAAAAGTATTGTTTAACACTTACAAAACAATATCGCTCATAAATAGTCACAATACATATTAGACGAAAATCTAGAGGTGATGATACTAGGTTTCGTCGAAGGAAAATAGAATTGTTAGAAGCGAAGCGCTACCTGAGTTTCGAATCATCACTTTAACAAGTGAGTGCATAGTCCCTTTCATGAACATGATTTCAATACAAGTATTGATTAAAATATTAAATATATGTTTGTGTGTGAAATATTTGATATTGTTTGAAATACGTGTTAAGAGCATATTTGATAATATATGATAATTTAGGATACAGAGTAAACCTAAATTAATTAAGAGGAATATTGGGTAGTATCTCCTTATGAGTACGAGTGAAATATACACAGAGGGTAGATTTTTAAAACTTTTCATTGATCCGAGAGCATGAATTAGAATTAGTCATTTGTCCTTAATCCGAGAGTATGGAGAAGACATGGTTATTTGTCATTAATTCAGGAGCATGGATTAGACATAGTCAATGTTCCCTGGTCTGAGAGTATGGAATGGGCATTGTTATTGATCCAAGAGTATGGATTAGACATACTTGATCTGGGAGTATAGATTAAGTAAAGAGGTTAATTTTAGATCCGGGAGTATGGATTGTGTTGTTGTAAGGATCGACGGGGTGGGATAAGAATTGCTTATATAAGATGAAATTGTATATTTTGTGAGTTCTAATGTGTGTGTGTGTGTGTGTGTGTATATATATATATATATATATATATATATATATATGATAGAACATTGTGGGATTGAAATCCCTATGTACTCACTAGGTTTTCCAACCTGATCCCTATGAGTACGAGTGAAATATACACAGCGGGTAGATTTTTAAAACTTGTCATTTATCCAAGAGCATGAATTAGAATTAGTCATTTGTCCTTAATCCAAGAGTATGGAGAGGAAATGGTTATTTGTCATTAATTCAGGAGCATGGATTAGACATAGTCAATGTTCCCTGGTCTGAGAGTATGGAATGGGCATCGTTATTGATCCAAGAGTATGGATTAGACATACTTGATCTGGGAGTATAGATTAAGTAAAGAGGTTAATTTTAGATCCGGGAGTATGGATCGTGTTGTTGTAAGGATCGACGGGGTGGGATAAGAATTGCTTATATAAGATGAAATTTTATATTTTGTGAGTTCTAATGAGTGTGTGTGTGTGTGTGTGTGTGTGTGTATATATATATATATATATATATATATATATATATATATGATAGAACATTGTGGGATTGAAATCCCTATGTACTCACTAGGTTTTCCAACCTGATCCACTCAGTTTATTTGTATCACAGGAGTCGACACGAAGTTACATTACACTGAGAGATTAAAGGAGATGTAAATCACTAGTGTAAATGAATGTAAGGTCTATTTATGCTTATGTTTTTGTATTGACGATGTCATCCCAAAGTTTTAACATAAACAAAATACATTTCTTAGGAAATGCTTCGATAATATATTTATCACGCTTTTCTGGGAACAAATTCCACAATATTACTTTTGAAAATGTATGCTCTGATTTTTGAATAAGCATAAATAAAAAATTTTAAATGACCGTGAATTTGGGGATGTCACACTATAAACATCTCTTCATCTCATACAATTTCGTTACATTCAAGTTAGTTGATTTTTGATGAAAACAATTTGCACCCACCGTGGGGTTGTGGTGTTCTAAACGTTTCAGAAAATCATCTCTACACAACCAACCATATCTTCCTCATCTATCCTACAATTTCCTCAAAATACCTTCCATCACTTCCATCCGAAGGTCCCAAAAAGACTTCTGATGCACCGAAGAAATGCCCTCCTCCAGTTGTTACTCAAGGAACCCAGGATCCTCTTGTAGCAATTTCCAACAAAGAGCTCTTTGCTATGATGAGGAGATTAGAACGACAAGTGACCCAACATCAGGAGGACAACAAAACGATACTCAAGGAAATGGAGAGATCCATAAACCTTAAGGAGTAGCACCCTCGATCTTGCAACCCAAGATCCTGAACTTTGACAACACAAGATCCTCTAGAAACTGCTTGGAGATAGGATCCTTGATACCGATATTTACTCCCACCTGGGGTGCAGCTCCCAACGAGCGAGATTATGTGACCCAGAATACCAATGAAACCTTCATTATGCTAAACTCAAAGGATCCTTTTAACTTCATGAATAAAAATGTTTCTAACACTAACTCTATAGATCTTGATACAGGTCTATGACCAATCATTGCTAAGGAGCTTCAGCAATTAAGACAAATGATCTTAAGTGTTCCTGGAGTAGTTCAACCAATACCCTAAGTATCCCCCACAAGCCACAGGATCTCAATATTTTCTCCCATAATAGCTTATACTGAAGTCCCAAAATGCTTCCAAACGCCTAGCATGAATTATTATGATGGGACCACGAATCCCGAGGAGCATGTGGCATAGTATAGGGAAAGAATGGAGATCATCCTCATTACCACACACATGAAAAAAGCTTTGTTGTGCAAGGGTTTTGGTTCGACCCTCACATGACCAGCCGTAAAATAGCTTCTTAACATTCCTCATTACTTTATTACTTCATTTTCTCATTTAGTTAATTTTTTTAACAATCTGTTTTCTAGTGATCTTTATTGAGTGGTTCAAGATCCTAAGGAATCCCTTAGGACTTTTGTGAACAGGTTTGTCAGGGAAGCTCTAAGTATCCCCAACATTGATATGACAACTACATTTGAAGCCTTTAAAATGGGCTTAAAAGGACTCTCCTTTCTAAGAAGACCTTGTAATTGTTGGATTAGGTGCCTAAGCCCATAACTATAACTAGAATGTACTTGACCCGAGAGTAGCATGGTCCTTTTAGGTTGCCTTCACCAGTGCACTTTGATAAGATGGAATTTTGATAATAAGGTTATTGGTGATTTATTAATATATTATAAGTATAATATATTAATTGATAAATCATATTATTTAATTAGTATTGATCAAGAATTAATTTGGAATTAATTTACCAATCAAAAGAGACTGATTAAATATTTAGGGACTGATTAAGTAAATTAATGATTCTTATAGTGTGGGCCAATGATCCATGGTTAATTAGGATGGGCTAAACCAATATGATAGTCCATGGAGGTTTAACCCATGGAACATATGTAATATGAAGGATCATGGTGCATTAGGGTTTGCATGGATGGAACCCTAGCCTTTGTAACACTAGAAAAGCAAACCCCTAGAGCTAAAATCAATTCCCCATTCATTCTAAGAGAGTGATAATTGATTTTGAGTTAACTAACCTATTCTCTCAAGCCTCCTATTGCATTTGGTGTTTGCGAAACATTAGAGGCATCACACTTGAGGTGCTAAAGCTTTCTAAGGCCAAGAACTACAAACTACATCAAGAAGTATTCATCTAACTTGGTTTTTATGTTGTATATCCTCTATTGAATGCTAGTTAGGATGTATGCTTTGTAAAATTTGAAATTGAATTTATAATTAGAGAAAACATAGATCCAAAGCATCTAGGGTTGCATTTGCACCATAGGAGTGTTATAGTGCTTAAAACCCAACAGTGGTATCAATGCCTAGGATTGTTTTCTATTATATTTGATGCTTGGTTATTTTTAAAAGATGAAAAATAAATTTTCTTATCTCTGACTGATGAACTTGCAGAGTCCATGAACTGACTTGACGAGTTCACTTACTAAAAGGGCAACTCGATGAGTCCAGTTCATGTACTCGTCGAGTAGAGGCTTCTAGTTGTAGAATTTTGAGTTTTTGGCTAGAATTGGATTAGAATCATTACCCCAAACTGTTTTGTAACCATAAAAATTCTATTTTTTTATTTAGTAATGATGATCCTCATCCAATTAAAGGAAAATTGTCAAATTTTAAGATAATAAGATAATTATTTGTATTATTTGATATGAATTGCCTTGTTATATGAGTTAGATTAGATCAATGGTATATTATATGATAATGTTGTTAGTTAAAATTGATCTTAGTTATTCTTGAAGTGAGTTTTGTAACTTGTCCTCAAGTTATATGAAGAGTCTCATTCATGGACATTAAAACTCATAAGTTTTAATAAGATATGGAAACCAAAAGTTTTGAAGAGTTACAAAAAATCCCCTCAAGTTTTGGAATTTGTAAAGTCTTCAAATGAAGCATTTCATTCCAAACCATAGAATTTTAAAAGTTTAAAATTCAACACTTATACTATTATAATATTATAAGTTTAATAATATATATATATATATATGTGTGTGTGTGTGTGTGTAAGACAAGTCAGTCTTACCGTTAGTAGGCCTCATTCATGAAGCCGGTCTATAAGGGCGGGTATAAGGTTACTGCCTATAAAATGGTGGTTTAAAGGGTGTCCACTTTCACCCACCGCTTCCTTGACTGGTGGAGGGTCGTTAGCCGAACGGGTAGGATAGGAAATTAATTCTCGTTAAAAGTATAATGATAATTATAAAGTAACTAAATGTTTTATTAAATTCCCAATCTTATTTACTTTAGAAAAATGTGAAAACGGTGCTATTCCATGAAATTGCACTTTCCACCTTGTTAAGTCGTTAGTGGTGCGTGTGTGGTTAACTAACACACTAATTTGAACTAACAAGGGTGGCAAAGGGTAACTTGATATTAATCATAGATCAATGGAGTGTGTTGTGACAATCGTCAATCTAGAGTCAAGTCAAGTCATCAAGTCAAACCGGTCAACTCAATTAAACCTTGTGTATTAGGGTTTGTGTTATGTACATACTGTATCACTTGCTATATTAATGGGAAAACATCACTTGGGAAAAGTTCTTGTGTTAAAATTTCCTGGGCCTTAGTGGTAATCAATGAACTAAACTGGTAAAACCATGTTGCATACTCATCGGGAGTGTGTAGGATCCTTAATCATGACTTAACGGGGCTCAAGAACCTTGTGTTGCGGAGCCAAACACTCACAATTGTCACACGTGGAAACTCTCTCAATCGTTTTCACTCTCTCTCTCTCTCTATGTCAAATCTCTCCCGAATCTCTCCAAGTATGTGAAATCTCTCTCAAATATCTCTTTGTATGAGGAATCTCTCCAAGAATGTCAAATCTCTCCCAAATCTCTCCAAGTATGTGAAATCTCTCCCAAATCTCTCTCAAAAGTTCCTTCGACTTTTTATAGTCTTTCGGGCCATCCCGACCCTTAACCGGGTCAAAAACGGCTTAAAATAGGGTAAAAACGAGAAAAATGGACCTTAGGAACCGAAACCCTTCTCAAGGAGCCGAAACCTCTTAGGGCCGAGCCCCTTGGACCGAAAGTAACCAGGACCGAAACCGAGTCTCGGTCTCTGCTCGCTCCTCTCGGCCTCTGCTCTCTCCTCTCGGTCTCTGCTCGCTCCTCTCGGCCTCTGCTCTCTCGTCTCGGTCTCTGCTCTCTCCTCTCGGTCTCCTCCCGCCTCTCGGTTCCTTGCCCTCTCTCGGTCCTTCCCTTTCTTCTCTCGGTTCTTCTCCCCACCTCTCGGTCCTTCCCTTTCTTCTCTCGGTTCTTCACCCCACCTCTCAGTCCTTCCCTTTCTTCTCTCGGTTCTTCTCCCCACCTCTCGGTTCTTCTTCTCTTCTCTCGGTTCCAACACCAAAGGACCGAACCTCCGGCCATACTTCGGATTTTTGACGCTTTTCACCCATTTTTGATATTTTTAACATTTTAAGCCCATTTTTCGTGATTTTAATGCGGGATTTTCTCCAGAAATTATATTTTAACATAATAAACCATAAATATTCATAATTTAATCATATTTTCATAAAAATCCCTATTTAAATAATAAAAATATAATGGGTGAATAATTAAGGTGGAGTGTTGACTTTACTTTACCTTATAACACAAGCAACCACCCCCACACCCACTCTATGACCAGCCATACCTCCCCACCTTACCTAGGTCACTTCAATGTACCTTACACTCAATTACCACCCATTCCCACGTTTTTAGAGCTGGAACAAAACATCCTCTCTCCTCACTTCTCTCATTTGCCCTCATTTCACCAAGGATCCAACTCCATTTTTCTTTCAAACTTTCTCTACCAAATTCGAGATTCAAGGCTGATTATCAAGTGTTATTCCAGTCTTGGTAAGTATAATTCATCCTCCTTGTGATTATTGCACTTCATTCTACTCAAATAATTGATTGCTTACATAAACTCCATAACTATGATGTTAGATTCTCGAAAATCTTCAAGGCATCTCCAAGTGTTCTTGAGTTAAACACTTCCATTCTTCAACGATCATCTACTGAAATCACATAAGGTGAGTTCATACCCCTACATTTTCATGTTTTCTCAAGTTTTTAGGGGGGGGGGGGGGATAAAAGTTAAAACACCAAGAACATAGCTAAACTTTTCTAGCAGCCTTCATCAGAAAAGTTCAACTCCATTCACGGACTGTTTTGGGAAACTTAAACATTTTTGTTTTCAAAACTGTATAAGGTGCAAATATATCAAGTTCTTAGATTTAAAATGACTACTTGCACATCTCCATACGATTTTTCTACAATTTATGGTGATTTTTATAAAACTGCCTATCATTTCAAACACCAATCCGGACCAGTCTGTGATTATGGACTTTTTCACCCAAGTTGGAGGTCATTAAAAATCATGATAAAAATTATGAGTAGACTATACACATTTTGGGAACTCTCAGAATTTACGGATCTAGTTTTCAACTTCGTATGATGTTTCTATGATTTTTCCAAAACAGTGCAGAAAGGTTAAAGTTAGTTAACAGCATATAAATATCATAACACTTTGTATTATGTTGAGAAAAGTGTATAATCATAAGTTCTAATTATTGAATGTGTTTCCTTGTTAGTTTATCATCATAAACTGAAACTAAGTCATTCATAATAAGATTATTCATTCATTTAGAACACGTGTATTAAACTATAAAAAGTATAGTTTAATGGACTCAAAACACTAATGCATTTCCATAAAAGAGTTCTTACATATTACAAACGTTTTAGATAAACTATAATAGGTATAGTTTATGATACATTGCATAACACACTCGTACAAAAAGGGTACATTCATACAGAAAAGGGTTTACACTCACACACATTACACGTAAACTTGTTAACCTAAATTGTGAGACAATCTCTTTCCGTACGTCCGAGTGCGGAATATAATTCCTGGTAGTTATAATCAGAGTCCCCTGGAGGGAGAACATGATACTTGTATATAGATCTATATTGGGTTTGACACCCCACACCTTGCTGCTAGCTACAGTGGGACCTACAGGTCTACGGGTGACAAATGTCATTTCAGTTTTGCGACGCCCGAGAAACGTCGTGGCAGGTTCATTCAGTCATAGTATGATTATAGCGACTCACATAGGGGGATAACAGTACATAAAGTTTACGGGATTATTATAAAACCAAAATAGGTTTTATGTCGGTTTAAATTCACTTTTTATATCAATTTAAACTCATAGCATTTCCACTAAGTAAGAAAGGTTACTTATACATTTTGGCCTTTGGTTATAAGGCTACATTACACAGATTTTAAGGAAAATATTGGATTTTTCTGAAACAAACGCGACATTTACAAGATAAAGACTTCTATTAGGTTTGATAGCAAAAGCATATGAACTCATCAACCTTTGTGTTGACACTTTTTCAAACAACTTGTATTCTCGGGAAATCATTAAACAAGCAACGAAGTGCTTTTAAGGATGGGACGTTAAGGCGTCGAATTTGCATATTTTGTCAACATATTGTAATTGATTTTGAAACATGTAATTCATACAAGTGATGTAACCTTTTCAATTATATATATGTTGGTTGTATTTGCTTAAATTACTATTGAATTTGTGGTTATGATACTATACATGAAGTCCTCCACCCCCGGACGTTTCCGCCATCCTTGGTTTGGGGGTGTGACATGTGTGTGGTTAATCGACACATTGATTAGGTGATTTGTAACATTAAGAGTACCAATCAAATTTGCATGGTTATTCACTCCTTGTTTGTGATCCTTGGTATCTCAGTCACAAACTTGAAGGGCACAATCGAGATTTAATAAAAGTTCATTGAATCTCAAAATGTAACACCGTAAATTTTCAAACAAAATTTTTGATTTTAAATTACCAACATCACATATAATAGTTCTCAAAATCTCAAGTGTCAATGTCAAACACATTTCAAAATAGTTTTCAAAAGTAATTATCAAAATTTAGGATCCTCATTCATGACTCTTTTCTCTTGTGTGTACAATCGATCTGCCGCCTTCCTGCAATCCTGATAAGAACCTGAAACACATAACACATAACACGGTAAGCACGAAGCTTAGTGAGTTCCCTAAAATACCACATACAAATATTAGCCACTCGAGGCTATAACTCTATAGGATCCTTCGGTCAGATGTGTCTCAGTCGGACCCTCCTGTCCCATGGCTCGTTGGACCTTCTGGTCCGGTCTGGGTGAGAACCCTCTAGTCTCACTACTCGTTGGACCCTCTGGTCTGGTCTAAGTGAGGACCCTCCGGTCTCATAGTTCATTGGACCCTTCGGTCCGGTCATAATATAGCATCGTTCGTTGGACCCTCTGGTCTGGTCTAAATATCACATAATATAGCACACAACACACATCACACATAAAATGCATAACTCAGGAAAGCACATAATTACCACTCTAGGTAATGTATAGTGAAAAGACTCACCTCAGATGATGAACAGTCCCTATAAAAGCTGCTGCTACACACCGACCTCTAACTCTGTGCCAAACCCACAATTATCCCAATTAGGAACTAATTCTCAACTCTCGCTCATTAGGTCAAAAGGTAGTCCACTAACCAGCCCATCAATGACCTAAAAACCATTAGGCCCACCAAGTCCCAATAATAAATGGGATCTCCTGAGGCCTAACTCTCTCACATATAAAATCAAGCCCAACCCAAGGGCCCAAAGCACATATATAATCCTCTGGTCCAAGACTCTATTGAAACAAGCCTAAACTCCAGGCCCAACACTCAAGGCCCAAAATGAGACTAAGCCCAAAAGTCCACAGTGAGGTTACGCGGGGCGTACCTCTCTTGGTACGCTCAGCGTACTCACGAATCCATATTAGTCATCGGGGACACTGGGGCAGTAAGCGGGAAGTACATGAATTACGCTCAGCGTACTCCCCAGATTCACTCTTTCTATTCATTTGGTCTTAAACAGTTAAGACATTACCTTAATCCCCATATCTGGACTCCCTAATGGCACTTACTCCATAAAGTTAGTGAATTTAAGCCTTTGCTTGGTTGGAAAGGTCACAAACACCTTAAACACTCACTTCCTTATCTCAAAAACCTCCTATCTCATGCATGGCTTGATTCCAACCTCCAAGATTGGATTTTTATGACATAACACCACTAAATATACTCAAAGGGACATATATTATGATTTGGAGTTCAACAACTCATAAATCTTCAAGCTTTGGGACCAAAACCCCTAAAATGGACCCAAAACAAAAACTAGCACAATAATAAGCAAGTTCAAAACTTGATACCTCTGGAAGATGCACCAACAAAATAACAACATAGATCTAAAAGCTAGGTGCTCAAACTATTCTCTTTCAAAGCTCCTTCTTCTTCAAAAGCCAAACACAACAAGTGATCACCCCAATAGATCCACATGAGAAAGCCACCAAGATTCAAACTTTATGCTTTCTGGAGCTAAATCAACATGACTAGAGCTTAGATCCACAAGCTCCAAGCCAAGCAATGCTTCCTCAAGGAACTCCTTCTTCCATAATATGCACAAAAAACTCACCATATCACCAAAATGCTCAAGAATCACTCAAATGGAGGCTTAGGGTCGATTTCTAGGGTTTAGAGGAATGGGGGCTGAAGATATTAGGGTTAGGTTATGAGATAAGGAGCTTAAATAGGGTCCAAGACCCTAAAATAGCGTTCAGGTCTGATTGGCATACGCCCTTCATTCATATTGTACGCCCAATATACTCTGAAGAACATTTGCCACCACCCCTGGTCAGTACGCTAAGCGTACTCCAAAAAGCATGCCCAGCGTACTCGGCTAATCCCGCAAACCTTAAAACTTCTAAAGGCCATAACTTCTTTGTTATAAATTCATTTCTGACAATCCTTATATCCACGAAAAGGTAACGAGAAGCCCTACACTTCTATCAACTTTATTCCTCCTGAAGCCAACTCGAACTCAGATCCAAAATTCATGAAAATTTTGCACCATCTCCTTTAGCAATACATTTGGGCTCTAAAGCACAAACTGAATTCTTTTATCACACAACCTACCTTACCATATGCCAAAAGGCCTAAACCTTTCTCCTTCAAAGCCTCAAAACCTTCTCATACTCGAATTAAGGCCTACGTGCCTTAAATCACAAAACAATCTGGAACAGGATGTTACACAAAAGAATCTAGGAATTTCAATTCAATTAAAAACTTAATAATCAATTTCGTTTTTCATGGTTAAAATTGGTAAATCATGATTTACCCACCTTCAAATATTTTGCAGTTGGATTACAGCATCCCTCTTCCGAATTGTAAAATATTGTGTTGGGTCCTAGCCTTAATATTTCATTTAGGTGTAATATTAAGGATTCCCATCTAATATAAACTTTGTTCTTTGTCTTTTTAGATGTCTATCCCAAACAATGCTTCAGGCTCCAAACTATCTAGCTCATTCTCCATCATGAACTTGGTTGGGAGAACTATCTTCGATGGGTCAAACTTTAACAATTGGATTAGATACATTCGTATGGACCTTCGCTACGAGGAGACATAATATGTTTCTAATAAAGAGCTAAAGGAGATTGATGAAAAAACTGCTACTCCGAAAAAAATCGAGGAATACAGGGTTCAAGGGAGGGACGTGACAAAGGTGTCATGCATTATGATTGCTACCATGACTGTTGAGCTTCAAAAGTCCTATGATGAATTCTATCCCTATGAAATGCACCAAGATTTGATGAAAAGGTACCATCAAAGTGCTCGGTAGGAAAGGTATGATATCATTGCCTCCATGATCACAACCAAAATGAAGGATGGAGAGTCCATCACAGCCCACTTGCAAAAGATGCAGAGATATGTGGACCGGCTGTTGAAGTTGAATGTGAACTTCGATGAAGACTTGGCCTGTGACATCATCCTACATTCATTTCCTTCTTGTTATCACCAGTCCTGTCTGACCTATCATATAAACAACGAGGAGGTCACTCTTAGCAAGATTTAAGGCATTCTAAGAACTACATAAAGCAACTTGAAAGGCAAGTCGGTTGTACCTGCTCCTACTGCAGCTACCCCAATTATGGAAATTGGACATGGGAAAGGGAAGAATAGAAAGGCTCCTTCTAAGAGCTGCAAAGGAAAGTCTCTTGATGGATCCTCTTCTAGTGGGACCAATGCTGGTTCTGCTAATCCCTCTACCAATCCAAAGGAACCAGAGTGTTTCCATTGTCATGAAAAAGGGAACTAGAAACGAAGATGCCCTAAATACTTATAGGACATTAAGAATGGGACGATAAAGCCACCTTTGTAGGTATTTACACTATTCTTTCTAATAACTCGTCACATGCTAATTATTGGGTCCTTGATACAGGTTGTGGATTTCACATCTATTCGGATTTGCAGGGTCTTAAAACAAGTAGGGATGTGGAGCACGGGAATATAAAATTAATCATGGGAAATAGGAAAATGTCGCATGTCACCAAGATTGGAGGTAATACTTTATTGCTTAGTAGTGGGTTAGAATTAGAATTGAATAATTGTTGTTACTCGTCAGATATGGTGGGAAATATTATTTCCTTTCATAGTTTGTATAAACAAGGTTTTACCTTGTCTTTTAATAATGAAATTGGTAGTATTAATGCTTATTATAATGGTACATTTTATTTTGAAGCATTACCTTGTAATGGTATATATGAAACTGTGATGGTTGTAGATAACCTAGGAAATAATGTGTTGAATATTGATTCGTCCAATGTTTTCGTCAAGGCATGCTCGTGGCATTTTCGTCTTCAACATGTCAACAAGAACTGCATAGCCCAACTCCAAAAGGATGGAGTCGTGGAGTCATTAGACTTGAAATCGGATGAAACTTGTGAATCTTGTTTGCTTGGAAAGATAACCAAGTCACCCTTCACCAGTACATGTGAAAGGGGTGAAGGTCTGTTGGACCTCATACACACTGATGTGTGTGGACCTTTCAAAACCATCACAAGGGATGTTAACTGCTTCTATGTGACTTTTACTGATGATTACATCAGATATGGCTATATCTACTTAATCAATGATAAGTCAGAAACCTTTGAAAAGTTCAAAGAGTTTAAGCAGGAAATGGAGAATCAATTGGGAAGGAAGATAAAGATGCTCCGATCCGATTGAGGAGGAAAGTATCTTAGTATCTAGTTCCTAGACTATCATAAGGAAGGTGGAATTGTTTCACAGTTGACGCCACCTAGGACACTACAGTTGAATGGTGTGGCTGAGAGGCACAATCGAACCTTGTTGAACATGGTTCGTTCCATGATGAGTCGAGCTTCGTTTCCTATCTCATTCTGGGTGTATGCCTTAGAGACTACCTCATATATCCTTAATCTAGTCCCTACTAAGAAGGTTGCCAAAACACCTCACGAGACGTGGACAAGGAAGGTTCCCTCATTAGATCACATCAAAGTTTGGGGTTGTGAGGATTTTGTGAGATGCGAGACTAACTTAAAGCTCAAACCTCATAGGGAGAGATGTATTTTCATCGGCTAACTGTAGAAGTCCTTTGGATATGTCTTCTAAAGACCGATTGACAATTTTGTCCTCGTTGCGAGGAGAGGGGTTTTCCGAGAGAGAGAACTCATATGCCAAGAGCATAGTGGGAGGCAAATTGACCTTGAAGAGCTTCAATAGTTAATCGATGAAGGAACCTCAAATACTAGCGATCAACCCGAGGAGGAAACTCCTGTTGAACCAATTGACGAGTCTTTACCTCTGAGGCATTCCAGTAGAGTTAGTGTTCTACCTATGTTATATGGTTTTCATATAACAACTGAAGGTGATAGATTTATCAGCGATAGTACATTGATAATTTTGGATGAACCTAACAACTATAGGGAAGCCATGGCAGGCCCCAAGACTACTAAATGGAAAAAGGCAATGGACAGCGAGATTCACTCCATGTATGAAAATCAAGTTTGGAACTTTGTTGACAATGTACCGGATCGTAAGATAGTTGGGTGTAAATGGATCTTCAACAAGAAGACCAACATGGATAGGAAAGTACACACATGTAAGGCAGGGTTGGTTGCGAAGGGCTTTACTCAAACTCAGGGAGTTGACTGTGATGAGACCTTCTCACCAGTAGCGAATATTACATCTATAAGGGTTATGCTTGCCATAGTTGCATTTCATGACTATAAAATATGGAAAATGGATGTCAAAACCGCTTTCCTTAATGGAAAGTTGGCTGAAGATGTTTACATGTTTCAGCCAGAGGGGTTTGTGAATGTAAAGTACCCTAATAAAGTGTGTATGCTTAAGAAATCCATTTATGGATTGAAACAAGCATCTCACAGATGGAATCTTTGTTTCGATGAGAAAGTCAAAGAGTTTGGATTTTCAAGAAGCGAGGATGACTCTTGTGTATATGTCAGATCTAGTGGGAGTATAGTTAGCTTTCTGGTTGTATGTGGATGACATACTACTCATAGAGTCATAGGAAATGACATCCCAACCTTGTAGGAAATTAATTCCTGGCTTGGGAAGTGTTTCACTGTGAAGGACCTTGGAGAAGCTACCAATATTCTAGGGATAAGGATATTGAGAAACATGAGTAAAAGACTAATAGGACATAGTTAAAGTACCTACTTAGACAAGGTGTTGAAGTGTTTTAGCATGGAGAACTCCAAGAAAGGTGACTTACCTATTCAAATCCATACCAAACTAAGTAAGACTCAGAGTCCGAGTACCGAGGCTGAGATAGCAGAGATGAGTCAAGTACCATATGCTTCTGCATTTGGCTCGATCATGTATGCTACGACTTGTACTTGCACTGATGTGGCCTTTACTTTGAGCATGGTCAGTATATATCAAGTGAATCCTGGTAAAGCTCACTGGATTTCAATAAAGAACATTCTTAAGTACCTACGGAGGACTAAGGACTGGGTTCTTTCCCTCGGTAGGAGTGATGACTTGAGAATGACAAGGTATTATGACTCCATTTTTCATACGGACAGAGATAATTTGCGCTCTCAGTTAGGCTGGGTGTTTACCCTAAATGGATTCGGTTATTCTTGTGTTTCACTTTGCATGTTTTGACTTCTCGAATAATAATATTATTCAAACTATCCACAGTCGATCATACTTTGGAAGTTGGTTATGAGGCTAGACTATCATGAATTGGTTTGTAGGTTATCTAAGGTGTTAGACATAGCAAAAGTATGCTACAATGTTCATGAGTGCTCCTGAAATAAGATTTGAGTATTGGATAAAACCCACGCTCACATGAATCACTTCATGGAATTTATCATGAGTGATTATGAGACAATAATATCATATAGTCTTCAAACCAAGATATATGAGTTGTTGACTATGAGTTGGTTATGCATTGATGATATGAAAACGCATCAGTAATTTGATGTTATAAAACATGTCGTTGTGCATGATTTAAATAGTACTTAGTGCAAACATATAATTTCGAAGTTTATCTGTTCCGTTTATCCTAAGAGGATTAAAAGCAATATCTTGGACCCCTCGATGATTTTTTTTGTGACTTATGTCTCGGGCCCGGTCAGAACTAAATTGATGTATTCAATTATGTTCTATGTCAAAAAAAAAATCAGAAATCGGGAAACAAATTACAGGACAATAAGTATGATTATGATCCATGTATTTGTCCACATGATATCTTAAAGAACAGAGGATTATATGATCCCTTATCTAAAGGACGTGTGACTGACTAGGTCAGAGTTCGACAATGGATTTTGATAGCTACAATTGCTAATTGGATTTTGATGTTACATTGACAGTTATAGTTATTATACTTATCCAAGTAGGAGACTGTTGGATTAGGTGTCTAAGCCCATAACTATAACTAGAATGTACTTAACCCGAGAGTAGCATGGTCCTTTTGGGTGGCCTTCACCAGTGCACTTTGATAAGATGGACTTTTGAGAATAAGGTTATCGGTGATTTATTAATATATTATAAGTATAATATATTAATTGATAAATCATATTATTTAGTTAGTATTGATCAAGAATTAATTTGGAATTAATTTAGTGATCAAAAGAGATTGATTAAATATATAGGGACTGATTAAGTAAATCAACGATTCTTATAGTGTGTGCCAATGATCCATGGTTAATTAGGATGGGCTAAACCAATATGATAGTCCATGGACGTTTAACCCATGGAGCCTAAGTAATATGAAGGGTCATGGTGCATTAGGATTTGCATGGATGAAACCCTAGCCTTTGTAACATTATAAAAGCAAACCCCTAGAGCTAAAATTGACTGCTCATTCATTCTAAGAGAGTGATAATCGATTTTGAGCTAACTAGCCTATTCTATCATGCCTCCTCTTACATTTGGTGTTTGTGACACATTAGAGGCATCACACTTGAGGTGCTAATGCTTTCTAAGGCCAAGAACTACAAACTACACCAAGACGTATTCATCTAACTTGGTTTTTATGTTGCATATGCTATATTGTATGCTAGTTAGGATGTATGCTTTGGAAATTTTTAAATTGCATATATACTTAGAGAAAACATAGATCGAGAGCATCTAGGGTTGCATGTGCACTATAAGAGTGTTAGAGTGCTTAAAACCCAACAGTAATGATCCAATTCAAGAAAATAGATGACGTCCGAAGCTACGCAAAAAGCATCATAAGGCTCAAAAAAGACAAGGAGATCCAAAAAAGGAGCAACCAAACAAGCTCATACGATCACCATAATAGGAAGACCGAATCATCGACAAAAATATCATACAAGATATAACCATATTCCAAACCTGATCATTATAAGGTTAATGCCTTTGAAGATGAAGGAGAGGAAGAACAGTGTCCTAAGATTAATGACTATTGCTCTTATGTGGATAATTCAGGTATAATATTTGCTATGTAGGATCTTGGAGACAAAGCAAGATAGCTAAGGAAGGGAGAAAAATCCACCACTTGGAAGGATAAATCCAAATGGTGTGCATACCATGAAGACTTACAGAAAATTGCATAGCTCTCAGGAAGGAGATTAGCTATCTCATAGCCAAAGGATATCTCAAAGAAATCATTGGAATAACAAAGGAAAGATCCAAAGAGAAATGATATTTTCATATTTATACACATTTTTAGGGAATATTTTAATACATTTTATTTAATATTTTGTTTGTTTGCAAAGATATGTGGTACTTATTGAATTAAATTATATTTTGCAGCCAATAGGAACACTATTAAAGAATAGGTTCAAAAATTGACAACAATTGGGGCTTTGGAGGATGGAAGCTTAAAAGAAGAAAATTTCAGCAAAAAACCCAAGACACAATGTGGCCATAAACATCACAACGTGAAGTAAGTATTCTAGAAGATAAGTACCCAGAAAGTAAGAATGCTTGCCCGATAATGTTTTGGATCATTTTAACGGCGTGAAATCCTTGTTCACATCGTGAAGCATGGAATTTCCAAAACTATAAATACTCCTTCATTCTTACGATTTGAGGAGGCTTTTCAAGGTTTTTGGAGAGCTTTCTGGAGGAGAATTATTATGAGAAACCGAATTTAAAGTCTAGAAAGTGCACAAAACATCCTTTGGAAGGAGAATTGCTTGGAGATCAAGAGATTGAAGAACACCTCATTACATTGGTTTGATTACTTTAGTTATGTCAATTCATGTTGAACTTGTGTCTATGTTTTCAGCTATGATTAGCTGAATTTAGTTGCTTTCGTTTAGCTAGATGAAGCTTTAACTCTATGGTTTAGCTATCTTATTTATGGATCATAAAAGTTGGTTCTATGATTGTGTTTCAATATCATTACCTAGCATTCTAATATTTGTGATGTTGATTGCTTGAATTCAGGTACTATGTAGCTTAATCACCATTAAATTACATGATTTGTTACCTAGTTGTTTAGCTACTATTAAATTACTAGATCTAGGATCGACTAAATCTTAGATAAGTGATAAAAGTAACTAACTTAGATGTGCTGGAGAACATAAATTATGACCATAATTGTGTTTGCTTAGATAAATCTTACATAGCCCATATATAACTAATAACTAATTCGGTGTCTTGCTTATGTATGACCATACAAGGTAGTTCATGAATTGGTAAAAAGATTAGTAAATTTGGACTTGAATTGATAAGCGAATAATAATTAGTAACCAACTTTAATAATCCATAATTAGTAGCTAAGCATAGAGGATAAATGGATTCGAACTAAACGGAGGTTATTTTTAGAATATTGATTAAAACTATTAGTTAATTGTTTAAGTTTGTTTGAACTTGCAAAATCTACAGAAAAACCATTAATTTTTTTCTTATTTAGGTTAATTTTTAGTAATTAGGTTAGTCAACTAAATATGTTCAATGTGTTCGATACCCAACTGTTTGTGCTATATTATTTGTGAGTAGATCCATTGCCTTAGTCGTAAAAGTTAGTTAGATAGTTGATAAAACTAATAGGTGTAAAATTACGAAATTCAAGTTTTTGGTGCTGTTTTTGGGGAACTACTATTTCAGTTATTAGTTTAATTACTTTAGGTTTATTGATCCTATTTTTTGGGTAAAAACCGCAAAAAGTTAATTTTCCTACAAAATTTAATTTTGTTCAAGAACCTCGACTTCATGACGTGGTGGCCTTCTCCACGATGTGATATTGGTGATATTATTATTTTAGCTTTTTTTTTCATTCTGTCGACTTGTTCTGCTTCACCACGAGCTGGTATCATTACCACAACGTGGTGATCAGTAGGGAATTTTTAATTACTTTTTGTTCGTTTTTACGTTTTTATTTCTGTTTTTGCAGTAGTATATAACCTGTGGATCAAACACACCTTTAATACCACCGCTTGAAGATCTAGAGTCAATTTTTCAGAAAAAAAAGGACATTAACGAAGGAGAATCAGACACACCAAAGAAATCACCATTCAAGGATCTAGAATCAATTTTTCATAAAAATAAAGGCAAGCACATAGGAGAGTCAAACAACATCTCAAAACACGAAGGCACTTTTGAAGGAGTTCAAAACACTCCTAATAAAAAGGAATCTGGTTACGAAACAGACAAAAGTGGTGAACCCAAAGGCGAGCCAAAAGACAAAATGGCGGATATTCCTGACATGACAATGGAGGCCTACAAGAAAAGAATACGAGGGGACACTGGTCCTGCACTTGTGCAAACCGTAATTCCCTTTACTGCTACTTTCGTGCTTAAGGGACATATCCTTACCGCACTAAAGGGTATTCCATTTTCTGGAAAAGACCATGAAGATGCATACAATCACCTCGATGAAGTCAATGATATAGTTGGCTATTTCAACATTCCTAATGTTCCTCGAGATACTGTCTTGTTAAGAATTCTTTCGGTTACTTTTGAAGGAGCATCTAAAGACTGGTTAAAGGCACTTTCACCAGGCTCAGTCACCACTTGGGCACATATGTGTGAATAATTCCTCCAACAATTTTGTACACCATCTAAATTTTCTAAACTCAAGAAGTCTATAGCAAACTTTGAGCAAAAAATTAGGGAGTCCTTATACGAAGCTTAGGAGAGATATAAAGGTTTAATAAAAAATTGTCCCCAAAATGATTTAAACGAGCAATAAGAGGTTTCGATCTTTTATGATGGGGTGAAATTCATGAAAAGGCAACTCCTTGACTCACAAGGACCTTTAGCTAGGAACAATCCTACTGAGATAAAATAATAATTTGAAATTTTTTTGAAGCAGTCATAAGAATATCACAACCCTCTTAATGATGGAGCAAGGGGAATCGGGTGTAACGTCTGATTCCTAGTACGCATTTGATTGTAATTTATTCAATTTTGTAGAGCTACTCAACGATTTGGAAGCCCCAAACTCGTCGAGTAGAAATTAGAATTGTAACATCCAAAAATTTTACACCAAATTTAAGCTTTTTTATTCATAGATAAAACCAATAAGTATTTGCTTACAAAATGTTTTCAAATAATTATTCATCAGAGAATCCCAATAACTTGATCAAAAGGATGAGGAGCGGTACGGTCATGCCTTCTCCTTGCCATGATCTCCTGTAGTACCTGAAATGATAAACTAAAACTGTAATCCCAAGGTCTTAGTGAGCTACCCCAAATTACCAATACCACACTGATAATACCATATCAATAACAGACAATCAACAACATGCATACTAGGCCATCGACATGATTGGACCGCCCTGTAGGGCCTACAGTCTATCTGAATCTGTCCTGAGCCTTCGGCATAACTGGACCGCCATGTGGGCCTACAGTCTACCTGGGCCACTTGTAGGGTGTGTTGACCTTCAGCACAAAGCAGGACCACCTCAACCCAAACAACAAGTAAATAACCATGTGTACATAACTAGCATATACTGGCATATATAAACACATACATATCTATCTTACTGATCATCAATCGTAGCAATCTCTCATAACTAGAGCATCGACCTAGCAGGCCACTATCATACCAATCCCTACGGATCATAAGAGCATAACATACTGTCTATCTTGATTCTGATCTAACAGATCATAACCATAGGTAGCATACCATAACAATAACAACTAAAGGTCCGACCTTGGTGCCTTGGACCCTATTAATATAGTGAGGCTAACTCACCTTGCAGATGTCGACTCGGTAGATGAACTCCAACCCTCGAATCATTGTCAAAAGCTCCACCACCTGATACCATAGCTTAATCATACTCATAAGTTCCCAACCTTTCAAGGTACCCCAACAGTCAACTAATCAAACCCGGGTCAAAATCAAAGTCATCAGTCAAGGTCAACAGTCCATGTTCACCTTAATTCGCTGAGTACCCTCGACTACTCGTCGAGTCACGGAGTGACTCGTTGAGTTCCTTTGGTTTATGATTGAACCCTAAGGCCACTCGTCGAGTATTCCTTCTTGAAACTCAACGGTTACACACGCATACATAAATTGGGGAAACTCATCCGACTCGTCGAGTTGTTCATCCAACTCGTCAAGTCTACAACAATCTTCATCAGACTCGCCTAGTTGTTCATCCAACTCGTTGGGTCCAGGCTTATCTTCATGAGACTCGCCGAATCAACCTTGCGACTCGTTGAGTTCCTTCAGTTCTTAAGCCATACAGACTTCTTTAAGCCATGCAGTGGCTCCAAATTATAGATCCAAGCTTCTAAGGCATGATTTTCACGTAAAGTTGCAAACTTTACGTGCATTCATAGCTGCAAAGGCTCCAAATGTCAAATCCAAGCTCACAATGGGGTTTCATACTTCAAAGAGGCTTCATATACATCCACATTTGGGGCTTTATGACTTTAGAACCCAAGAAGGGTCCAGATCTGAAGTTACCACTTCAGATCTAGCTCATATCCCACATTATCATCTCAACCGACCCATAAAAACCCTAGATCTCAACCAAAAGAGGTCTAGAAGAAGAATGAAGTAATGGGGATGACTTGATACCTCCAAATGATGCTATATGAGGTAGATTCCTGATTTCCCACACCACCTTGCCACTAGCCTTTTTTCCTCCAATATCTTCTTCTCAAAAGATCCCCGCTCCAAAGCTTTAGACACACAAGGATGAGGCACCAACGAGTTAGGGTTTTCTGAGCTCTCAATGGACTGCAAAGAGGCGAAAGGAGGCTTATGCTTCCTTAAATAGGGTACAAAACCCTAGGATATAGGGTTTCATCTGCCAGCTCCTACTTGTCGAGTCCCTTTATGGACTCGGCGAGTAGGCCACTAAATACGCGATCCCACCTCACTGCTACTCGACGAGTAGGGCAACAAACTCGTCGAGTAGGTCTCAAAACCAAATAACTTCATTTAAACCCATACCTAAGAATCGGGGCGTTACAAGAATGGATGCAGGACCTTAAGCCACCTACTCAACGATTTGAGGGCATTGACTTGACGAGTTGGGCTGCCATGATGAAACCCTAATTTCGGGGTTTTGCACCTTATTTAAGCATCTTAGTGCCCACCCCTCAGCCTCATTTACTGCCTCCAAGTCCCAAACCCTAATCCACAAAACCCTAGAGCATTTTATGAGTGTCTGATCCATTTTTGAGTAATCTTTGTGTGTTCTTGAAGCTTGAAGAAGATGAAGGAGTTATAAGGTTCAGGGAGAATATAGTAGATCCATAGACTTCTTTCCATCCTCAATTTTTATGGTAATCAAGTCTCTAACTTGACTATTAATTCATTAGATCTACTTAGTTCCATTTTATGAGGGTTTTGGTTCAAGAATCTTGATCTTTGGGACATGGACATCCCAAGTGGCTTACCTTTCAGATCTGGGATCTAGAAGGGGTTTCATGGCATAAAGGTGCAAACTTGATGACCATGGAAGCCCCATGCAAGCTTAAAGATGTTATTATGGACTTTTAAGCCCCAAAATGCCATGCATGGAAGTAAAGTCTAAGACTTTACGTGTTCACTGGGTATTTAGGACCTAGATCTCGGTTTTCATGCTTTGGGTTGGAGTAATAAGGCTTTTGGATAAAGATCTATGTCCTAAGTAACTAGGGTTTTGGCTAAACCCACTAAGTATGATTATTAGTGGGTAAAGTTGGAAAATTTAACCTTAAAAGGGCATTTCCGGTGTGTAGATGAAATAAGAAGCTTAGATCTGAAGAGTAGGGGGATAACCCATTAAGATAGCCGAAACAGATAGGGGAACTCATCGAGTCCATAGAGGAACTCGAAGAGTTGAGTCGTGTTGTCCCATTTCAGCTTAAGGTAGAACTTGACAAGTTTGTGAAGGGACTCGACGAGTGGATTTGCCAGATTGCGACTATGAGTGGACAGGGAACTCAGCGAGTCAGGGAAGTGACTCAATGATTTAGATCACGGTTTCAGGGTTCTAGGACTCGTCGAGTTGATGGAGCGGCTCGGCAAGTTCGGTCAACCTAGAATGTTGACTTTGACCAGGGGTAAAATGGTCATTTACCCTTAGAAGGGTTCTCAGTTTTTGACTAAGTGTTTATTGTAAAAATTATATCCGGGTATTTATTGGAGCAGCCATTAGAGATTCCTCACTCGGGATTTCAGCAGCCAACTTGAGAAGTGAGTATTCTTCTAGTAGGAATGGGTCGAAGGTACAAATGCCATCCCGTTTATGTGTGTTAGCATATGTCGTACTTAGTTCCGATGTCGACGTTAGCCCAATGTAGATTATATATTCCAGAATCCGGTCCGATGCCGGGGCAAGCCTGAGGAATGTTTCAATGCTTGATGTCTTGGTGATTCTTTCATGTGTTTGTTTATGTGTTTCGGACTATAGGCTGATGTCGGGGAAAGCCCAATGAATGTTTAGTTTATATGTTATGTGTTATATGTTCCGAATTTCGGTCTGATGTCGGGGCAAGCCCAAGGAAGGTTTAGATTATATGTTATGTTATGTGTTTATGTTATATGCTTATTGATATGTTATATGTGTACCAGACTTCGATCTGATGATGGATTTCGGTCCGATGTCGGGCAGGGCCCGATTATGGATTCGTCTGTTGCCGGGCGGGGCCCGATGTAATAGCCAAGGCCCAGTGTATGCTATTATGTTTTTATGTGTATGTTATGTGGTAGTTTGGGTAGACTCACTAAGCTTCGTGCTTACAATTTTCAGTTTTGGTTTCATGTACTTTCGGTAGCAAAGGGAAGAACTCAGGATGATTGTAGTGCACACACCATTCTTGCAGCCTGGGATGTTTAGACTCTGATATTTTGAGACATGATTTTGATGCAACATTTTTCATGATGATTTGAGATACATAACTTATGATTTTATTGTGATGTTCGATGGCTTATGGTTTTGTTAAATGATTTTCTTAAAACGAAAATTTTGGACTATAGTTTTGGGATGTTACAAGTTTGTATTAGAGCCTTGGTTTGAGGGGTTCAGGCACACTCTCGGGTGTATTTGAATTCAAACTAAGGAATTGGTATAGAAAGTTTCAAAAGAAAATCATTTTTATAAAAAGGACTTTGAGAAAAAGGAAAGAATTTTATAAAAGAGAAATGAACTTTGAAAAAGAGAAAAGGGTGTGGTGCATGCAATCAGCGAAGCTTAAGTAAGTACTCCCAAATTAGTCATACAAGTTTATGTTATGATATGCTTTAGAGAACTGCATGCTAGATTAGGGCCATCAATCTAGAAAGGATGTCTTATGTGCCTGTTATATGTGTATGAGCTTATGAACTCCATGCTAGTACAAATTAGTAAGTGATATGATTGCCGAATTAAGATATGCTTGATTATGTTGACTCAATGCTCGAATACTTCTTGCTTTGTGCTTTTAGGAGTTCTAGTTATCTTTTACTAGCTAGTAAACGAATATGTTAAGTTACATATTGTGAGGACTAAATAATTTCAGAAGGTTAGGTCTAGCTCTATTTCACAGCTCTTGTTTGAGTCTAACCGTTGTAGGGTAGGATCTCTCATTCAAAGAATTATCTAGTCTTAGTGATATGTAATGGTATTTATGAGCTAGTTAGGGGGAGATAGCAGGGACTTCTTATGCAGCTGATAGCGGAGAGTAGGATGGTGATTACCCTAGGGTAAGCCTAGGATGAGAGTAGTGTGTGAAGTAGTAGTAGTAGAAGAGACTTGGTAAAGTCAAGGAAGTTCTTGAGGAAAGTATGGATATATGTGGAAGGTAGTATGAGCCCGTACTACTGAAAGCAGAGGATCCATACTCGAATCAAGGAAGGCCGAGAAGAATCCAAGGAACTTGTAGTATATATGATCCCTCGAGATATGATTAGTATTCTGACGTTTTCTATGGTGTGTTTTTCAGTATGGTAGTGCCACGCACTAGACTAGTCGGTAGTTCAGGCGCCAGTGAGGGATCACGCTCTGGCTCTGGAGCCAGGCAGCCAGACGACCAGACGAGGGGGTTCATCTCCTTTGAGATCACGCGCAGTATTTTGGATCAGACTCTTATGATCGTCGGCACGATTAATGAGGGCATTTTAGAGCTTCTAGATGACAGGTTGAGTGCTTTCCGCACCGAGGTGGCGGACATGATGGGGTCGTGCACACTGACATTCTGGGAATTCAGAGCTTGTGGAGCTCCCGATTACCATGGGGTATGGGACCCCATTTTGAGCACTAGATGGTTGGTGGATGTCGCTAACGCATTTCGACTAGCAGATGTCCCGAGGGGGACAAGGTCCGACTTGAGTTATGTCTTTTAAAGGACAAGGTATGTCACTGGTGGGAGGAGGTCAGACATGCCATTGGTGATGATGCAACTCTTGATGCTATGACTTAGAGTGACTTTTCAGCCAGGTTCAGGGGGTGTTTGCTCCTATGATAGAATTGCAGGAGCTTGCTAGGGAGTTCTAGGATCTCTAACAGACGATTGAGATGGTGATCGAGATCACCGCTATGTTCAGGGAGAGGGCCCTTCTCGTTCCGCAGTATGTGGGGAACGAGGAGATGAAAAAGGCCTGATATCATGAGATGTTGCGGAATGATATCCACCAGTTTGTGAGTTGATCCAACTGTAAGACGTTGGAGGATACGATTGTTAGGGCTCAAGAGAAAGAGTTAGATTTGGAGATGGAAAGGAAGAGGAAAACCGAGGGGGGTTCAGACAGGGAGTGCGGGTAAGAAGCCCAAGGTGTCAAATCACATACCTAGGAGAAAGCAGGGCCGCAATGGTTGTGGCAAATGCGGCAAGTTGCACGAGGGGATGTACAAGGCGGGGAGTTCAGGCTGCTTTAAGTGCGGTCGAATTGGGAATGTGAGCAGAGATTGTATAGCTACCACCACCACCATGACAGTATTTGATCTAATTTGCTTTCAGTGTAATAAGATGGGACACAAGCGGTCCCAGTGCCCGAGTTTAGCAGCAGTAGGGCATGTGGCAGCACCCGCTCTTGCTATATTGAGGATTACAGACGGCCGTCAGATCCGCGGTGAGGCACTTGTGGCATAGAGAAGGGCCTTTCATTTGACAGCAGAGGAGGCATGAGCAGCTCCTGATGTGATGACGAGTATGTATCTTCTCCTTATCTCTTTATTTTTACTGATTATTGCTTATGTTTATGTGTTTTGTTATAGGATCGTTCTTACTGAACGATATATCAACTTTTTTACTGTTTGATTCGGGTGCCACCCGATCTTTTGTGTCGCTCGCGCTCAGGAAGAGATTTACAGGGGCTCTTGGAGAGTTAGACTGCCCACTTGATGTAGAGATAGTAGATGATAGGACCGTCAGGGTTGGCATAGTTCACCAAGGATGTACACTGCAGTTATTTGATGACCAGTTTTCTGTGGATCTAGTCCCTATTCCCTTGCGAGGGAATAAGGTTATTGTTGGTATGAACTGGTTGAGCCCTAATAGGGCAGTGATCGACTGCGAGCAACAAATAGTGAGGGTTCGGACTCCTAGTGGGGGAAGGTTAGTGATTCAGGGCGAGAGGCTGCAAGGTGGACTGACCCTATGTTCAGCAGCGAGAGCGAGTCGCTATCTTCATCGAGGTTGTGTGGGTTACATTGCCTACATCATGGATACCCAAGACAAGGGTAAGGTGACATTCGATGACATACTAGTAGTGAGAGAGTACCTGGATGTATTCCCGGAGGATTTACCTGGGATACCTCGGGAGAGATAGGTTGAGTTTAGGATTGACCTGGTCCGTGGTGCGGTCCGATAGCCAAGGAACCATATCAGTTGGCTCCTCCTGAGATGTAGGAGTTGTCTACGCAGCTGTAGGAGATTCCAGACAAGGGATTTATCAGACCTAGTAGTTCTCCATAGGGAGTCCCAATCTTGTTTGTGATGAAGAAGGAGGGGTCATATAACATGTACATAGACTACCGAGAGCTGAATAAGGTAACAATGAAGAACCCTTGTCCCCTCCCTAGGATCGATGATTTGTTTGACCAACTATAGGGTGCATCTTGGTTCTCCAAGATTGATGGTTATCACCAGATGCGAGTCAAGGTTGAGGATGTCTAAAAGACATCTTTTAGGATTCTTTATGTTCGCTATGAGTTTGTGGTGATGTCGTTTGGGCTCACCAATGCTCCAGCCGTGTTCATGGACCTCATGAACCGTGTTTTTTCTTTAGATCGTCCTAGGAGATGACATTAGCTATCCTAGCTCGCATGGGCCTAACATGGACTTTCCACTACGATAATGATGTCTCCTCGAAGGTACAAGAAACAAACTAAACCTTACAATTCTCAACATAGAAGTTGATCTCAAATACTGACTCAATCTTCTGGATCCATTGAGTCGGTCCTAGTACTCCGCCATTTCCATTGAAGGGATTGGGCTTACAGCCCATGAACTCCTTATAAGTACATGCTCTTGGTGGCTTCCATTACCACCCTATGTACTATGTTCTCTGGTTCCTGTATCTTTTCTGGATCCGACATTCCTATTAGCTAGGGATTTTGCGACTCATTGAGTGATCAATGCCTTGATGGCTACTGCATTTGGTTGTGCCATGGGGTTTATTCTGAAGGCTCTTCTAGGAGGCATGTTTGTATCCTATTTGGCGATAGAGAGAATGTAATTCGATGACTCCTTTTACCGATGCGGGAAGTAACGACTAAGTGCATGAGTTAGTGTAAATACAAATATCACAAAAATTCTATGTTAACAGGGAAATCCTTCAGTGTACTAGTGTCGCGACACCTCTTTATTGCATAACTGAACTTCTTATTATCCGTAGATCTTAGGGAACAACTTAGGAGTCTACTATACTAGGTTAGGGATCTATTTCTAAATGGATCGAGTTCTTATCTTTATCGCACAAGCTCTTTCCCTTGCGGCGATCACTTTTGCTCTACAACTTGTTCCTCGCACTTCAACCCTTTTATCCAATCTTAGCTCCTTATGAAACCTATGGGTCATATTAGGCCGACTTACCGTGCTTCTTTTGATGATTCCAACCTCATCATTGATTTGATTGACATGACGTGTAGTACGAGTGGCTAGGGTAGGTATGACGGTACTATGTGACATTTCAATGGAAAGGGATAGGTAGTGAATCCTATGTTGATTTCTGGCCTTCTTATTCTCATAATGCGATAAATCAATTTCCTACTTGGTGGGATCTTTCCTCTCCTTAGTAGGATCTTCCTTCTCAAAGGACCCTGAAGGGTCCTTGAAGGGTTCTTATGGTGATTTGGCTGGCTCTCTAGTTGCTTATGAGGATTCACATTTCTTATTAGGTTCCTCGTCGAGGGTTAAATAGAGGTATGGGAACATGAGGAAAGTAGGTATCCTTTGTCTTACAAGGGGATGGCATAACTTGAAGATTCTCTGGAATTGGTGTCGTTACCCTATTTCCAATATATTTCATTATCGTATGGTGATTGTGTTATCTTTCCTAGATAGTACTGGTCTAAATCATTGGGTTCTAAGCTCTATAGGATTCTCGAGAGTTTAGTTTATCAACTACCATATCCAAGATTAGTTGTATTTCGGTCTAACCACAAGTAAGGGTATATGTACAAGCTATGCCTAGTTGTGGTTCGACCCACACATTGTGCTAACCTCAGATGTCGTATTTGACCTAAGCTCTTGAATTTGGGTTCCTATATATTTTATTGTGTAAATTTAGGTATTTTCTCATCGAGGGACTGAGTTTATAAAACTATTTATCTTAAGTTTTGTTTTAATAATTCTTATTTTGTACTTCCAGACTAACAAGTAAGGATCGATAAGGCAGGAAAAGTCGAAGAACGGAACCATTTTAGCGTATACCTGTTCTAAAATCCAACAACCTAAGGTAATAGTTACAGCCTAGGCACCTCTACGGTTAGTAGTCTAACAGTAGGGTAATTAATAGTAATACTTTTCATTGTGGGTTTGAGGACAAACCTAATCAAACTATAAGCCTCTAAGCTACAGTCGTATTTCCTAAGGAAGTACTTGTTCGCTATAGCCAAAGCTCTGATACCAATCTCTCACACCCTCAACCACCAACGGAAACGCCGAGTTGTGCAACTTAGATATATTCGATCATAGTCATTGAACATGCATTGAACAGTACAAAACAATACGTAACATAAATGACACTTTTATTGATAAATAAAACATCACATAAGATTACTATAACTTCTAATACAAAAGGTGCTAACTATAACGCTAAAATTCATCCAATTGCTTCCTTGATAAATTGCTGCTTCTAGGAGTGCAGGATTCAGAGTCACGGTTTCCTAGGAATACATTAGGTTTTGAAAACATCAACATAATTTTGGCGAGCTCATAGATTTGAGTGTTTTATCTTTGAAAATACTTTTTATGTGTAACTTTATTAAGTTATGAAGGTATTTTGGTTTGTATTGTTAAGGTATATTCTAATAGTATTTTACTATTTCTATATACTAAACTTTTAACGCTTTACTTTTTATCACAAACTACAATTATCTTTAGGTTTTCTCCTATCAAATGGAGTATAATATAATCTTATCTACAATATTACTATCTTGTATACACATACCACCTATACTTTATATTTCAGAAGTACATCCCTTGAATACTTCTATTGTCATCTTTTATTTCATAAGTATGCCTGTATAAGGCAATACTTCTATTGAGAGTGATTATATCTTTTATTCCAGAAGTATGCCCCATTGATACTTCTATTAGAGTGAGTATATCTTTTATTCCAGAAGTATGTGCCCTGGATACTTTTATTGGAATGATTATGTCTTTTATTTGAGAAGTATTCCCTTGAATACTTCAATTAGAGTGATTATATCTTTTATGTTTATCCTTTAGGGATTTCCTATAATTATCACAATATAAATATTTTATCTTGTATTTGATAATATATCTTTTGATCTCATAATTATTTTGTATATATAAGTATTTAGATATATACCCTAATTATGGCTATTTAAAAGAACATGATATTTGGGCAGAGTAACAACTAGGTATAATGACATATCCTAACTTTGGCTAGCGTTACAACTAGGTATAATGTTTCTCTAGAGGTTCGGCCAGAGTGAAGATGATATATAATATTTACTAATATTTATACGGGCAGAGTAACAGTGGCATATAATGATTATCGTGAGTAACGGCGGCGTACAATAGTTAATGAGAGTAACAACGACGTATAATAATCGAGAGTAATGACGACGTATAATAATTATCAACTGTAAGGGCGGCATATAACTATCGAGAGTAACGGCGGCGTATAATAATTATCAAGGGTAATAACGGCATACAATAATCGAAAGTAACGACGACGTATAATAATTATTAAGAGTAACGGCGTCGTATAATAATTATCAAGAGTAATGGCGGCGTATAATTATCGAGAGATAGCGGCGTATAATAATTATCAAGAGTAACGACGGTGCATAATTATCACTTAGAAATGGGCCATTATAACGACTAGGTGTAAGGTTATCCTAGGAACTTGACCGGTATAACGACTACGACTAGGCATAATATCATTACTTAAAACTTGGCAAAGTAACTACCGGTCATAATATTTACCTAAAATTTTCGCAAGGTAACAATAGAGTATAATACCTAATATTTTGAGTAAGAAGAGCAGCGATATAAAATATATTCTTTGAAAATAATGTTTATAACTGAACCATATAACGACTTGTAATAAAATAACATGTATCCCCCCTATATTTTATAAACGACGGAAAAAAGGGTCACGAACTCACCCTTGAAGCGTGATACCGCTGATGTAGGGTAGAATCAAGACATGGGATTCAATGATCGCCTTGAGATCAACCGAACTCTACAGGATAGCTCACTAATAACTAAAATTCTGTAAATATAAAATTTATAATACTTTTATACGGAATTTCAAAGCCTTTTTATTAGAAAAAATTTATAGTGTGTCCCATGCAAAAGGAGTGCGCCCGGTGCAAATGGGTGGTGTTTGGGGATGCTACCTGTTACTTTTCCTATCATTTTTTCTGGTGGTCCACGTCACCCTTCTAGAAGACTGTGTGCAACACAACTTCCTACCGTCGAACGTTTTTTGCGAAATTTAAAACATATGTAACTTCTTCATACGAGCTTCATTTTTGATGTTCTTTATATCCAGACGTAGCTCTTGATGAGTACTACAACTTTCCTTTAGGTAGTATTAGCTAATTCCTAAATTTATTTTTAGAACGTTTTTTTTAATGATTTAATTATTTTATAAAAATCATAACTCTTTCGTACAGACTCCGATATTGCATTCCTCTTACCGAAATTCCTATTTTAAAGAGTACTACGATTATCGTTTTGTTGACAATCATTCTCTCCGTACCTTTTGCCGTTAATAACTTTAACTACACGACTGATTTTTATATCTTATAAAATTCATATCTCCTTCATATGAATTCGGATTTTTACAAAAGTTATATTTCCGGGACCAAGAAGACGTGTGCTTTCTAAATATATAATAAAATATATATGCTTCAGCGCAATAATTTTTACAACTTACGAGTGATTTTGTTGATTTTCCTATTTTTCTTAATACGGAACTTATGATTATTATCATATATTGATATATTTTACATATTAATCTATTATATTCGATGTTGGTCACTTTCGTAAATAACAATCGGTGACAAAAGTCGAAAATGTTACATCTAGCTACCTTTTTCGCCACTCTGAATATTGGAAACACAAGTGTTCCATGGTGTCATTCATGATTTGGTACCGACTACGTCATACATCCATACACCTCCTGATCCAATGTGATGTTTGTAATTGTCCTCCTCGTCAGAACCACACCACTCCAGTCTACGAACATTATAGTAGCATTGTACATGTACCATGTGTCGTAGGATCTTCTAGATAGACCAGGAGACTTACACCTCAATGGCTTGAGCTCTTTCGTATAGGCCCTATTTCAACCTATTATGTCACCAAAAGTATATGGATATGGTTTAAGGAAAGTATCATAAACTACCCAACCCATTACACAACACCCCACAAAATTCAACAAATCATCAAATTAAACATGCATTTTCATATAATCAATTAATATCAACATATTCGCCAAATTCACCAACAATTCACCGAAGCAGAGCTAACTATCATCATTTCAATTAAATTTATGCTAGAATACCATTAACATCATAATCATCACATTGGAGTCAAATATTAATTTAGACCCTAAGCATGACAAGTAAAAAATAAGCATATCAAATTAACACATTATACTCCAACACAAGACCATGGCTAAATTAGACAAAAAGTAAATAAATGATCCATATATGGAATGTACTATTCAACTTTTGCACATTTAGTAAGTAAAACTACTAACTCACCTCAAGTACCAGGGTAACCCTCCAACTACAGCCTAAAAACTCAACCATTCCAAGTCACCTTGAAACACTCCTATAATAGTGATCAAGGTTAAAAATGGATATTCTATACCTTAAACACATAGAAAAACTTCTAGAACAAAATTCTAGATTTTGACCCAAAACAGTAACCTATTCAAGACCATTTTAACACCACCAATGCATGCAAAACATACGATCTTTTTCCATATTCCAGTAGGGCATACTTTTAGATTTTCATGGATTACTTACACAGTTCCATTTTATTTTTCAACAATTTTCTATGGATTTTACAAAACCGCATATCAATGTAACTACTTACAGATCCTAAATCTGACCCCTAATGATTATTCTAGAATTTATACAAAATAGGTACAGAGAAAGTATTTACATACATTTTCCCATCTTTGACTTTTAAGGGATAATTGACTTTTAAGGTTGTAAAAACACTCGATGTTAGCTACTCGGTGGACTGGGGTTAACAAATTAATTGTCTAGGTGGGGATTAATCAGGAATCCTAAATTGATAACTCGGTGAATATTAAAAAATTAAATATGACTTATATCATAACTAAGTTCATAAATATCACGAATATCATAATAAAATAGGTTAATATTTTTAAGACAACACTAATCAATCCTCATATACTTTCTATTTAGATAATTAATCTTCAAAGGTGCTAAATTTTCATCATTTGCTACTTCTTTGCTTATTTTGTAGGAAGGGATTAATCTATAACGTCTTTCTGGTTGGTGGGTAGCGCTTAGAGTCATGGAGTTGAGATTTTTAAAACTCTACCAATAGGACATAGACTCGAAAGTACAATTTCAACATCAAACCATGACTCATAATACAAGGCTTTTAAGGGAAAAACAAAGTACGATGCTAAAAGAGAAAACAAAAGTTAGGGTTTGAGTTTCCTCAACCACTAAGCCACATATAAATACATTTATGGCTTGTTTTGAAAACCTAATGGACTGTTCAAAACATGTCTTTTTTCCAGAAAAATCACGCACAAAAAGCCACAATGATTGCATGAAAAAGCAGACAAAATTTTGACACAAAATGGAGACAATGATGGGTTTTGAGCACTCTAGCAACCTTATGGTGCACATGCGACCCTAAATGCTTTGGATCCATGTTTACTGTAAATATACATGCAATTTGATTTTCCAAAGCATTGTCCTAACTAGCATACAAAGCATAAGTACTTGAATAAGAATAAACTAGTTAGATGACTTACCTCTTGTTGTAGCTAGTTGACTTGGACCTTTAAGAGCCTAGCACCCCAAATGTGATGCCTCAAATGCTTCACAAAATACCACCAACAATGGAGTACTTGAGATAAATGACTATCTATCACAAAATTATCTATGACTCTTCCGAAGAACACATGGAGCTGGTTTTGGAGGCTAAGGAGCTTCTTTTATATTGTGGCAAAACCCTAATGCACCATGACCTTTCATATTACTTAGGATCCATGGGTTAAACCTATATGGACTATCCATGGACCACCACATTGGTTTAGCCCATCCTAAATAACCATAGGCCCACACTATAAGAATCATTGATTTACCAAATCAATTCTCGTACATTTAATTAGTCTCTTTTGATCACTATATTAATTCCAAATTAATTTTTGATCAGCACTAATTAAACAATATGATTTCATATTAATATATTAGAACTTATAATATATTAATAAATCATAAATAACTTCTTCTCAAAAGTCCATCCTTACAAATTGTTTCGGTGAAATGCAACCCAAATGGACCATGCTACTTTCAGGTCAAGTACATACCAAATATAGTTATGGACTTGACACCTTATCCAACAGTCTCCTACTTGGATAAGTCGAATAAATATCGCTGCAAGTACGACTTCATGAACCAACTATCAATCGTAGCTCTTAAAAGCCTTTGTCGAACTGTGACATGTCATTTAGATAACGGATCATATAATCCTCTGTTCTCAAGATATCAGTCAGACAAATACATGGAACATTGTCATTCTTATTGTCCAGCATTTGTTTCCCGGTTTTCTATTTGTCTGTGTGACATCCCCAAAATCACGGCCAGAAAAGACCGGTTTTGTTTATACTTTATTTCAAAATCAGAGTTATCTTTTAATAAATGGTTTGCGGAATTTGTCCCAAAACAATAATATGATAAAGATTTATCAAAAGCATTTCCATAGAAATGTATTCATTAAAAGACTCGGGATGTCATGTTCGTACAGATCAAAAGTATAAACAGTACAATATAAGCCTTACTACATTATTTCATATCTACAGGTCTATATCCGTAATCCCTCGTCCAAAACATCACACCTATGCTCATGCGCCACTACCTGTAATACATAAAACTGAGTGGGTCAGGCTTGGGAGCCTGGTGAGCACATAGGGTTTTCAACCCACAATAAATAAGTTTATTAATTTCATCAATCAACAATAACCCGATTACCCGTTCCCGTTATCCTCACTTTACGTCCCTAAACACCTATCATAAGGGACCTAGCCTAAGGATTATCATCGGGACGAACACTACTGCTAAGGGGATTCCTCAGCAATAAATGTCCTAATAGGCAACCATGTGGGGGATGGAGTACACCGGTGAACACATCGTTCACAACACCTACAGGTTGCGAACCTGCTAGTGTTCCACTGGACTGTCTAGAAGAGTCCGTGGTCGTCATCTATACTCCGCTAGATGACTGGATCAACAACAACAACATCGAGGCCTCTCATCATTTTATCACACATCACCTATTACATCTACCCATGTTTTACCCCAACATTTTCGTAGATATAAAATACATATACAGTTTAAATCATTGAAAACATGTATAACAACGTTCATCTAGCATAGATAGCAAGTATTCAGATAATATGCACACATAACACGTAATTTATATAAAATACTTCATATCTATGTGTAAGTTGAAGGTAACTATGCACTCACCGGAAAAGGTGGTGATTCCGAACTCAGACAGCGCTTCGCTTCTTAAAAAGAATTTTTCTTCGACGAAACCTAGTATTATTACCACTAGAGTTTAGTTTATTATTCGTCGAGACTAATTAATAGTCTAGCTATTATTATTATTATATAAGCGTCAAAAAAAATACTTATATAACCCATAATAATAGCCCAAGTATTTATTATAAGTTCCTAATAACGTTACTATAATTAAATAAAAGTTATATTAAAAATAGCGTAGGCGTAGCTCACTTACAGCGGGTTTTATAGAAAACCGGGCTTTGCTTGGAGCAGCGTTCCCGAGCCGAAAAGCTATTCTTCTCGGAGCCTTCAAGCACTCCGGGGCTTCCGCCTCGTGCTAGGGAGGTTCCCTAGGCTTTTCGGGGGATTTCGGGGCTAGAGAGAGGTTCTAGAGAGAGAGAGAGAGAGTAAAGAGAAGAAAGAATGGGAAAGGTGTGAAGAAAATGAGGGTGGGAGAGGTGGTATTTATAGGGTGAAATGTGGCTGAACTTGGTGCCACATGTCACCATCTGGTGGCAAGCCTTGGGGAGAAAGCAATGGCCAAGATTGTGCCACATCACCCATTTTCGCACAGCACACTTCCGACTTCTAAAATCCGTAACTTTCACATACGACCTCCGTTTTTGACGTTCTTTATATCCACGCGTAGGTAATGATAAGATCTACATCTTTCATTTTGACACCGTCACCTAATTCTCGACCGATCTTAAATTTAACAGTACAAGGAGATTATACTGTTAAACGTCTGCGTAAAATTAATAACTTCTACATACGGACTCTGTTTTTGTCTGTCTTTTTACCGTTGATTTCCTATTAATGAGATCTTCAACTCTCATTTACGTTGCGTAAGCCAAAAACCGCTCGAACTAAAATTCGAGTTTCAGGCCGTGCACTGCTAAGCCGAATCTTAGAAAAATCATAACTTCTTCATACGAAGTCAGATTTGGGCGTTCTTTTTATCGATGTTCTTAGTTTAACATATTCTACGACTTTTGTTTAGATTGATAATGCTAAAAAGTCTTCTATCGTAAATTCACTATTTACGTCTCCCGGTGCCGTGCCGGTTTTGCCGTAAAACTTCGGCGGGCCATAACTTCTTCGTTATAGCTCGGATTTCGGCATTCTTTATATGTACGGAAACCTTGAGACGTATTCTAAAACTTTATGTAGAGATATCGGGATTATCTCACACTTAAATTTTGACGCTCATTTTTATTCTTTATTAATTATACATTTATAATTAAATAATAAACACATAAACACACATAATTCACATAATACTCAAATATTTTATATTTATTACTTCAAAAAGAGTTACAATAGTTGACCTAGACTATTACATTGACAAAAATGCTTAGCCCTGAAACCCGGGCGTTACAATTCTCTCCCCCTTAGGATGATTCCGTCCCGGAATCATGCATCAGCAAACAGATGTGGATAACGACTCATCATGTCATCCTCTGTTTCCCAAGTGAGATTCGGCCCATTCGAATGTTTCCATTGGACTAGCACTAAGTCGACCATCTTGCGTCGTAACTTCTTAGTCTTACGGTCAACAATTGCCTCGGGCTCTTCGATCAGCCTTTTATTTTCATCCATCCTTAACTCTGAGATTGGAATTATGTCGGGAACATCTCCCACGAATTTCCTCAAATAACACACATGGAAGGTGTTATGAATACCATTGAGTTCTTCGGGCAATTCCAGCTTGTAAGCTTGGTTCCCAATCTTTTGAAGAACTTTGAACGGTCCAATAAACCTTGGACTCAACTTTCCTCGTTTCCCAAATCGTATAAGTCCCTTCCACGGTGAGACTTTAAGCAAAACGGAATCCCCAACTTCGAAGGTTATCGGTCGTCTTTTCTTGTCAGCATAGCTCTTCTGACGATCCTGAGCTGCTAACATTCTTTCCCTAATCACCTTCAATTTCTCAGCAGTCTCATGGACCATATCGGGGCCCATAAACTGCTTCTCTCCGGCTTCAAGCCAACAAGACGGCGTACGACACTTTTGTCCATACAACGCTTGGTAAGGTGCCATCTTGATGCTCGAGTGAAAACTATTGTTGTAGGAAAATTCTACTAGAGGTAAGTGTTCGTCCCAATTCCCTTGGAATTCGAGGGTACATGCTCTCAGCATATCTTCCAACGTCTGAATCGTTCTTTCGCTCTGACCATCAGTTTGCGGATGGTAAGCAGTACTCAAACACAACTTTGTACCCAACTCCTCTTGTAGACTCCTCCAAAACCTCGATGTGAAACGACTATCACGATCTGATACAATCGTAAGAGGGACACCGTGAAGTCTTACAATTTCCTTCACGTAAGCATTTGCGAGCTTATCCATAGACCACTTCTCGTTGGCTGCTATGAAGTGTGCACTCTTGGTGAAACGATCCACGACTACCCAAATCATGTCGTGTCCGTTCTTCGTTCTGGGCAGTTTAGTCACAAAATCCATGGTGATGTCTTCCCATTTACCCATGGGTACAGGTAAAGGTTCTAAACTCCCATACGGTTTCTGATGTTGTGCCTTAACCCTCGCGCATGTTACACACTCAGCCACATACTTCGCAACATCGAGCTTCATCGTCGGCCACCAGTAGTAGGGTTTTAGGTCCCTATACATTTTAGTGCTACCGGGATGAATCGAGTACATGGTCTTGTGTGCTTCTTCCATTAGAAGATCTCTTATTCCTCCCGTCTTAGGTACCCAAATTCGATCTTGGAATACATTCAGTCCTCGACTGTTCGTACCGAACACTAACGTTTTTCCCAAACGTTCTTCCTTTCGGTCATTCTTTTCTAAGGCTTCTTCTTGAGCTTTCCTGATACTTTCCACAATCATCGAGACGACTTCAATTCTTAACGCTCTTGGCCTTCTTCTTTCAAGATTGACTTTCCGACTGAGAGCATCAGCAACTATATTTGCTTTACCTGGGTGGTAAAGTATCTCACAGTCGTAGTCCTTGAGAAGTTCTAGCCAGCGTCGTTGCCTCATGTTCAACTCCTTCTGATTAAAGAGATACTGGAGACTCTTATGATCAGTGAAGAGCTTGCACTTCGTGCCGTAGAGGTAATGCCTCCATATCTTTAAGGCGAATACTACCGCTGCCAACTCCAGATCATGAGTGGGGTAGTTCTTTTCGTGCTCTTTCAATTGTCGAGATGCGTATGCTATCACCTTTTCTCTTTGGGTCAGAACACAACCCAACCCGACTCCAGATGCATCACTATAAACTGCGAAATCTTTGACTCCATCGGGTAGAGAAAGTATCGGTGCTTCACATAACTTCTTCTTTAGCTTCTCGAACGCCTCATCGTGTTTCTCACTCCATGTATACGTAGCTCCTTTATGGGTCAAAGCTGTTAATGGAGCAGCTATCGAAGAAAAGCCTTGGATAAATCGTCGGTAATATCCGGCTAATCCTAGAAAGCTTCGAATCTCCGTGGGATTCTTCGGACGTTCCCACTTCATTACAGCTTCGATCTTGGCGGGGTCAACCATTATTCCTTCTTGGTTAACAACATGACCCAAGAATTGGACTTCCCGTATCCAAAAGTCGCATTTGGAGAACTTTGCAAAAAGCTTCTCCTTCTTTAACACCTCCAACACTTCTCGTAAATGCTTGCCGTGCTCCTCCTGGCTTTTCGAGTAGATGAGAATGTCGTCGATGAACACTATCACGGATTTATCGAGGAATGGTTTACAAACCCTGTTCATCAAATCCATGAATGCTGCGGGAGCATTGGTTAGTCCGAATGACATAACCAAGAACTCGTAGTGTCCATATCTTGTTCTGAATGCAGTCTTCTCAATATCCTGCTCTCTCACTTTCAGCTGATGATATCCTGACCTAAGATCGATCTTTGAGAAGTAGCTCGAACCTTGCAGCTGATCGAATAGGTCATCAATCCTCGGCAATGGATACTTGTTCTTCACCGTTGCCTTATTCAGCTCTCGGTAGTCTATGCACATCCTCATGCTTCCGTCCTTCTTCTTCACAAATAACACTGGAGCTCCCCAGGGTGATGAACTAGGTCGAATGAAACCGCTGTCCAACAGCTCCTGGAGTTGCATCATGAGCTCCTTCATCTCTGTCGGTGCTAATCGGTAAGGTGGCTTTGCTATCGGTGTTGTTCCTGGTAATAAGTCTATACGAAACTCTACTTGCCTATCAGGTGGTAATCCGGGAAGATCTTTGGGAAAGACTTCCGGATAATCGCACACAACCGGTATATTCTGCACCTCTTTCTTTTCCTTCTTAGCATCGATTACGAATGCCAAGTATGATGCACATCCTTTGGACAGACATTTCCTGGCTTTCATCAGGGAGATGATTCCAGAATTCACTCTGCGTTTGTCCCCGTACACCATAAATGATTCCTTTCCGGGTGGGTTTATCCTAACTATCTTCTTTCGGCATAATATCTCGGCATCGTTGGCGCTAAGCCAATCCATACCCAAAACGATGTCGAAACCGTTTAACTCTATGGGTAGTAGTTCTTCATGGAATTCGTTTCCGTTTAGGTCAATGACGATGTTCCTAATACGATTACTAACAGGTACGAATTTGCCACTGGCAACTTCTACAATCAGGGCATTATCTAATTTTTCTACAGGCAATGCTAATCTTCCACCAAATTTATGCGACACAAAGGAGTAATTGGCTCCGGAATCAAATAGTATATTTGCAGGTAAACCATTTACAAGAAAGGTACCTGAAGCGACGTCTGCTGCCTCCTTTGCAGCCTCGAGCGTCATCTGGAAGGCTCTCGCCTTCGGCTTTGGTGGTATGTTAGGTCTTCCTGCCTCCTTCTTCTTCGGGCAGTCCTTCAAAATGTGCCCTTCTTCATTACACCCATAACAGGCCTTCTGGTTAAGGGTGCATTCATTGGCATAGTGCCCAGGCTTTCCGCATTTGTAACAAGTGACCCCTCCATCACACTTCCCAGAGTGCTTCTTCTTGCACTTGTCACACCACTTTGCTTCTGATCCTCCTCCTCTCGAACTAGACTTCGAGAATCTACCTTTCTTACTGGACCTCAAGGATCCGTCAAATTTCCGTTTCTCTCCCACTTCCGCTCTCTCCAGACCCTTTTCTCGTATCTGGGTCTCCACATTCTTAGCAGCCCAGATGGCAGCTTTTAGAGTGGTAGTTTGCTTGACCATTGGACCGAAGTCCGCTGGTAATCCGAGGGCAAATTTGTTAACCTTGGAGAGTTCAGTTGGGACGAGGTGAGGAACAAGCTTCATTTTCTCAGTAAAGCTTGCAGCGTATTCAGTAACGCTCATTCTTCCCTTCTTTAGATTCTGGAATTCGTTGCTGATCTCCAGAAGATCCTGCTCAGAGCAGTATTGCATCTTCAACTGTACCAGAAAATCCTCCCACGACATTTTGCTTGCTTCACCTTTGGGCATTGAATCAGCTAATAGCTTCCACCAGCTTAGTACTCCAGATTTCAATAGAGGAACTGCAAGAGCAGTCTTCTGCCTATTGCTACACTCGCAACTCTCAAACATTGTCTCCATCTCAGAGATCCAGTTCATGACTTCCACCGGCGTCGGGCTTCCGGATAGACTCGGTGGCTTGGATGCCATGAAATCCTTGTATTTGCATCCACGTCCATCATTTCCTCCATCCTGGTGGTTTTGCCTAACTATCGGTGGGTTGGCTTGACCAATAGTCCCACTGTAGTTTCCTTCTTCAGTCTGCCCTTCGTTCAACTCGGGCTGTTCGATCTGAATAGTCGCTTCCTCTCGATTTTGCTGGAGCAAACGCCTGGTTTCCTCCATTTGACGATCCAACATTGCCTGGATCATCGCTTGCACTCCGGCCATCGTTATTGGTCCGGCAGCGGCTTCCACAACTGGTATTTGCTCGATCACGGGGGGTTGGTGTCCGTTCCCATTTGCGTTTACGTTTCCGCTACGGGTCCTTACCATCTTGATCTATATACCGAATAAGGTGGATTTAGATCTTTATTTAGGAGAGACGTTTTAAATCGTCCTTATCACTCCGAAACGTTTACATGCTAGTTCTAATATCGTAGTCGTACGTTTAGAATCCTAAACACATAAGGTTTCCAGATCCGGTCGGCAACAGACCATAGATCCGAACAAAATAACAGCATATCATGCATAAAGCATTTAGCACATAAAAGCATTTTAGGCACAATTCCTAAAATAAGCTAGTGCTCACACCTCACAATCATCGCTTAGCATTCTAAGTTTAAGTCTAGAAATCCTACAAATTCCTAGTTCGCTTAAACTAATGCTCTGATACCAACTGTGACATCCCCAAAATCACGGCCAGAAAAGACCGGTTTTGTTTATACTTTATTTCAAAATCAGAGTTATCTTTTAATAAATGGTTTGCGGAATTTGTCCCAAAACAATAATATGATAAAGATTTATCAAAAGCATTTCCATAGAAATGTATTCATTAAAAGACTCGGGATGTCATGTTCGTACAGATCAAAAGTATAAACAGTACAATATAAGCCTTACTACATTATTTCATATCTACAGGTCTATATCCGTAATCCCTCGTCCAAAACATCACACCTATGCTCATGCGCCACTACCTGTAATACATAAAACTGAGTGGGTCAGGCTTGGGAGCCTGGTGAGCACATAGGGTTTTCAACCCACAATAAATAAGTTTATTAATTTCATCAATCAACAATAACCCGATTACCCGTTCCCGTTATCCTCACTTTACGTCCCTAAACACCTATCATAAGGGACCTAGCCTAAGGATTATCATCGGGACGAACACTACTGCTAAGGGGATTCCTCAGCAATAAATGTCCTAATAGGCAACCATGTGGGGGATGGAGTACACCGGTGAACACATCGTTCACAACACCTACAGGTTGCGAACCTGCTAGTGTTCCACTGGACTGTCTAGAAGAGTCCGTGGTCGTCATATATACTCCGCTAGATGACTGGATCAACAACAACAACATCGAGGCCTCTCATCATTTTATCACACATCACCTATTACATCTACCCATGTTTTACCCCAACATTTTCGTAGATATAAAATACATATACAGTTTAAATCATTGAAAACATGTATAACAACGTTCATCTAGCATAGATAGCAAGTATTCAGATAATATGCACACATAACACGTAATTTATATAAAATACTTCATATCTATGTGTAAGTTGAAGGTAACTATGCACTCACCGGAAAAGGTGGTGATTCCGAACTCAGACAGCGCTTCGCTTCTTAAAAAGAATTTTTCTTCGACGAAACCTAGTATTATTACCACTAGAGTTTAGTTTATTATTCGTCGAGACTAATTAATAGTCTAGCTATTATTATTATTATATAAGCGTCAAAAAAAATACTTATATAACCCATAATAATAGCCCAAGTATTTATTATAAGTTCCTAATAACGTTACTATAATTAAATAAAAGTTATATTAAAAATAGCGTAGGCGTAGCTCACTTACAGCGGGTTTTATAGAAAACCGGGCTTTGCTTGGAGCAGCGTTCCCGAGCCGAAAAGCTATTCTTCTCGGAGCCTTCAAGCACTCCGGGGCTTCCGCCTCGTGCTAGGGAGGTTCCCTAGGCTTTTCGGGGGATTTCGGGGCTAGAGAGAGGTTCTAGAGAGAGAGAGAGAGAGTAAAGAGAAGAAAGAATGGGAAAGGTGTGAAGAAAATGAGGGTGGGAGAGGTGGTATTTATAGGGTGAAATGTGGCTGAACTTGGTGCCACATGTCACCATCTGGTGGCAAGCCTTGGGGAGAAAGCAATGGCCAAGATTGTGCCACATCACCCATTTTCGCACAGCACACTTCCGACTTCTAAAATCCGTAACTTTCACATACGACCTCCGTTTTTGACGTTCTTTATATCCACGCGTAGGTAATGATAAGATCTACATCTTTCATTTTGACACCGTCACCTAATTCTCGACCGATCTTAAATTTAACAGTACAAGGAGATTATACTGTTAAACGTCTGCGTAAAATTAATAACTTCTACATACGGACTCTGTTTTTGTCTGTCTTTTTACCGTTGATTTCCTATTAATGAGATCTTCAACTCTCATTTACGTTGCGTAAGCCAAAAACCGCTCGAACTAAAATTCGAGTTTCAGGCCGTGCACTGCTAAGCCGAATCTTAGAAAAATCATAACTTCTTCATACGAAGTCAGATTTGGGCGTTCTTTTTATCGATGTTCTTAGTTTAACATATTCTACGACTTTTGTTTAGATTGATAATGCTAAAAAGTCTTCTATCGTAAATTCACTATTTACGTCTCCCGGTGCCGTGCCGGTTTTGCCGTAAAACTTCGGCGGGCCATAACTTCTTCGTTATAGCTCGGATTTCGGCATTCTTTATATGTACGGAAACCTTGAGACGTATTCTAAAACTTTATGTAGAGATATCGGGATTATCTCACACTTAAATTTTGACGCTCATTTTTATTCTTTATTAATTATACATTTATAATTAAATAATAAACACATAAACACACATAATTCACATAATACTCAAATATTTTATATTTATTACTTCAAAAAGAGTTACAATAGTTGACCTAGACTATTACATTGACAAAAATGCTTAGCCCTGAAACCCGGGCGTTACAATTCTCTCCCCCTTAGGATGATTCCGTCCCGGAATCATGCATCAGCAAACAGATGTGGATAACGACTCATCATGTCATCCTCTGTTTCCCAAGTGAGATTCGGCCCATTCGAATGTTTCCATTGGACTAGCACTAAGTCGACCATCTTGCGTCGTAACTTCTTAGTCTTACGGTCAACAATTGCCTCGGGCTCTTCGATCAGCCTTTTATTTTCATCCATCCTTAACTCTGAGATTGGAATTATGTCGGGAACATCTCCCACGAATTTCCTCAAATAACACACATGGAAGGTGTTATGAATACCATTGAGTTCTTCGGGCAATTCCAGCTTGTAAGCTTGGTTCCCAATCTTTTGAAGAACTTTGAACGGTCCAATAAACCTTGGACTCAACTTTCCTCGTTTCCCAAATCGTATAAGTCCCTTCCACGGTGAGACTTTAAGCAAAACGGAATCCCCAACTTCGAAGGTTATCGGTCGTCTTTTCTTGTCAGCATAGCTCTTCTGACGATCCTGAGCTGCTAACATTCTTTCCCTAATCGCCTCCTTCGCCGCTTCGCTTGCTGTTATGTACTCTGAATTGCACGTTGAATCGGCTACAATCTCCTGCTTGGAACTTTTCTTAGTGATTGTTCCTCCATTTAAGGTATATATGATGTGTGTAAAATGCACTTATTTTATCCCTACTTTTTATTAATAAATTTAGCACACAAAGGCAGTGAACCTGTCTTTTAGTTGTATAGATTAGTAAGTAAGGTGTCGAACTCAGGGAACGGAAAATTAAACTAATAACTAATTTTAACTAAAACAACTAATAAAAGTAAAAGGGGTTTCTTCTAGTTTTGCAAGACTAGAAACTTAGGCACACTAAATAACTAAAGCAACAACTAATTCACCAAATTTGATAAAGATGTTTCTATTTAGGTTCAACCAATTCACTCCTATGGTTATTTGTATTTATGATAGATTAATTGTTATTGGTTACCAATTATAATGGTTAGGTTCATGTTCATTACTCCTAACCCTTAGACAATTAACTAATTTAAGCGGTGATCAAGTGTTTAAACTAATTAATTCCCTAGATTAATGATTTGGATTAAATAAGATTTGTAGTGGTCAATTAAGTTACTAATTCAATTAACCTCTTGTTTGATGGTTTCTCAAACAAGCTCACACATTAATCTTCCTATTATCTTATTAATCTTAGTTTCATAATCATTACTTCTAAGCATATGATTTAGTGTTCACATAGACATATGAGGTTAACAACTAAGAGATGTTCATGCAGCCTAATTGTCTTCCAATTAACAGAAAATAGTAGTGATTAATGCATAAGGTTCTTTAACAAACTTAATTTAATAGATCACCAATAAACAATAAAAAAAAAACTAATAATTAAACCATAGGAGTTCCTTGGTATTCCCCAAACATAAACAAAAACGAATTTAGTTCATAGTTGTAGTAGAAACAAACATAAAAAACAAGTTTTACTAGATCAAACATAGTCAATTCCTAAATCTAAGTGGTAGGATTAACCTAGTTGCTTGAATTCTTCAAAAGATTGAAGCTTAGGGTTCCTCAGCGTCTTCTAGGGCTCTTAGTCACAGCTTAACCTTCAAAAATCGCCAGGAATGTTGCCCCATTAGATAAAGATTCGGTTTTTATAGATATCTCAAAACAGGGTGGACTCGGCGAGTAGCAGGACCAACTCGCCGAGTAGGTGCATAGTTATCCGTCTTGAATCAGAAATCGTAGCTATCTTCTGGAACATCCTCGTGTACTCGCCGAGTAGCATCGTCTACTCGCCGAGTAGGTGGTCTTTTGTCTCTTATTTTCATTCTTTGGTCTTCAACTGCTTTCCCTTGCTCCCTTTTACTTCCAAGCATGTCTTCTGGACTGAAAACAAAATTCAAAACATTTTAAGGACCTTTTGTCCATATTGTTCACATAATTAATTAAAAATGATTAAGAATATGTGCTAAATAATTAACTAATTATGCACATATCAAAATACCCCACACTTGACTTTTGCTTGCCCCCAAGCAAAACTAAATTTTAAGCATATTAGAATCACATATAATAACTCCAATCTAACCCAACCATTATGCCAAGACCGCAACGCATGCATTTGTGTCTAAAATTTTCCTAAAGACCCCCCATACTTAAAATACTCACAATCCTCATAAACATTCGCCCACTCACCCCGAACTATGCTCATTTTATGCAACCCTCCGAATCCATCCTCAGAAAACCTCTTTACCCTCAAGGTATTTTTAATTGAGCAACCCAAGCATACATAATCTAGAATTACAACTTTTCGATACCACTATGGAGCTCTTTGAATTCTTCACTTCCTTGATAATTTGATCTTTGATCTCTTTGAATTCACCACCTTGTATTGATTGATTTTTGGTATCTTTATTTTTGGATTTCTTGGAATTTTGATCTTTAGATCTTCACTTTATTTGCTCCAACTTTTCTAGTAATTTTCTAGTAATTCTCTCTCTTTTTTTACATGTATTCCTCACTTTTTCACTCAAATCCCTACATGCTTAAGCAGGGGCGCTCAATCTCAACCTTTATTGGCTAATGATAACAATTTTCCTAGATACATTTCAGGTTTAGGCTGCTAAACGTATTGCATCCCTCAGGCTGAGCAAGGTCGTGTTTTTGTCTCATGGTTTCACTGAAATAAGGAAGCCACAAATGCACTAGAACGTGTATAGGCTTAACTAAACATTTGGGTTTTCATGCAATTATCAACATAATTCTAACATGGAATCCAAATTTTCTTTTACCAAAATTTTCTAAATTAAATCCCTAAGTCATATTTTTGGTATGCAACAACTTTTAAAATTAGCCTAAATTAAGATTCTAAATTTTCTAAAATGTGACTAACCCCCTACCCCACACTTATTTTATGCAATGCCCTCATTGCATACTATGCAAAATGCAAATATAGAGAGAATTGGAACAAACTCCCCTAGGGTAGCAGTCGATAGGTTGACACTCTCTTCTTCAGCTCCTTCTTCAATTCACTTTAGCCATGGGAACAGCTCATCCATGGCACGGGTGTCATGCGTCTCGTGTGGTTGACAGCTCGAAAATTCCACGGAACAAGGTCGTTAGAAAGTCTCCAGTAGCAATCCGTCACAAAGAGTGTATGAATGTTGCAGTGAAAATGTTCAAAGAAATTCTGAAAATCCAAAAGTAGCAGGCTACTCGGCGAGTAGGCTCGTGGACTCGGCCTTGATGCAAAATAAGATTGTGTAATATCGCATGTACTCGCCGAGTAGAGTTTGTGCACTCGGCGAGTAGTGAGTGTTTTTCCAAAATTGGTCTAATCGCTGCTTCTCTCGACTTTGGCATTGAAATCAGAAATGTAAATTGACCCTCACTCGAATTCCTTCAGCAGAAACACTCCCTATGACCCTCGACTCTCACGGACTCAATCCTAAGGATAAAACTCCATAATTGCTTGAAAACCTCTCATTCCTTTCTCGACCCTCACTAGTTAGTATGCTTCCCTATCTTCAATCCCTGAAAAAATAAACATCTAACAGTGACAATAATAATCCAACCACCATAAAAATCCAAAGTGTTTAACAATTGTCTAGAACAAAACATCATAAGCATAAAACATAAAAACAAAACAAATTCTTCAATCTTCATCATCCATTCCAGCTCCTCCTGCTCCACTTCCTCCCTCTCTGTCTCTTCTTCGCATCCTCTCATCCCAATTCATGATATATGGATAGTCGGGTCCAGGTTTCGGGGCAATTTGCATTTGTTGAAAGAGGTATTCGAAAGATTGATTAGTGTAGTTCACCCCTCGCCCAATATCATCCAAGTAGTGTCGGTACTCTACTTGGTTCCAACCATCATTGTCCTCCACCGGTATAACCGGTGGATCTTCCCGCACCCGTTCGCTCCTTTGTCGGACCCGCCTTCCCGGCTACTCGAGGACCGCCGGCTCATCTTCATGTGGAATAGTGAAGGAATCACCAAACTTTTCAACTATCCGTGCCCTCCTATAAAGTGCAGTGTTGAATGGTGGAGGGTGGATAACCGTTAGTGCTTGAGCTTGTGGCAAATCCAAGATCCCAAATGACTTGGCCAGTCGGGTAATAAACATGCCTCCATTTATCTTTGAATTGATCTTCTCTTTGACCTCCCCCTCAGCAAGGAATTTGGCAATGCAGTAAGGAAGGTTGCAGAAAACGTCTGGAGTGATGATGCTCCACAAGTAGAAGATGTCAAGGGTGGGGACTTTGTCCCCATCCTTCCGCATGTTTATTGAACTAGCCACAAACCGGTGAATGAGTCGGTGGATCGGAGAACGAATGTGACCTTCTTGCGCGGTGGAAGGAATGTAGACTCGGTTGGCAATTGTGTTCCACCATGTAGACGTCACCACCTCCTCGGGAAGTTCTTTGTGACAATTTTCCAAGAAAGCTTCAAAATATTCCGTCATCACCATGTCTTGGTCATAAACACCCAACCTCCATGGGAACTCCACCATGCTGCATTGTCGTGGCTCCCATCCTAAAGAGAAAGAGATTGTGTTAGGATTATAGAACTCACTACCACCTCGAAATGAGATGGTAGCAAAAAATTCCCAACACAACTCAGTGTAAATCGGCTCTTGGATCTTAAATAACTGCAACCACCCATCACAAGTGATGTTGGCATATCCCAAATTGCAATCCTTTACAAAGTACGGGGTGAGTTCTTCTTCCAAAACAACATTTCCCATCCACCCCCAATCCACTGCATTTGGAAGGTGAATTTCCTTCTGCCTGAGTGCCTCCAGTCTGTTTAGAGCTATTTTTTTTGACGATTTGGAAGTAATTTGTTGAAAAGATAGCCATGGCATATCACCATGGCTTCCCCCTCGCGAAGATTGACCCCTTCTTGCCATGCTACCTGTATACAAACATCAAGAACACAGAAACAAACAACACCCAATAATTAAAAACAAAAAATTGGGTCTGACTGTTACCTACTCGCCGAGTACACGACTCTACTCGGCGAGTAGTATGAACACCATGACAGATCGAGTGTCGGATCTGTGTAAACTATCCAAAAGTCCAAATTTTTCATAGGGTTTTGTTGTAATTACTTATCTAACCATAGATCTTGAAGAAAATACTCCTAACATTATCTAATTCGTGACTAAATCAAAACCCTAGAGTTTGAGGAAAACTCCCCAAATCCGAAATCACTTAAAATCTGGACAAATTTGTGATAAAAATCAAACCTTTCATGAATTTAAAGGGTAAAGATGTTACCTTTTTGCTTGAATAGGGAGAATTAAGTAGAAAATTGAAGAAATTTTGAAAGCCACTTGAAAATGGTTGAGAGGAAGCTGCACGGCGAGTAATGGGATGGAATGGTGAAAAAAAACCTTTTTTTACAGATTTATGTTTCACTCTTTTTAAACTGGCTGCTCGCCGAGTAGAATGGGTCTACTCGCCGAGTAGAAGTGCTTTTAAACAATATCTTAACTGAACCGGGCATCTACTCGCCGAGTACACGACTCTACTCGGCGAGTAAATGTCACAGATTGAAAATTTTTGTGTATTTAGAAATTTTAGTGTATTAATTCATGTTTTTAAACCATCCACCCCACACTCTAAGCATGGCTTGTCCTCAAGTAGTTATTGGCATAAAAGTAGATGAAGAAAAATGAAAAAAAAATATGAAAATAAAGAAAAGGAAAGAAAATGCAAACTTGAGACTCGGGTTGCCTCCCGAGAAGCGCTTCTTTTTATGGAGTCATTAGCTGGACTCCTCCCCTTCTATGTAGTTGCAATCCCTTCCAACAGCAACTCTTCCAATCCTTCATTCCGGGGGACTCCTTCATATTTTTTTACTCTATGACCATTGACTTTGAAGGGTGTGACGTCTCTTGATAACAACTCTATAGCCCCATGTGGAAACACCGTCTTCACCAGAAAAGGACCATCCCACCTTGATTTGAGTTTGCCCGAGAAAAGCTTTAATCGTGAATTGAAAAGAAACACTTTTTGGCCTTCATGGATTTCTTTATCTTTAATCCTTTTATCATGCCATTTCTTGGTCTTCTCTTTATAAAGCCAAGAACTAGAGTATGCATCATTCCTTAGCTCTTCAAGGGCATTCATTTGCATCAACCGGTTGCTCTTTAGTTCTTCCATGTTGAAGTTGCACCTCTTTAAAGCCCAATACGCCTTATGCTCTAGCTCGACCGGTAAATGACATTGCTTTCCATAAACTAACCTATATGGTGTAGTACCAATAGGTGTTTTGAAAGATGTACGAAAATCCCATAACGCATCATCTAGCTTATCCGACCATTCTTTGCGGTTGCTTCCCACCGATTTCTCTAAAATTCGCTTCAAGGCTTGATTTGTCACTTCGGTTTGTCCACTAGTTTGTGGATGGTATGATGTGGAGAACTTATGGGTAACCCCATATTTCTTTAGCACATTTTCCAATTGATCATTGGCAAAATGTGTGCCTCAGTCACTGATTAAGGCCTTCGGAACGCCAAAGCGTGAAAATAGCTTCTTCAAGAATCGCACCACTACCCGTACGTCATTTGTTGGTAACGCTTGTGCCTTCGCCCATTTTGATACATAATCGACCGCTACTAGTATGTACTTGTTCCCTTTGGACATGGGAAAAGGTCCCATGAAGTTAATTCCCCACACATCAAACACCTCGCACACTTGGATACTATGTTGTGACATTTCATTTCAAGATGAAATGTTTCCCACTCTTTGAAAAGCATCACATTCTTTGACAAATTGGGCTGCATCTTTAAAGATTGTAGGCCAATAAAACCCAATGTCAAAGATCTTCTTTGCAGTGTAGTGTGCTCCATGATGTCCTCCCGTGGGCCCGCTATGGCAATGCTCTAGTATTCTCCGGCTTTCCTTCCTGAACACACATCTTCGTATGATACCATCCACACAGCTTTGGAAGAGGTATGGGTCATCCCAAAAGTAATATTTTATTTCAGCAAAGAATTTCTTCTTTTGTTGACTTCTATAGTCCTCCGGGATGTATTTTGTAGCTAAATAATTAGCTATGTCTGCGAACCATGGCTCTTCTCCCACTGACACCATAATGTATTCGTCCGGAAAGTCGTCTCCATCTTTGTCTTCTTGCAATTGCGGGTTCTCTAGCCTTGACAAGTGATCAGCTGCTACGTTCTCCATTCCCTTCTTGTCTCGTATCTCTATGTCGAATTCATGAAGAAGTAGCACCCATCGTATCAGTCTTGGCTTAGCATCCTGTTTGGAAAACAAATACTTGATAGCTGAGTGGTCAGTAAAAACAGTAGTTTTAGATAAAACCAAGTAAGGGCGAAATTTGTCGAAAGCATATACCACAGCTAACAACTCTTTTTCAGTGGTGGTGTAATTTTCTTGGGCTGGGTTTAAAGTCTTGCTAGCATAATATATGGGTTGAAAGTGCTTATCAACCCTTTGACCAAGGACAGCTCCTAATGCATAGTCACTAGCATCACACATAATCTCAAAGGGTAAGTTCCAATTTGGTGCAATAATGATCGGGGCATTAGTTAATTTTTCCTTTAAAAATTCAAATGCCTCTAAACACTCTTTAGTAAAATTAAATGGTGCATCTTTAAGTAATAATTGTGTTAGAGGCCTAGTTATTTTGGAAAAATCTTTTATGAAACACCGGTAAAAACCTGCGTGTCCTAGAAAACTCCTAATGCCCTTCACATTATTTGGTGGGGGTAATTTGGCAATGGTGTCAATCTTTGCCCGATCCACTTCAATTCCCTTTTTGGAAACTTTGTGGCCCAAAACTATACCCTCCTTGACCATGAAGTGACATTTTTCCCAATTGAGGACCAAGTCGGTTTTCTCACACCTAGCAAGCATTGAGTCAAGATTTGTGAGACAGTCATGGAAAGAAGATCCGAAAACGGAAAAGTCATCCGTAAAAACTTCCATGAATTTTTCCACCATATCGTGGAATATAGCTGTCATACACCTTTGAAAAGTCGCAGGTGCATTGCATAGCCCAAAAGGCATGCGTCTATAGGCAAAAGTCCCACTTGGGCATGTGAATGTGGTCTTTTCTTGGTCCATTGGGTCTATGGGTATTTGAAAATAACCCGAAAATCCATCTAGAAAGCAATAATAGCTATGGCCCGATAGTCTTTCTAACATTTGATCAATAAAAGGTAGGGGAAAATGGTCTTTACGAGTGGCATCATTTAGCTTTCGATAATCGATGCACACTCTCCAACCGGTTACCGTTCGTATCGGGATTAGCTCGTTCTTTTCGTTGGTTATGACCGTCATCCCTCCTTTCTTGGGCACCACTTGGACTGGACTCACCCATGGGCTATCGGAAATGGAGTAAATGACTCCTGCATCTAAGAGTTTGACCACTTCCTTCTTGACTACTTCTTGCATGTTTGGGTTCAACCTTCTTTGGTGTTGTACCACCGGCTTTGCTCCTTCTTCTAGATTGATCTTGTAAGAGCAATAGGATGGGCTTATTCCTTTGATGTCGGTGATGCTCCATGCTATGGCCCGTTTCCGCTTCTTCAACACTTGCACTAGCTCCTCCTTTTCAAACTTGGATAGATCAGAGGCTATGATCACTGGCTTTTGATTGCCTTCTTCGAGAAAAGCATACTCCAAATGGTCTGGTAACGTTTTGAGCTCTGTTCGTTGGTTTTGAGTGACGGACTCGCCGAGTGCAGGTAAGGTACGCGACGAGTTGGTGGCTGCATTCACAAATTCTGACTTTTCTTCAGATGTACTCGGCGAGTAGATCGGTCCTACTCGGCGAGTAGGACTGTCAGATTGCTTCATTAGCTCTTCATACTCTGCTTCTTCCAACAGTCTTTCAATTTCTATTAAATCTTTTTCTGGATCAAATGCTTCATCTAAAGCTGTAAACTTGCTGGAATCTTCAGGTATGTCTTCCTCCAATAGTTCGTCAAGCATATCTATTGAGAATGCCGTATCGTCACTACTTCTAGAATACTTCATAGCTTGGTCCACCCCAAATGTCACTGAATCGTCTCCGACTCGCAAGGTGAGCTTTGAGTCTCTCATGTCTACTATAGCGCTGGCCGTGTTGAGGTAGGACCTTCCAAGGATGATTGGTACTTGTGGATCCGCCTCCATGTCTAGAATGATGAAATCAGCAGGAAAGACAAATTTATCCACTTTCACTAGTAAATCTTCGCATATGCCTCTTGGGAAGGTGACTGTCTTGTTCGCCAAATGTATTTCCATGCGAATTGGCCTTGGCTCCGGGAGGTCCAGCTTCTTAAAGAATAAGTATGGCATAAGGTTCACACTTGCTCCAGAATCAGCTAAGGCATGAATAGCAGCCAAGTTGCCAAATTGGCAAGGTAAAGTCAAGCTCCCCGGATCACCCTTCTTCTTTGGTAGCTTATTTAGCATTTCAGTGGAGCAGTTCTCATTAAGCACTACCTTCTTCACTTCTTCCATCTTTCTTTTATTGGTGAGAAGTTCCTTAAGGAACTTTGCATACTTGGGCATTTGCATGACGGCTTCAATGAAAGGTATGTTGATTTGAAGAGTCTTGATGTGGTCTAGAAACTTCTGATACTCCTCTTCCTTCTTCTCTTTCTTGGCTCGGGCTGGGTATGGCATTGGAGGCTGGTAAGGCTTTTCAGGAGCTTGCTCACAGGTTTTTGATGGTGTACTCGCCGAGTCCATCGGTCCTACTCGGCGAGTAGGACTGTCAGATTGTAAATTTTGGTTTTCTGCTGGTTTTTCTGCCTCATCCTTCTGTGAATCCTTGGTTGCTTTAGTCCGAATGGGTGCCAGGGGAGTGATTATCTTCCCACTTCTTGTTGTGACAATATTTATGTGCGCGCCTCATGGGTTATTTTCAGTTTTTCTAGGAAGTTCGCCCGGTGACCTTTGGTTAAGTTGTTGAGCAAGTTGCCCAAGCTGTGTTTCTATATTGTGGATAGATGCTTGCTGGTTCCTGAGCATGGTTCTTGTTTCTTGAATTGTAGCATCATGATCACTATGCCTTTTTTCTGAAGCAGCTACAAATTTAGTGAGCATATCTTCCAAGCTTGGCTTCCTTTCTTGCACTGGCTCCTCCTTTTGTCATAAGGGAACCACTCTTTCTTTTGTGTGCGCCAATCTTCATCATATTGGTCTCCACTCGAGTAACACGCTTGCGCCTTCTTGTTGCCATTCTCATCCAAATCGCAGTCTCTAGTGAGGTGAGGCCCATTGCAGTTTTCACAACCCACCCGAATAGCATGGATCGTTTGATCCATTTTATCCATTCTCCTATCCATGGTTTTTAGCATAGCCATGACCGCGGATAAGTCTTCAGTAGCAGCATAAGCGGCTCCCCTAGTGACATCATGTCTAGGGTTATGGTATTCTCTAGAGTGTTTAGAGAATTCTTCAATCAATTCTTTAATCACTGGGGGCGGCTTCTTTGTAAGTGGTCCTTGCGAGTCTAGTAACTGCCTAGTTGTGACATTGACTCCATCATAGAAGATGGAGACTTCTTGCTGGTTGTTTAGATCATGGTGGGGGCAATTTCTTAGCAAACTCTTGTACCTCTCCCATGCTTCATATAGCGACTCTCCAGCTTGTTGTTAAAAGTTTGCAATGGCCTTCTTCAGCTTGGCTATCTTAGAAGGTGGGAAAAAGTGATCAATGAATTCTTCCTTCATCTTGGCCCAAGTAGTGACTGATCCAGGGGGAAGTGACTTGAGCAAGTCTTTGGCAGTACCCTTGAATGTTACCGGAAGCATATGAAGTAGTTGAGTCTCGCGGGTTACATTTGGAATATTGAAGTAATCAGCTACATCATTGACTTCATCCAAATGCTTGTAGGCATCTTCATGATCTTTCCCATAAAAAGGTATTTCTTTGAGTGAAGCTAGGATATGACCCTTTAGCTCGAAGGTAGCAGTCGCGGGAATTGCGGGTTGCACAAGTCTCGGGCCATTGTCGTCGCGCATCCTCTTCTTCCATTCTCCCATAGGGATTTCATCAATGTTAGCCATTGTGAAAGCTAACTCTTCCTCGGACTCGGTTTCGTGCTCGTACGTAGGCTCCTCTTCTTCCTCGGTCTCGTACCCGATATCTTCTTGAATTGGTTCTTCGATTATCAAAGAGGCGCTAGATGCTCCTAATTTACTGCTCTTCTTTTTCCCAAAAACGGTCTTCAAGTTGGACAAAGGTGACTTCTTTGGTGTACTTGAACTCTCCACATCCTTTCCTTTGTTCCATTTCAATGCGGATTCGGGATCTTCAAACGGGGGTACCAGTGGTGTGTTTGATCCTCTGGTCATGAAAGTCCTTAAATAAATAGAATAAAAGAGTAAAAAAACAAAAAATATGTACTAAAAAAATTAAAAATTAACTGGTAAATAAACTGCTACTTGCCGAGTAGGTGCGACTGCACTCGGCGAGCATCAGTGAGATTTTGAAAAAAATCTAAACTTAATACTAAAACTAAAACAGATGCTAAACCTTATTACTAATTACTAAATTGCAATAAATGAACTCTATGCAAGTAAACTCACACAAAGGATCGAAAAAAATTAGGAATTAGATTAATTATTTAGAACCGTTCCCCGGCAACGGCGCCAAAAACTTGATGTGTGTAAAATGCACTTGTTTTATCCCTACTTTTTATTAATAAATTTAGCACACAAAGGCAGTGAACCGGTCTTTTGGTGGTATATATTAGTGAGTAAGGTGTCGAACTCAGGGAACGGAAAATTAAACTAATAACTAATTTTAACTAAAGCAACTAATAAAAGTAAAAGGGGTTTCTTCTAGTCTTGCAAAACTAGAAGAAATTTTCTAAATTAATCCTAGCAAATTTTATGCAAAAATTTAAATTTAACTAGTGTAACCAACCAACCCCTACCCCACACTTAATTTATGCAATGTCCCCATTGCATATCATGCATGTTAAAGAACATTAAAATAAAGAGGGAATTGGAACAAACTCCCCTGAGATAGTAGTTCCAAGGTTGAACTTCTTCATTTAAAGCTCCATCTTCAGCTGACTTTAGACATGGGAACAGCTCATCCATGTCTTGGGTGTCGAAATCTCGTGTGGGACAGTCTTTATAAAAGCTCCAAATATAAGGGAAAAACTCTTGGAAATGCTCGGAAAATGATCTTCAAAGAATAGAATCAATGCCCATATCAAATGTCATCAAATCTTCAGCTCAAAAGTAAGAAGAATGAGCGACTCGTCGAGTCAGTATGTAGACTCGCCGAGTTGAAGCGTAAATGGCAGAACAATCGTGAATTTTCACATGGACTCGGCGAGTCCATAAGATGCACTCGGCGAGTAGACCGCTGTGTGACAAAAATTTTATTCTACCCAAGTCCATTTCTGATGTATGGGGGTTATATAAACTAATAATTTCCCTCATTTTTCTTTAGGTAATAAACACTATATAACCCTTCTATCAATTGGACTCATAGCTTGACTCAAAACTTCGTTTCCTCTCTCGCCTAGACTCGATTTCTCGCTTCAATAGCCTTGACTCTAGATCCTCACATGCATCCTTACACTCAAACTGAAAAGATCAAAAACAAATACCAAGTAATAATAAAAATAAATCAAAATAAAAATCCTAAATTATCGCTAAATACTAGAAGTTTAGAAAGAAAAAGAAAAGCAAACTCTAATGACGGGTTGCCTCCCGCAAGCGCTTCTTTTTGTGCGAGTCTTTAGCTGGACTCTCAACTTAATAAACTTCTAATAAATTTGATGCCCATCCATCCATTGCATTAAATATTTTTTTTGGACCAATTTGTAAAATTCGACTCTTTGCTTCAAAAATTGGCCAAACGAGCTTGAATTGATAAAACCCAAGAATATTGACAAGGGTTGGAACCGGTTGGATACTAATCACAAATGGATCGTGATTTAGAACTTTTTCCAAAGTTGGAATCGTCACCCCATGCTTCGAAACACAAACCAAAAATACAGGGGGCCATGTCGTGGTAATGGTCAAACCACATCTTGGTTCCTGCAATTCAGCTTGTTCTTCATCTGACCCTTCTACTAGCAATCTTTCTAGTTCCTCCAAATCTCTTTCTGGATTAAATTCTTCATCTTTTAACTCTAGCTCTTGTGACTCAGATTGTTCTTGTGTGTTGGGCAAGATGTTATCTAACCATCTATCAAATTTCTTCAAATCTTCATCCCATCCACACTCCTCATCTTCTTGCTCAATTTCCTGTACTACTTCCTCAATAAAAGCATCAAAAGCATCGAGATTTGGAAAATACATAATAAATAAAAATAAAAATAAACTAAATAAACAAAAAAAATCAATAAAAAATAATAATAACAATTAGCAAATAATATTAACTATTTAGAACCGTTCCCCGGCAACGGCGCCAAAAACTTTATGTGTGTGAAACGAACTAGTTTTAATCCTACTAACTTAAACACAAAGACAAACACACGAAAGGCAGTGTACCTATCGATTAGCAGTTTAGTTCAGGTAAATAGGGTATCGAACACAGGGAATGGTAAACAATTAAAATAGATGCTAATATTATCTAAATAAAACAAGTAATAGAAAGGGGGTTTTCTCTAGTTTTGCAAGACTAGAAACTTAAACAATTAACTAAAACTTAAACTAAGAAACTAAAAGCTAAGCAAATAAAAATCAACTAAATTCAATAATAAAGAGGACTTCTGTTTAGGTTCGACTCATTTGTTCCCATGGATGATTTCAATGTATTGGATTAATTCTTCATTGGCTACCGACTAAGATGATTAGTTTCACGTTTGCTATTACTAAACCTTAGGAAACAAATTAACTCAAACAGTGGCCAGTTGTCTAAATTAACGAATTTCCTAGTTATTGATTCGGGTTAAATAAGACTTGTAATGGTTAATTAAATTGGCCCTTCAATTAACCTCTTGCTGATGTTCATCAAACAATCTCACACATTAACTTACCTATCTTCTAGTTAATTCTAGTTTCACATTTGTTATTCCTAGACATACAACTATGTGGTCACAATAAATCATATGAAATTAATAACTAAGAGATGTTCATACAACTTAATTACTAATTTATTAATAAAAGAATAGTTATTGTCAACACATAAGGTTCTTTAACAAGCTTAATAAAACATAATTACCAATCAAAATTAATCCTACTCAAATAATCAATCCATGTTCACAAATTCATCTACCTAAACAGAAGTTATGAGTTTTTAGCTCATGATTATAGCAGAAACAAGCACAAAAACGAAATCAATTGGTAAAAACATAGTTCAAACAAGAGATTAGGTGAGAGTAAACTTGATTTTGACTTGATTCTCCTTAAAATTGAATGTAGGGTTGATTCCCTTGCTTCCCACGCTCCAACAACACCTTTAGTCGACAATTGGCCTCCAAGGGTTCATCTCTATCCTAGGGTATCGATATGAAAGTCCCTTTATATAGATTTTCACAAAACAGGGGCTACTCGGCGAGTCCAGTGACCTACTCGGCGAGTCCATCACTTAAAACCCGTGTACGGCAAGTCAGCGCGTCCAGAATCGCGAAACTTCTGATCAACTCGGCGAGTAATCGGCCCTACTCGCCGAGTACGTTTCGAATCAGCATTTTCTCAAAACACGAAAGTCGTCCGAAATTGTGTCTACCTTTCAGAACATTTTGAATCTTGTCAATCGGAGTTACGGTTCATGAGATATGGCCAAAACACTGACGAGGGGTCAAACTGTCTAGCAACATCCTTCTTTCTTCAAAATCCAAGATCCAAGCTTCCAATAGCTAGTTCCGCTTCCTTTTCCTTCCGAGCATGTCATTATTGCTGAAACATGAAATTCTAAACTAATTAAGCACCTTTTGCTCATTAAATGAGATAAAATCAACATAAAGTATTAAGATAATGCATGAATTTTATAACTAAATATGCCCATATCACTGGCAAAAGAAGAACGTGTTACAGGAAGTTGCTTTGTGGTAACTGAAGGCATGTCTCAACTGAGAGGATACACAACCGACGGGGGAGTTGAAGACGAAAGGGAGCGAGAGGATAGGTGTTTCGCTGCTAAACCTGTCAGTGCACTTATCAACGAATGTGATGAGTTGATCAAGAAGGTACAAAATATTCTTGTCTCTCTAAAAATACCTGTTACTAACTGTGAAAAGGAAGTAAATAGCTTAAAATCTAAATTTTCAAGTATAAGTAGCAGTCTCACCCAAACCCGTGTCACAAATTCTAACCTAACTGATCAAATCAGCAGGATTTCATCAAAGAGTGAGGAAAGGAGAATGTGGATCAAGCAGAAAGAGAAGGAGTTAATTAGATCTAAGGATGAATCAATTTATTTACAAAGAGACAATCTCAAACTTCTTAAACAGCGAAATGTGTTTTGTATAATTGCTAAACGACTCCATTTTAACATCACTCAGTTGCATCTTGATTGTGAAATAGGGAAGAAGATACATCGCATGATTTTACCCTTCCTTTAGTTAAAGGAGGATGAAATAGATGCTGAAGCCTACAACTATGAAAGCGTTGTATCTTCTGACGAGGTTTCTCTAGCATATAAAATAGGTCTGGACAAAATTGAATCTTATATAAAGTCCAAGGACCACAAGGACATGCTCAAAAATCTGTTAGATGAAAATGATAGATTGAAATTAAGAACCGAAACTGTACAGAAATTTGACTCATTGAATGCCAAATTAAGTTCAGAAAATAAAATTGATGTTGAAAATGCATCTAAACTTAATGAGGATGATGATCTGAGTGAAATCTCTGTAGAGGATGTGGTGGACTGTTCAGAATTTATTAAAAGCGAACCTAAGTCACGCAAAAACCTAATTTCTGAAAAGTCTGTTGAGTTCGCTCACTCGTCTACTGACAAAACCAAAGTTCTCAAAGCTAAAGTTGTAGTGTACCAGAAGTTTCAAACCACACCAAATCAAGTCTACACAGTACCAGGTGTCACTCCACAACAAACTGCAGAGTTAACAGCTGTGGTAGAAGAATACAATGCTGGCGGATGTGACGAATTTTTTTGGTCGGCCCCAATAGACAACATTGATGAAACGAAGGGTCTATCTCAGAAAACTTCATGGAGAGTGAAAGGTAGATACATACCCGGACCAAATAATGAGCCAACCAGATATGATGTGCCAAGCACAAGTGGAACTAAAACTTCAATGGGCAAAATTGTGCAAACCACTAGCGAAACATCCTCAACAAAAAGTGACGATGCTCCTGCATCAAGGAAAAAGGTTAGAATCCACAGGAATCCAAAATAGGTGGCTGATCATAAACACAAACGAAATCTGAGATACAAGAAGAATCTCTCAGAAAGGAAACAGTTTTGGAGATCGCAAAATCCACACTATATAAGGATTGAAAAGAAGCACAAATATCAAGAGGAATCAAGGAACGGAAAGGGTTATTTCAGTCCCACACCCGAAAGGAGCCGAAAGAATTGTTTCGGTCCTCATGACAATATCAACCGAAAGGGTGATTTCGGTCCTTCGACCGAAAGTAACCAAAAGAATAGCTTTGGTCCTCATGACAAAATCAATCGAAAGGATGATTTCGGTCCTTCGACCGAAAGGAACCGAAAGGGTGGTTTCGGTCCTTCGAATGACAGGAACCGAAAGGAAAGTTTTGGTCTAATGACCAACAGGAACCGAAAGGATAGCTTCGGTCCTCCGTCCCATATCAACCGAAAGAGTCGTTTCGTTCCTCCACCCAACAGCAACCGAAAGAGCAGTTTCGGTCCCTTATCCGATAACAACCGAAAGAGCGGTCTCGGTCCTCCAATTCTAGTTTTCCTTCATCAAAGGATGTAAAGGGAAAAGGAAAGCTCTTTCAAGAAGATAACGAACGTCCAAAAGAGATCCCAAAGGATGCTGACGGCAACACCACTAATTCCAAACCCACTGAATCTAAACCAACCAAAATTAAAGTCTTCACTATAAAAAGAAAATATGAAACAACCTTAATTAAACGTACTTACTTAGTTGATATTTCTCTTACTACACCCTGTTCTATAAAAGGCTCACGAGGACCCAAGCAACTTTGGGTTCCTAAATCTGCTTAAAAATTTTGCAGGTATTCACGACGAGCAGTTCAACGAAGAATGGTACATTGATAGTGGTTGCTCTCATCACATGACAGGGAGGAAAGAAGAATTAAGGGAGTTTCGGTCTCTTAAGGATGGTGGAATTGTGAAGTACGGTAACAACTCATTCGGTACTATCAAAGGCTATGGAATGATCACCAATGGCGAGTTCTCTATAAGAAAAGTGGCTTATGTTTAAGGGCTCCAACATAACCTTATCAGCGTATCACAGATGGTAGTTGGCACCGTATTGAAAGTATCATTTGATGATGAAGGTTCAAAGATTGTCGAGAAGAGATCTAATAATGTTCTGCTGAAGTCCAAGAGAAAGGGGGAAATGTACCCTTTGAATCTAAACCCCATTTGGGGCAAACCAGCAGTTTGCTTGCTCGCTAATGCTCACTCCGATGAAAGCTGGTTATTGCATCGAAGACTCTCTCATCTAAATTTCAAGGATATCAACAAGCTAGTTTTGGGCGATCATGTTCGAGGACTTTCGGTTCTAAAATTTGATAAAGAACATCTTTGTGCAGCATGTGAAATGGGAAAGCAGAGTAGGAAAAGTCATCCTTCTACTATCAATACTAAGGTAATAGAACCATTGGAGCTGTTACATATTGATTTATGTGGACCCTCGTCCATTGAAAGCATTGGGGGAAACAAATACATTCTGGTAATAGTAGATGATTTTTCTCGTTTCACTTGGGTGTTCTTCTTAAAGCAAAAATCTGAAGCTACTCCAAGGCTCATGCTCTTCATAAAATAGGTCCAGACTCAACTAAGGAAGGTTGTTCGCAACGTCCGAAGTGACAATGGTCTGGAATTCAAGAACAAAGACTTTGAAAACTTTCTCACTGAAAAGGGAACGACTCACAACTTCTTAGCTCCATACACTCCACAACAGAATGGTATCGTTGAAAGACGGAAAGAGATCGCGCAATGCTATGGTTCGCCTCCTTGCTGCTGTATTTTGGGGCCGATGCAATTGCCGCTACTTGTTATACCCAAAACAAATCATTTTTGAGCAAACGATTCTCTATCACTCCCTACGAGATCTTGAACAATCATAAACCAAATGTGAAATTCTTTCATGTGTTCGGTTCAAGATACTTTGTGTTCAACTCAAGAGAGAATCAAAACAATTTTGATGCAAAGGCTGATGAAGGAATTTTCTTAGGCTACTCCCTGAACTCCAAGGCATATCGATTTCTCAATAAGTGCTCAAAGAAGATCTAAGAAACATACTATGTCACCTTTGACGATAGTTATGTTAAGAAGTCGAAATCAACAAATGGTGCAATGCAAGAGATCTTTCCACAGAATGGTCAAGTTACGGCCTCTCTTTCAAATCTTTTCGAACAATACTTGCTTTTGTTTGATGAGCCTCAAAAGGCAATTGACTCTGAATCTACGACAAAAGACAACAAAGTTGATAGTCTAAAACAAATTATTGACGATGCTGCTCAAAAGATGGCTAACAATCAATCTAAAGAAACCGAAAGACCATAAGCAAGCGCACTTGTAAGTGACCGTCCTGATGTTGAGGGGGAGGGTCCATCTCTTTTTGGTGATCAAGGCTCATCGTTCCAGGGGGAGAGCTAATCGCCTCGTTCTTCAAACTCTTCTGATAGTCCAATCAAAGAAGGGAACACCGATCTAGATACTGAACAAGCGTCAGTCTTCGAGGGGGAGAACACCAACGTCGGTGATGATGACATTCAGTCCGAGCTAGAGGAAGAATAAATGCGGAATTGAATCCCATCTATGATCCAAACTTCCCTCCACTTATCAAATGGACCAATGATCACCCTCAAAGTCAAATTATTAGGGAATCTTCGGAAAATGTGTTAACCCGTTCTCAAATCAAAGCGAAACAACAGGCTGCACTCTTTTCTAAATTCGAGTTTTGCATGTTCAACTCCTTTGTTTCCAAAGTTGAACCGAAGACTGTTAACTCAGCACTTGATCATTCAGATTGGGTTCAAGCCATGCAAGATGAATTAAACGAGTTTGAAAGAAACAAAGTATGGTGTCTTATTCCAACTCCAAAGAATGCTTCAGTTGTCGGTTTCAAATGGGTTTTTAGGAACAAGATGGATAAGGAAGGGAATGTCATTCATAACAAAGCTAGGATGGTGGTCAAAGGATACTGTCAGGAAGAGGGAATCGATTATGAAGAGACCTTTGCTCCAGTTGCAACATTAGAGTCTGCTCGTATCTTTCTTGCTTATGCAGCTCACAAGAACTTTGAAGTCTATCAGATGGACGTCAAATGTGCCTTCCTCAACGGTGAACTTGAAGAAACCGTATATGTTGAGCAACCACCAGGCTTCATGAACGAGAAGTATCCAGATCATTGTTATGTCCTTGACAAAGCTATATATGGCCTTAAACAGGCTCCCAGAGCATGGTATGAAACTCTCACTCATTTCTTAAAAATGTCTAAATTCAAACAAGGTTTGGTTGACCCAACCTTCTTTCATAAGCGAGAAGGTAACCACCTTATGATAGTCCAAATTTATGTTGATTACATCATCTTTGGCTCCATGAATCCTAGCTTAACAGCTGAATTCAGAAAGTTGATGGAAACTAAATTTGAGATGAGCTCAATGGGTCAAATTAACTTTTTTCTTGGACTGAACATTAGACAGGGACCCGAAGGCATTTTTATTAATCAGGTGGCAGACACCAAAACTTTATTTGCTAAATTTGGGATGATGGGAGACTCCAAAGTGACAATGCCTATGGCCTTTGGAACTAAGCTTACACCCTCATTGGAGAAACCAGTAGCTGACGTGACACTCTATCGACAAATGATTGGGTCTCTAATGTATCTTACAGCCAGTAGACCTGACATCATATTTTTAGTCTGTTACTGTGCAAGATTTCAAGCCAACCCACGCGAACCTCATCTACAAGCCGTGAAAAACATCTTTCGCTATCTGAAGCGAACCTCCTCTCTCAAACTGTGGTATCCAGCCAACTCCGGATTCTTTGTTCAAGCATTCTCAGATGCTGACTTAGGTGGCTGTGGATTAGATCGTAAAAGCACAACTGGAGGATGTCAATTTGTAGACGGTAAATTGGTTAGTTGGCAATCAAAGAAACAAACATGTGTTTCTCTATCCATTGCAGAAGCTGAATATATTTCTGCACCATCCTTCACATCTCAAGTCGTTTGGATACAAAGTCAACTCAGGGATTATGGGCTAAACATGAAGAAAATCCCACTATATTGCGACTCTGAAAGTGCAATTAGGATATGTCACAACCCAGTGCAACATTCGAAGACCAAGCATATAGCACTAAGGTACCATTTCATCAAGGATCACGTTGAAGATGGTAACGTAGAAATTCACTTCGTCAGAACGACTAATCAACTGGCAGACATATTCACAAAGGCTTTACCTGAAGCGAGCTTCAATAAGATTCTACAAGGCCTAGGAATGATGCAAGCTGAATCTGTACTAAAAACGCCTTCGCTTTCATAAAGGTAACAAGCAAAATAGAGCGAACCGAAATGAACCGAGCGTTCGGTCTATTTCGGGTGAAGTTCGACCAAGAACTGAAATGAACCCAACGTTCGGTCTATTTCGGGTTTGGTCCTTCTGAACTCGTTCGTTTTTTTTAACAAGGCATTTTAACTGTATTTCTTTGTAATCTTTTTCAATCCTTCTTACCCACATATAAAATTCCAAAAATATTTTTCACTTTTATTCTCATAAAAATACCTATAAAAATCCAAAAAAAAAATAATTTTCTCTTTCGATTCAATTGGTCAATTCTCACGAAATACAAAAATATTTTCTTTCATTTCTTTCTAACACTTTTCTTTGTCTAAGTGTATTTCTCGATGGTGGAGCTCACGTAGGTATATTTATTTCATTTTACTCCATTAGTTAGGTGTCCCTAAAAGCATGCTGCTGTATGTTGACAAAAGCCTCGAAAGATTTTGAGTGAAGCCTTAAGAACATGGTATATACAAATCATGTTTTCCCAATTCAAGCTGTAATATTCACTCTTATCATGAGCTACCTTACTCTACTCATATTGAGTTTAGATTTTTCTGCTTGGTCACTCTTTTCTTTTAAGCAGAGGTACATTCGCTTCATATACCATCTCTGATATTTTTCTCCATTATACTTTGTATCATCAATATAACCCCTGAGACTCTCAGCACTTACCACTGAGGTCTATGGTTATACAAAATCTGTGTTAATGATCTTAGTCTCATGCCACTATGTACTAAGTGAAACCCACAATTCAACACCTCCAATGAATTGACCGTTAATTCTCATATTCAAGAGCTTACTTGTTACCTAAAGAAATCTTTTTTTATTTTTGTGTGATCTTTTATGAATTTGTCTAAAACCAAGGCTTTTCTTCCCTTAAAGATCCAGTTTAATTTTTTTTTTTTTGAGATTTCTATATTTCTTCTTGTTACTATAAAAGTTATCCTACCTACTTGTTCAACAGATCACAATGATCTCACAAGTACTTCATTCAGTTTTGGTCTCATGTCGAGTATCGAATTCATGAATTGAAGCGAGAGCCACCCTTTATATTCTTTAAAAGATGCCTTTCAATACTTCTTAACGAGTAATTGATCGTTATTTAATGGGAAACCGAGCAAGCACTTCAATGTCTCTCTTGACTTTGAAGGAAGTGATTCATGCCCAGAATCCACTGTTTTCTGTCTATTTAAGGCATCACAACTTATCCCAAAATATTTGCTTTATTTCTTTATCTTTCACACTCTATGCACGAAAATTTTAATTTTCCATACTCTGGTTCTATTAATGGTGTTCAATAACGCATCATAGGTAGTGACGATTCAAATGTTCAAGGAGTGTTGATTGGGTTAAAGTGGAAGCTAACTCATCGTTTATCCAATCGGTTTGGTAATTTGAAAAAGCAAAAATTACGGAATGGCATGCCAAAACGGAAAAGACCTTTCTCTTTCATGCGTCATCCTCGGTATTCCAACTGTTCACACGTCAAATCAGGCGCTATTTTTGAAATAATCCATGATCTCAGCTGGATTTTTCTCTCTCCTACTTGTATGTATAAAAGGGATTCGGACGGTACTCTTTAACCTTTACCACTTCCCAAATTCTCTCAAAGAACAACGGCGATCTCTCGTACTGTTCATCATCTTCTTCAAGCAACTACAATGGTGGATTCTTCATCAGTTCACGATACTTATGTTCGCTAACCACTTCTCACCATGAAACCACAACAGAACCTGATCATTGACCTCACTCCGTTTGTTTATGAGCCTTACATGATGTACCTTGTTGAGTGTCTCAAATACTCACCACTCGTCGAAGCGCTCACCAAGGTCAAAGTTGTTCCAATGTCGTACCTTTCACTGGTTTACTCTACTGCCTACTACGAAAAGATTCATGAAAGGATTCACTTACAAATCCACAATGAGAAGACCTCTATCTCCAAGCACCGCTTCTGTGCCCTAATTGGTCTTTCTCAAGATCAATCTCTGGTAATTCCTCCATTACCACTGGTCAACTGTTTTTTGTGTTTTATCAGATGAGATATACTGAAACCCTTACCACCATCACCAAGTTCAAGAAGTCCTGCCTTCCTCCTCAATGGAATGGCCTTTTCATGCTGCTTTTCAAAGGACTCTCTGAGCGCAGCGCTGGCTCCGATGGTGCAAGAAAGTCTTTCATCACTGTGCTTTATGGGTTGTACCATGGGATCAACTTAGATTTTGGGACTATAATCTGGCAGCAGTTGGTACAAATCTTGGTCTCTTCTTCCAGGCATTCTGAGATCTCGTGTGGGAGATTTTGGATGATCATCACCAACTGGGCAATGGACCGCCTTCATGTTCCAATCATGGCAGATTCTCTTCTCTCCTCTATTGCTATCTTTCATATTATGAAGATTATTGTCACCGATCCAACCAAGTACTCGTTTATTGGATCTATTCCGGAGGCTATGCTCACTCCTATTTCTGCCTCGAGCAACGTTCTCCAACAATACAAGAAGCATCCGTCTTGAAGTCCGAGAGAGATTACCCCATCCATGGTTCGCTCTATTGATGAGGCTGACAAACTTACAAAAAGGGGTAAGAAAGCGGAAACAGAAAAAGAGGAACAGGTTTCCAAACCCACCAAGGTGAAAACCCCTCTGAAGCGAAAGTGTGATCAAGCTGTTACCTCTCCTCCCAAACCGAAGAAGCTGAAGAAGCCCACTAGGAGGCTAATACTACGATCTTCCAGTGACTCAGATTCTGAGTATGTTCCTCCCCAACATAAGATTACTTCTCCTTCAGCATCTGAGAGTGAAAGCTCTGATGAAGAGGCTTCGGGCCGAGGTGATACTCCGCCTTGCTCCCCTACCCCAGAAATTCCAGTTCGCTCTCACCCTCCTTCACCTCCACCTGTAACCATCCTTGTATTTATCCCTCCCATTTTTCCCATTCCAACCACTCAACCATTCACTACAATTCCCATCCCTACTCCCATATTCACAGACACAACCACTACCACGATAGGTGCTCGTTCTACCGCATCTACTCCACCAATAACAACAGAACCACCTGTCACAACCGAACCTCCACCTACTTCAAAACCCTTATCTCCCACACAATCCACTGAAACAACCCCTATTCTAGGCGGTGAGGACTTGAAATTTGATTCCACGTATTTTAGTCCCGACCGAGTGCAGAGCGATGATGATGACGATGAGCCTATTACGAAACGTCAGCTCAAGGCAGTAAATGAAAAGCTTGATCAACTGCTCTCATCCTCTACCACCGGCACTTATTCTGAAGTTGCATTAAAGTCCCTGTTCTCCTCAGTTGTTACTGAACACAGTGCTGCTTTATCTTCAGCAGCCAAAGCGATTGAAGCCTCCACTTCCCAATGTCAACAAGCCTCAATAACTGTTGATGCTTCGACTAAAGAATGCAAGGAAGCGACCACAAAACTTGATAAACTAGTTTCTGACGCTCAAGTGTTTTTAGATTCCTTGCAGGATGCTGCTCAAAAGAATGCTCAAACTATCAACGCTTCAGTAGAGAACCTTCGACGGTCTCTTCAATCTGAACGATCAAACCTTGAAGCGGCACGACAAGCAATTGAAGCATCCAATGCATCTCTACATGCTAATGTCAATGATCGTCTCACTTAGCTTGAGGCCGAATTATCTATAGAGAATCACATTATGGATAAGCTTAACAGGCGCACCTACCAGCTGAAAATGCAAAACCTCAAGCTGCGTACTGCCACTACTGAGCTCAATGATCTCAAGTCCGAGAAGGAGGTTGTTCGGAGTTCGGTGGCCGATGTTCACTCCATCCTCCTTCATCTCGTTGAAGCACATGATCCAATCATCACAATTACCACCCGTCGGCATCTGGCTGATAAGCTTAGGCCAACATTGGACATCCTTAGTCGTATAGAGGGTGTTCTGGTGACTGGTGTCCAGCCGAAACAAAGGGGAGAAAACCAAACTCGAGACAAGCCAACTCAACCCCCTACTGAACCGAAACCATCATCTGAACCAAAGGGTCATGAAGCTTCGGTTAGTCACAAAGGGAAGAAAAAGAAGAAAATTGGAGAAGATGACACAGATGATGAGGATGATGTATATGCTGAAAATCCTAAGAATCCGTTTCAGAAGACAAAGCTCTATAAAAAAGAGCTGGAAGAAAATCTTAAGAAACAACAGGCGGAGATGGAGCGAAAGAACAAGGAGACAGAGCTCCTAGAGAAGAAAAAGTCCATGTTTCCCGTGTGGACTGCAGTTTCGCTCCAGAGATGCGCTATTGATGAGCCGAGCATTCTTTGGCTTGAGCCAGTTATGTATTTTGGGCTCGAGAACCCCCAGGACGCACAGTTTAACATGCCAATCACCCGAAAGGTATTTGTCTTCCATTGCTTTAGTTCAACTGATGTTGTTCCTTCCCCAGACCCAAAAGTAGATAGGGATCTGTTGGAGTTTTATCTGGAGTTTGCTCAACCCCAGTACTTGACCTGGAGTTTGAAAAAGATCACAACTATCAAGGTTTTAAAGCCTTACTCAGCGAGGAAGTTTGTCAATGTTCAATTTAAAGTGACTCGAGGCTCCGAAGGCTCGGTTCACAGCTTCACCCTTGCTGATCTGCCGAACCAGAATCCCCATGACTGGATACTCCTCAACAACATTCTTCTATCAAATCCTAAGGAGTACCAGCCAATAATTGATCATATCAAGTGTATGATTGTTTGCTACATACACGAAGTGGCGAAGATGGACCAGGAGATTGCCTCAGCCATTCACAAACGAACTACTATCAAAGCTATGGGCAAGGCTGGCAATGTCAACACTATGGTCGAGGGGAAGATTGATACAGTTTACCAAACTGTTATGTTCCTCAGGGACAAAGGTCAGAAATGTCTGTTCGCTCTTGTTGACAAACACCTCTTCTCAACATCATGCCTCGAGCATATCTTAGAAATCATCCAAAGGTGTGATCAGAACAGTGCTGCTGATAAGAAATTATTCACAGACATGTTGAGGTGGTACTTACAGTTTTGACAGACACTTCTTGCACTAATTCCACGTCTGTTTAAAATTGTAAAGACAGTGAAGCACATACAGAAGAAATGATATCTCGCCTCATTTGACACAAAGGGTGAGATTGTTGGGGATAATAGATTGCTTCATGGGCTCAATCTGTAGCGCCCCGATTTCAGGTATGGATTTAAATAAAGAATAATTGGCCTTATGTCCTACTCGACGAGTTGGTTGCCCTACTCGTCGAGTAGCAGCGGGAATAGAACGCGCGTTTAGTGACCTACTCGGCGAGTCCACTAAGGGACTCGACGAGTAGGAGCTAGTAGATGAAATCCTAAATTTTGGGGGTTTTACACCCTATTTAAAGGATCATTGGCCTCCACCAGCCTCCCCTTACTGCTTCTTGTCCCTATCAAACCCTAAATCGTGTGTGTGTGTGTTCCTTGGTGTGTTCAAGCTTGGAGGAGTAACCTTGGAAAAGGAAGCACTTGAGGTGGCAAGGAAAAGTAAGGCCAAGAACTCATGGGAAGCTAAGGGATTTCCTCAGTTATCACTCTCTGGAAGGTATTAGGATGTTCCTTAAGCTCATTTCTCTTTTAACCTCTCTTGGATGGATGATATGAAGGGCTCTCCATGTTTAAGCTAAGATCTGAAGTTGTAACTTCAAATCTGGCCTTCCCTTGACCTCTAGATTCATAAAGTTCCCATCTTGTTCAAGGATGAGACTCTCCCAAGGTGTAAAACTCCCTTAAGAGGTTAGATTTATTATTTAGGGCCTTTAGAGCCTTGCATGTGGGTAAAGTTTGCAACTTTACATGATAAACATGCCTTAGGAGCTTGGATCTGTAATCTGGGACCTTGCCTCGGCTTAAAATGCATCTGTATGGATTAAGAACTGCAAGGACTCGGTGAGTTGAATGAGAAACTCGGCGAGTCCGTTGAAGATGGCCATGAACTCGGCGAGTTGGATGAACAACTCGGCGAGTTCGTTGAAGATTGCCTTGAACTCGGCGAGTTGTTAGAAGACTCGGCGATTTAGCTAGGGTTTCTTCCAAATCTTGGCCACGTATGAACTCGACGAGTTAAAAAGGGAAACTCGACGAGCCAATCAAGGATTTCGCGACTTCCCGAATTCAAGAAGGACTCGACGAGTCGGTGATCTGCACTCGACGAGTCGAGTCAACATAGACTGTTAACTCTGACTGTGGACTTTGACTTAGACCAAGGGTTGACCAGTTGAATTCTGTTGGTTTCTGGTAATTGGGAGATTTATGAAAAAGGTTGTATGGTAGATATAGGTGGTGGAGTTCGTGTTGGACCCGGGAGTTGAGCTTTCTTATTTCCGACGATAGTTGCGAGGTGAGTTATCCTTACTATACTAAGGGGTCTAAGGCACCAAGGTCGGCCCATTGGATATGATATCCTAGTAGCCGTATTATGTTGAGTATGAGTTAGCTATGCATGCTAGTTTGAAACACTATAGGGTAGGTCTGTAGGACTACCTGTGATACTGATTGATTGCCTGTATGTGCATTATTTGTTACATGTTGATATGTTATGTGGGACGGGTTGAGGTTGTACTGCTCCGTGCGGTAGCCAACAAACCCTAGAGTATTCCAGATATGAGCTGAGGTCCCGGTAGGCATTCCAGACTCATACTAACGACTTGGGAGCATTCCAGATACGAGCTGAGGGCCCGGTAGGCTTTCCAGACTCGTACTGAGGGCTCGGTGGCAATCCAGATGTGAGCTGAGGGCCTGGTAGGCATTCCAGACTCATACTGTAGGCCCAGGGGTATTCCAGTCTGTAAAGCTGTGGACCCGTTATGTGCTGTTCTGCTTAGTTTGTTATAATATGTTATGGTGTGACATGGTTATGTGGACTGTATGTGTATCGGTATTTTGGGGGTAACTCACTAAGCTCTCGGGCTTACAGTTTAAGTTTATTGTTTCAGGTACATCAGGGGATCGCGGCAAGGCGAAGGCATGATCGTACAACTCCTCCTATTATGTTATGTTTCTGGGAAAACTCTGATATAAATGTATTTTGAAAGCAAAGTTGTTATGTTTTGATGAATTCGACATGTTTTGAAAGTTTAAATTTGGCTTGAATTTTTGGGTGTTACACGTTCCTTAGCCCAATTTTGATTGTCGGTATTGGGCCAGTCCAACCGTGCATGTTTTGTATTAGGGTTTACTATATAAGTTGCATGCATGCAGTCTTAGTGATCATCACTTTCATTATTGTAGTTTACTCTAAGCTTTGTAAACCCTAGCTCGCCTCTACAGCGGAAGTTCTTTGTCGAGCTCTGTTGAGGCGTGACTTTGTTTTGAATCATAAGCATACATTTGATTCCATCCAGTGTTTACTTTCATACTGTTTTTGATTTGTTCGATCTCTATAATCATACCTGTGAAAGATCTAATCGATCTAGAGTTTTTGTACTCATCACATATATATATATATATATATATATATATATATATATATATATATATATATATATATATATATATATATATATATATATATATATAATTTTAAAATGCAAAATAAAAGGAAAAATCCAAAATTTCTTTTCTTATATATTATTTTCGTCACTTTAATTACCTAAAAGAATATAAAATAAAAAAATTATCGTTTTTTTTTTTAAATACGTGAAATATTCTAATAGATTATTAGACTATATATATATATATATATATATATATATATATATATATATATATATATATATATATAAGTTTATGATCATTTGAATCCATTTTTGTGAGACCGTATAACCAACTCTAAAAATAATTTTAAAATGCAAAATAAAAGAAAAAATCCGATTTTTTTTTTAATTATTATTTTCGTCACTTTAATTACCTAAAAAATAATAAATAAATAAAATAAATATAAAAAAAATTACCGTTTTTTTGAAAAATATGTGAACTATTCTAATACAATATTACACTGTAAATAATCTAATGTGATTTTCAGAATGTTAGAATATTCTACTATATTTATCAGAAATGTAACATATTCTAATATTCTAATAGAATATATAAAAAATATTTCTTTTTTAATTTTTTTTGTAATATATATATATATATATATATATATATATATATATATATATATATATATATATATATATATATATATATATATATAGGGTTAGGTTATTTTGTTTTTACTAAGTATTGTATGCCAGAATGCACAGATCTGGACCAATAGATGAAATTAATCAATGGATATGATTTGAGAGTGTATGATATTACAATGGGGTAACATGTAGCATATAATCACACAATTTTAAGCAAAAGGGTATTTTGGACAATTAACTACATTTATAAAAGGAAATTTTTGGATTTTTAGGGATGATTAATTATCCTAATTTAAAAAAAATCTGAATTTTTTAATTAATTCAATTTCAATTTTTTACCAATTTTATTCTGTCAGAATATTTTTTGTTTAAATGATGCTCTTTCAGAATTTTATTCTAATAGAATATTGTTTTGTTAGAATGATAGAATGCAAACCATAAACTAGTAAATATATTTTCGATTTTATTCTTGCAAAATATATTTCCAATGCAAATATTTGATTTGAGACATAAAAAACAAATTCATTCATATTCGTACAGACTAATATCCTTATACATTTAAAATAGTTATACATATTCTAAAAGAATATCATCAAAGATGAATAAAATTCTTAAAAAATAGCATTCTTGAATATACAATTATTGAACAAATACACTTGATCTTCTTCAATGGTTCGTATAATCCACTTGATCTTCGCATATATACTTGTTGTTGAACTCGATTCCAAATATTTTTCTTGTATAATCAATATTGAATTCCTTCTCTACGCAATTCTGAAAGAATAAGATACATTACTCGTTAGTATTACCCGTTAAACAAATATACTAGTTAACAAACATTCGTAAAGACATTCTAATAGAATACATTTATATAAATAAATTCTGACAGAAAACATTACAAAATGCACTTAAATAACATTCTTTTAAAAATCTTTTGTGAATAATAGGCATTCAAATTGATGATTGTTACTAACATCATTCTGAAAGACATTCTGCAAGAATGATTCATTTAAGCTGTAACTAAAAAAACATACTATAAATTCTAAAGTACACAATACAACCATTCTAATAGAATGTCGCAGACATTGAAATTCTATCAAAATACATATAAACAATTAACCAAAATTCTATCATAATGCATATAAACAATTAACAATTCTAATAGAATGTGGCAGACATTGAAATTCATTTACACAAGTATCTGAATTCCAATTGAAATTCTTACTAACAATTAACAAATGGTTTATTTTTACACCAAATAACATGATCATAACCAGTAAAAAAACCTAGATTTCAACTATGCATTTTATCGAACACTTGGTGTGCTTCTTCAATTTCTTCAAAAAAAATTAGTGAGAGTCTTATCAATTCAGTTTCTTGGTGGTCAAGAACTCGAGATACAACTAAAAAAAACATGTTATGATTAGTACAAGAGCATACCAATTCAGTTTCTTGGTGGTGTCGTTGACGACCTAAAATCCACTGTTGCCTTTGTTTTCACCTTCTTTTGTAGACTCCACAACAGGCACCGAGAACCTCTTCACTGCCATCTGTTGCTGTTGCTTTTCCCCGATTTCTGTTCAACAGATTGATTTAGTTCAAACACAAAATAAATTAATAAGATTAGAATCGATTTTGATGACAGATGACTCAATTAGCGATAAAGGATTTCATGGAATCAATATTTTCCTCATCCTCCTCCTTCGAATCGGTGAATCAATGGAAGTGTTTCCCAATTTCTGATTCCAATCGTGCTTCTCCTCCTTAATCCGACGAAGATGAGCACAGGGGGATCTTCCCCTTGATCTTCTTTGCTGCCGACGACGGGAGAGGAACGAAGAACCGTTGAGTGCCTTCCTTCGCATCTTCCGCCATTGAAGAATTTTTCAATCGCATCTTCCGGTTGGTGAACTAGGAGTGAAAAAGGTTTGAGGATTCTGAAGGTTTTATTAGACACGATTTAAGAGAGAGGCTAGGTCAAATATACTTATTCTATTTCCTTAATTGCAAGATTTAATTAAATGATTTCCTTAATTAAAAGTATAAAAGGTCCAAAATACCCTTAAATGATTTATTTAATTGTTTATTATTTCTTGAATTCTCGTTGGTGTATTTAGGCACACAATATTTGAGAAAAACATTTGAACCTAACTATATATATATATATATATATATATTTCGAGTCCTATAATCATATGGTTGAATGGATAAGGGCTTGCTCTGGTCAAAGCGTTATGAAAAAAAATAAAAATAATAATAGTAAATAACAATCCGGCTGACATTCTACACGCGGATGATTTCGATTTGGTGGCATGTGCTATCCTTTGACCAAGTCTATCATCCAATATACCAATATCAATGTTTTCACACATCAATGCATCATACAATATATTCATAAAATATTCCAAAAACGCATCACCGATTATTTCGGAAATTCTTTTTCCAATAAAAAATACTGGAAATAATTTAGTGTCATTATAAAACGATATTCGTTTAAACTCATTTCATAAGACACTATTTTAAATCGATTTTTGGTTTATGATTAATCTTTAATAAAACTAGAATTTTCTAGGCGGCAGAGGAACTGATCTGTTTTGTAAATTAAATTTTGACGAATGTGTTGATAAAAATTAAAAATCATTATATTCGTCGGAAGATAAGCATACAAGCTATGTATCACTGACTAACAACGGATGAGTATATACAAAAATTTAGAAAGTTATGGAGGTAATTGTTGTAAGTTATTAACGGAGATTATTAAAGAAATCAAGCTATGCATACTAAAGGGGAGACATGTAAATAAAAATAAGTATATTTTTTACTCATAGTTAGGAATTTTTATAAAAATAAAAGCATAAACGTAAAAAAACATAATAATAAAAAAAATAAAAAAATAACAAATAACAAATAACAAAAAAAGACAAAATAAAAAAAAGTTACAACGAAACATACACAAACTCGAACTTATATACACATGTACATGAAAAACCAAGTAAATTTATTTAAAATTAACGAACAAAATTTCTAAATTTTCATCATAACGTTATGTATATTGAATTTATACCATCACATACATAAAAATAAGCACGTAAAAACTTAAAAATATTTGAGTTGACAAATGAAAGTTATTAAGGAAAATTATATTATATATAGTACGAGGGGTAAACATCAAAGTTTAAAAAAAAAAATGATAAAAATGATATTTTATAAAGTACAAAGTGAAGGAGGTCAAAATAATATTTTAAAAAGTAAAAAGATAGAAAATATTATTTTTCAAAATATATTAAAAACACAAAATAGAAAATATCATTTTTTAAAGTTGAATGTACAAACATTCTTAAAACAACTACACACGTTACCTTTTGATATATAATATAATAAAGAGACTACCAATTATTTTATTTTATATTTGAATATTAATGTTAATTAGTAAATGTATCATAACTAATGTTTCCAAATCACTGAATCTGTACAATATAATAAATGTCTACGTTGATACAATAACTAGTCTTTCTTTTCTTTTCTTTTTATTTATTTATTAGGTCTAGTAATAGGTCATTTCTAATTCGGTTCGATCAGACTGATTGTTTTGTAAAAAAACAGCCTTTTATCGGGTCAATAAGCTCCTACCCCATAAGTAAAAAAAAGATGTTGACTATTGAAATAAAACCATTTGCCCCTTTGTACACTAGTTCTCTTCTTTCTTCATTCCTGTTTCTGAAACTTTTTCCCTTTCCTCTCTTCCTTTGGTCGATCCGTAATTTTTCCTCCACCGAACGTCGAACGTATGGCGTCTTCCATTGTCGATGTCCGACAACTTCCATGAAATCCGCATGTTGCAAGGTCGTCGAGCATAACATCATCGTCGACCATAGTTTTGTCTTCAACCACATCATCATCGCCAACCATCACCGTCATCCGCCACCGTCAGCCACATTTTTCCTACCACTTCATTTTTTGTAACGGTGCTCCTCCAACACTCTAAAAGTGGAATCAAATTCCCATCAATCTACATTTTATCCTTTTAATAAGACATCTCCTATTATTTTTTTTATGAAACTCATCCCCTTTTTTCTTTCCTATTCCTTTATAGATTCTATCATGAAAATTATGATTCAGATAACATTAATGTGTATTTGGAAATAAGCTTTTGTGTTCAAATTGTATCGGGAGATGTGGATTAATGTATCATACATTATGTATGTATTTCATATTTTTCGCTATTTGATTCATCACTTGATTGGTTGATTACCTAATTGTAATCACTTAATAACTTCAATTTCACTTGATTCCTCTCATTTGATCTATTGTAAGATTACACCATGATAAGGATATAATGTCTTTTACTGTGGATATCTATTGTTGTACAAACACAATGTGTATTACAGTTTACCAAAGTAGAGATTATACAGTCACCAACAAGTATGTTGGATGGACTATGTTCTGGCATGTCTTCACCGTATATATTATTATTTTAAGTATAAGATAATTAGGGGTAAATGAAAAGTAACCTTTTTCTTTTGGTATTTTCACGAGGGAATTTATGGTGAATGAAATGTGATCTTGTTATGTAATTGTAGTAAAATGGTCATTTTCAGAACAACCCCATATACATTTTATTTAGAAAAAAAAAAAAAAAAAAGAATAGAAAGGTAAAATTATCATTTTTAGTATTCAGCACAGTCAATCAAATGCATAATCAAACAATATGGTTTTAGTTAGAGGTAGATGCAGTTAGACTCTGAATCAGTCAGATCTAACTCAGTCAACAACTATCAAATAGCCCTAAGAGTGTCAACAAAAAAATAATGAAAAGCTTTTTTGTAAATATAAATTATTTAAATATGCTAACATTTATAAAGGTGAGGTTGGTTGGATGTGATTTACATACGATACTAATAGGAAAATGATTAAATCGCTATTCGGAAAAAAAAAATATAAATTAATGGAAAACTAAGTACATCATTGACCCGTTTGTCCCGAACCTATTGAATATACACTTAGAAAATGACACGATAATAACCCGGTCTTAACATTCTACAAGACTAGGGGTATTCCACTCATTTTTCACTCTAACTTAGCGAAACGTCATTCCCTCCATGTGAATCTCTCCTCATATAGGAAATAATCACCCTCCACGTGAATTGTGTTAGAGGGTACCGCAATCATCACATCATATGGTGTAATGTTCCACCACCTTTTGTCATTACATCACTTTACTGCATGGTGCAGTGAGGGTATACCTGTTGAATCAAGAATGTAATGATGAATCAAATATACAAAATGAATCACTAAAACAAACAATTTAAATAACATTGTAATCTTTTTTATTGATCTTAGAAGAAGAGCATAAATGATGGCTACAATATTCTGATGAATATGAACACTTGGGAAAACATTACTCTAAATTTAGATGTAGGTGTGGTACTTGATCAATCATACACAAACACGTGGGCATACACACGTGATGAGACAAGTCGGCTGGTCATACTAACCTACAATTCGACTTAAGAGCACTAAAATAAGCCTACATGTAAGGTTAAGCCCTATAATATGATGAGTCATCTTATCTTCACGTTGATTCCTCAATGTCAGTGTTAATCGACAATGTGAAGATTTCTTGTGCACTATGGTTTCCAGATCTGCAATCGTAGTGATTAGGATCTCATCTTTGTATAGTTTGTTTTGAATCCCTAATATGTAGGGATTTCCATAGATAGATTATAATTCCTAATATTTCAGTCATACTAGGTTTTACATTTATTGTAACTTGTAACCCTAATCTGCTTTGTGCACTTCTTTCTTTGTGAGAGAACAAGTTCATAGTGAAAACCTTAATCAATTTTTTTTTTCGATTAAGACTTTGTGAAACCTTTGTTCTTTTGACTATTTTATTGCTTGTTGTTAACCTCAACGATCTAACACCACGTCATAAACTAATCCAAAGGAGCATAATATATTATACAAACTAGTTCAGATACAAACCTCAAAACTTCAATTCAATACGAATCTTGAAGACCACTTTGGATATAAACAACAAAGCTTCATATTATCACAACAACTTTGTACTCAACAATACCTCTTAGTATATCAATGCCTTAAAAAAGAAGTTCTATAAAGTTGAGACATGTACACATTAATTAGGATAGCAAGATATAGTTTTATGTTACAACAAATCTTTTTCCATGAAATAGTATGGGACTTGTAATAGATGTGTATTCAACGACTCATGACGAATGTGCATTGTAACATCTCATGAAAACTTGATAATGATTTTTATCGAAATAAAAATGTAAAACGAAGATTGGAATTATGAGTTTGTGAGAAGTCTATAAAGTAGGGATGTTCTTGTTAAGGCCATGGGATTAATTTGCGGGAACAATGACTTAAAAGGGTAATATAATATTTGATTTATACATATTTGGTCACTAAGTTTTTTTTTGGTCTGTATTTGATCATTTAACTTGTTTTTTTATCCATATTCAATCATTATAACCGGCTACTCTAGGTTAAGCGGGAAAAATGAATTAATTGAGTAATATATATTTTTTAGTTTGTACACATTTACTCCTTATGACCAGTTATTTTAGATTTTGCTCATGGCATCCTAAGTAGGATAATCATTAATGAGGTGTTCTCATATGTGGCTCGTCTTTCACTTATATCAGTAACATAATTAACGAATCGGTGTTGGTGCCCAAGTTTTCTCCAAGTAGAAGATGTCTTTGTATAACAGGCCAAAAACCAGGATAAAATTTTTCAGTCATTAAATTGCTCCAAAAATCAGTACATAGTAACAATGTCAAATCATCAAATAACAATATCAATAAGTGCGGAAAATAGTGAGGGGAAAATGATGTGCCATCATGTCGGGCCCATCCCCTTAGTACTGGAAGTACCTAAAAACATAAATACAAACTGTAAGCAAAAGCTTAGTGAGTTTCCGCAAAGTACCACATACCATATATAAATAAGTTAGTGTTATGGGCCAAACAATAGTCTTATAAATAATTTCTTGCCGATGGCCAAATCCCGGTCTTCCTTACAGTTGCCAGGGGTCAGATCCTGGTCTTTCATACAAATGTCAAGGGCCATATCCTGGTCTTTCATATAGTTGTTAGGGCCAAATCTTGGTCTTTCATTCAGTTGCGAGGGGTCGAATCCTGGTCTTTCATATATACATGTCTAAAATATAGCTAACACCTTATATCACAACTAATGGGTCGGCCTTGGTGCCTTCGACCCATTGATACAGTGAGAAAACTCACCTCAGTCCGCTGATAAATAGTGACTACTCGTCTACCGATCCATAAGATCCCACACTAAACATACACAAATTACCCTAATTAGAATTAAGATATAAACCATAACCGTGGGCCTAAATCCCAAATCCAAACTCTTAAGATAAGGGCCCATTTACCTTACCCATAATGGGTCTAACCAACCTTGACCCAAAACACAATAATGGGCTCAAGGCCCAAAAAGGCCCAACGCATACCACTTAAGGCCCATAAACAGAATTCTGAGGCCTGCTTACTTTAAACAGACCAATGCCTAAAAACTAGCTAAGGCCCAAAGGTCCAAAGCCCACACAAAGTCCAACAACCCACTGATAGGCTTACACTAAGCATATGCTATGTATGCTTGACGTATATACTTGTTTGGCAATACACTTTGCATACCCCTTGGTACGCTCAGTGTACTGAACTACTTACCACCTCAAGCCATTTGGTACTTAAGCCTTACAGACACTCGATCCAACTTTTAGATCTCGATTCTAAGACATAAAGTTGGCAACTTTATGCCTTACCATGTATTAATGGAACCTAACATCCATTTTTATACAACAAGGCTCACATTAAGGATTAAGCTTCATGCATGGACTCATATCAATCACCAACATGACATTTTTATGCATCTAACACATCAAAGGGACTGAGATCTAACACCTCTAACTTCTGGAGTTGCCCAAACTAAAAAAAAAGAACTCATGGGACCAAATAAAATCCTAAAAAATCCCTAAACTCTAACAATCAAAATGGATCATCAAGGTAAGAACTCTTTACCTTCAAAATCTTCCAAAATTAATGAAGACTCTGGATCTAGAAGCTCAACCTCAACAAATGCTTGGTCTCTAAGCTCCTCCTTCTTAAACACACACTAAAATTCCACAAAACCACTTCAAAGCTCAAGAACACTCACAGGGGGTTGAACTAGGGTTTCAAAGGGACGAATGAATAGTCGAGGCTGATGAGAGTGAGTGTCCAAAGGCCATAAAGATGATTAAATAGGGTCCATGCCATAAAGTTTAGGGTTTGGTCTTGTCTTCTGTACGTCCCGCATACACCACGTATACCCACCGTATGTGGTTAAGTCCCCCACTTCCAACCATGCATGTACACTAAGCGTACCAAATGTACTCCCAACATACGAGGGACCATTTTTGCAAAGATTATCAACTTTAAGGACTAAAAAAAAGCATAAATGGAATCGAATGTTACAAATATCCCTCACATGACTTATACTTCATCCTCGAAGTTTGCTGATGCAAAGAAGTCTGGGTAGTGCTCCATCATATCGTCCTCCGGCTTCCACATACACTCAAATCCCTTTTGGTGCTGCTGTTGCACCTTCACCAGATTGACTATCTTATTACGTAGAGTCTTGGTTTTCCTATTGAGAATAGCAATAGACCTCTCCACGTAATTTATGCGCTCATCAACTTAAATATCATCCAACCAAATCACTGCAGAATCATCGACTACACACTTTCGCAACTGAGACACATGGAAAAGTGTTATGGGTCTGATGAAGCTCTTCAGGTAGGTCCAGCCGGTATGCAACCCTGCTCACTCGGGTAGTAATCTTGAAAGGACCAATAAACCAGGGGACCAATTTGCCCCGCTTATGTAACCCGATGACACCTTTCCAATGTGACACCTTCAGCAACACCAAGTCTCCCACTTGAAACTCAAGGTCTGAACAACATCGATCAGAATAACTCTTTGGTCAAATCTGTGTGAATTGCAACCTGTCACACACCTGCAGAATCAACTCTGTGATCTTAAGTACCACCTTGGTGCTTCCCATGACCTGATGACTAATCTCAACCCAACAAACCAGGGTCCTGCACCTCCTCCCATACAACATTTCAAAAGGTGGTCAATTAATAATATCATGATAACTTTTGTATCAGGAGAACTCGGCCAGTGGAAGGTAAGTATCCCAACTCCTTCCAAAATCCAACACACAATCCCGAAGCATATCCTCGAGTGTCTGGATCGTCCGCTCGCTCTGGTCATCGGTATGAGGGTGGTATGATTTACTGAAATGTAACTAAGTTCCCAAATCCTCATGAAACTTCCTCCAAAACCTGGAGGTGAAGCAAACATCCTGGTTCAAGACCACCAAAACTGGCACTCTGTGCCTCACTACCACCTCCAGGACATAAATATCGGCTAGCTTCTCTGCGGACATGCTCTTGCCAATCGGGATAAAATGCGCACTCTAGTTCAGTCTGTCCATAATGACCCAGATAGAACTAAGACCATGTGCCATCCTAGGTAATTTTGTGATGAAGTCTATAGTGATCTCCTCCTACTTCCACATGGGAATGGGTAATAACTGCACCTTGTCATGGGGTCTCTCAGGCTCGGCCTTGACCTTTCTACAAGTCAAACACCGCTCAAGAAACCAAGAAATTTCCCTCTTCATGCAGGGCCACCAGTAACTCAACCTCAAATCTCAGTACATCTTCATGGCCCCCAGATTGATAGAAAACCTTGATTTATGTGCCTCTTCCAAAATCGTTTGTCTCACCCCACCTGATGCTGGAACCCAAACTCTACCACACTGTGTCAACAACCCCGACTGTCTCCGACAAACAAAGGAATCTATCCTCTAATCCACTTGGTCTTCCAATTTCCCTTTTTCAATCCCTCTACCTGAGCCTTCTTGATCAAATCCATCAGAGGTGAAATGACAGTCATCCTCAAATAGGTATCTCGGATAGATAATATTGCCGCCTTACGACTCAAATCATTGGCGACCATAATTGCCTTCCTAGGGTGGTATAGGATCTCTCAATCATAATCCTTTACTACATCTACCCACCTCCGTTATCGCATATTCAATTTCGACTGGTCCATCAAATACTTCAAACTCTTGTGGCCAGTATAGACAGTACACTGAACCCCATACATATAATACCTCCAGATCTTGAGGTCAAACACCATAACCCCCAATTCCAAATCATGTGTGGGGTAAGTCACCTCATAAGGCTTCAACTACCTTGAAGCATACACAATCACATGACCTCTCTGTATCAGAACAACTCCCAAACCCGAAATAGAGGTGTAACAGTAAACCACAAAATCATCCAAACCCTCGGGGAGCACCAGAATCGGAGCCTCACACAACCTCTACTCAAAGTCTCAAAAGCCAACTACTGATTAGGCACCCAACGAATGACCACGCTCCTTTGTCAAACGAGAAAAAGTCACATCAGTCCTAGAGAAATCCTAGATAAATCTATGATAATACCCCACAAGACCTAAGAAACTCTGAATCTCAGATGCGGTCCTCGGGACCCCCAATACATCACCACCTTGATCTTGGCCGGATAAACCAATATTCCCTTCTGGTTGATGACGTGACCCAAAAACTGCACCTCGCACAACCAAAACTAACATTTGGAGAATTTTGCATAAAGCTTCTCCCTCCTCAGGGTCTCTAACACTTGTCTCAAATGTTGCTCGTGTTGTTCCTTGGTATTGGAATAAACCAGAACATTCTTAATAAAAACGATCATAAACCAATCCAACATTAACTTACAGACCCGGTTCATGAAATCCATGAATGTTGCGGGTGCATTGGTGAGCCTGAAGGGCATCACCAAATACTCATAATGACTATAACGAGTTGTAACATCCCGAATCCCAGGCATTAATTTGAAGTTTAAATTTCACATTTTTAGAACCTACTCGACGAGTTGGTTGCCCCTAACTCATCATGTAGAGACAGACTTGGCCATGTGGTTTATGGAACCTACTCGATGAGTTGGAGGACCCCAACTTGACGAGTAGAGGTTGTGCATGAAAACCCTAATCTATAGGGTTTTTCACCCTATTTAAAGGCTCATTAGGCACCCTCTACCTCTCTTATCATACCCATTATCCTTGGAAACCCTATTCATGTGTTACCTCTCATTCTTGTGTGTGTAAAGTCTTGGAAGGTGATTGTTGCGACCTTGAGGAGGGAAGCTAGAAGGTTCAAGAATTTGGAATGTGAAGGAGCTTGTAGATCCAGCAGCTACTTTCTCTTGGCTTTCACTTGAAGGTAAAAAGTCATTTCCTTGTCCATTCTCTTAATAGATCTCTTCATCCTATAGCTTTAGTCCATTTCTAGCTTAATCTTGAGGATTTTGCGGTATTGCACATTTTGGAGTTGGGAGTACAGATCTGGACTCCTCTAAGCCCTGTTAATCATAAAGTTATTGAATTTGTCAAGATTTGGCCTTCTCCTTACCCTAAAACCTATTCCTTAGCTTGGTTTTGGCATTTTAGGCTTTTCATGCATGTAAAGTTTTCAAATTTACATGTAAAATATACTCTAGGAAGCTAGATCTACAGTTTGGAACCTTGGTTTAGCTTAGAAACATCTGAACGAAAAAAAGACTGAAGGAACTCGGCAAGTTACATAGTTAACTCGACGATTTGGATGAGGGTTTCCTGCTTTTTGGATTTTGCATGAACTCGACGAGTGATTAGGATTTTCCGCTGATCATCTAGACACTTCATGGACTCGACGAGTTGATTGGCAACTAGGCGAGTTGACTCGGGTTTTCGCGATTTCTGAGTTCTGGAGGAATATGGCGAGTCAGAAGCTGCACTCGACAAGTTGGGTCAACATGGATTGTTGACTTTGACCATTGACTTTGAATTTCACCTAGGGTTGACGAAGTTTGAATTCTAAGGGTATTTTGGTAATTTGGGATTTTATGGAATCAGTATGTGATGGTTACAGGTAGTTGAATTTGGAGCCAAGAGTTAGAGTTTGATCGTCGTGATTTCAACACTACTTACAAGGTGAGTTTCCTCACTATACTCAAGGGTCGAAGGCACCAAATCCGTCCCTTTGGATTGTTATCCTACTTTATTGTTAGGTGTGATCTATTAGATCGGTATCCTGGTGGATAGGATGGCTCTGTGTGGTTACGTTCAGTTAGATCGGTATCATGGTAGATAGGATGTTGCTATGCTTAATGATCTGTAGATCGGTTTGTCTGTTTGTCAACTATTATATGATTATTTGATATATGTGTAGATGATTGATTGGTGGTTGAGGCTTATCTGTTTTGTGCAAGAGCCAACAGACCAGGGCATTCTAACCCGATGGTTGTGCGCCTAAAGTATTCCATCCTGAAGATGATTGGACTCATAATATGTGGGTATTCCAACCTGATGGTTATTAGTCGAGGGTATACCATCTCGAGGATGACTGGACCCATAGTATGTTGGCATTCCAACCCGATGCTTGAGGGCATGGGGCATTCCAACCTGATGGTTGATTGGGCCCATAGTATTCTATTATTATACGTGTGTTATTTGTTGTGTGGGTATTTTAGGGGAACTCACTAAGCTTCAGGCTTACATTTTTGGATTTTGTTTCAGGTAATTCGGATGATCGCGGGAAGGCAAAGGCATGATCGTGCATCTCCTCGTATTTTTATGATTTTTTTTATGGATCGGAGCACTCACTGCTCTACACATCTGGGAATTGGCTACCACAATAGCCTTTCCCAGATGATATAAGATCTCGCAGTCGTAGTCTTTCACTACATCCAACCACCTCCTCTGTCTCATATTCAGGTTGGGCTGATCCATGAGGTACTTCAGGCTCTTCTAGTTCGTATATATGGTACACCAGACTACATATAGATAGTGACACCAGATCTTGAGGGCGAACACCACCGCCCCAACTCCAAATCATGAGTGGGATACCTTGTCTCATGAGACTTCAATTGCCTTGATGCATATGCTATCACGTGCCCCCTCTGCATCAACACCGTAACCATCCCGGATATAGAAGCATCACAATAAACTACAAAGTCCTCCACTCCCTCGGGAAGGGCTAACATTGGGGCTTCGCACAATCTCTGGCGAAGAGTCTCAAATGAGGCCTACTGCTCGGGCCCCCAAGAAAAAGTAACACCCTTCCGGGTTAATATTGTGAGGGGGACGTCAAACTTAGAGAAATCTCTGATAAACCTCCAATAATAGCTAGCCAAACTCAAAAAACTCCTGATCTCAGTCGGGGATCTCGGAACCTCCTATCTCAAAACTGCCTCAATCTTGACCGGGTCGACCAATATCCCATTCTTATTAACGAGGTGTCCCAGGAACAAGACTTCTCATAACTAAAAATCATACTTGGAGAATTTGGCATAAAGCCTCTCCATCCTCAATACCCCAAGCATCTCTCTAAGATGTTCCTCATGTTGTTCTCTAGATCTCGAATACACCAGAATACCATCGATGAACACGATCACCGATCGATCCAACATAGGCCTGCAATCCCGGTTCATGAGGTCCATGAACGTTGATGGTGTGTTGGCGAGTCCGAAAGGCATCACCACAAACTCATAGTTCCCATAAAAAGTCCTAAAGGTCGTATTATTGATATCCTCCTTGCAAAATCTCATCTGATGATATCCAGATCTCAAATCCATCTTAGAGAACCAAGACGCCCCTTGCAACTGGTCGAACAAACTGTCGATCCTCGGTAGTGGATAACAGTTCTTGATCGTCAGCTTGTTCAACTCCCGGTAATCAATACACATCCGGTGTGAACCATCCTTTTTGTTGACCAAAAGGATCGGCACTCCCTATGGTGAGCTACTTGGTCTTATAAAACCCTTCCCCAGCAGCTCCTGGAGCTGTGAGGATAACTCCTGCATCTCTGGTGGTGCAAGGCGATAAGGTACCTTTGCGATAGGTGCCGCTCCCGGAACCAAATCAATCCGGAACTGCACCTGCCTCCCGGGAGGCACCCCCAATAGATCCTTAGGAAAGACATCTAGAAACTCACACACTATTGAAACCTTGACGATAGAACTCGACCTCTCTGTAGCAACCTGCGTATCCATTACTTATGCCAAAAAGCCCATACAACCCTATTGTAGACTATGCCTTGATTTGGAAGCAGGGTAGAAAGCTGATCCAGATCTGATACCCTCGCACCATAAGCACTCTCCCACTAGGGTCTCGTATAGTCACCATCTGACGCTCACAGTCGATCACAACTCCGAACCGACTCAACCAATCCATCCCCACTATGACACATACATCTCCCATCACGATCGGTACCAGGTCTATTGGGAACTCAACACCAAAGATATCTAGTACACATCCCCAGATCACATCAGTAGAAAAAACCGCATGCTCTTCGGCTATCGAAACCCTCAGAAGTTGACTCAACGCCTCACATCGGATACTGATGTGACAACTAAAAGCTAAAGACACGAAGGATCGACTTGAGCCGGAGTAAAATAACACCAAATCATGTACAGAACTCACAAGAAAAGTACCTATACACAGCACAATATATCTTAAAATAATATAAATAAAGAAACACATACCAACCACGACATCAGGTGCTGCATGGACCTCCTCCGTTGTTAGCTGAAAGGCTCTCCCACGAACCCTTGGTTTCTCGACCTTCGTTGGCCGACTCCCAGTAGCACATAAAGCACCAGGTGAATATCCATGTGTTGACCCCTGAATGAGCTGAGTGCACTCGGCCTTCCAATGGCTGGTCTGGTTGCAGTGAAAGCAAACTGTAAACCCTTTGGGGCAATCCTTCGCCATGTGTCCCTTTTTGCCACATTTGTAGAAAATCCTCGCTCGACACAATCCCTTGTGACTCGTTGCACACTTTCCACAAGTGCGGCCCTTCTAGCCCCAACTCTCGTATCAGCGGGCTTAGCCTGCTTTGTCGTCAGTTGCAACTGCACTGGTCTCTGGTCCTTATCCCGAGACTCCTCCTCCTCTCTAATATGTAACTCTAACTCAATTTCCCTCCGCCTGGAATTGGTCTGAAGCTCATCCGATGTCTAGTATGACGGTTTCTCCATGAACTCTCGTATATCCCTCCTTGGTAAGCTCAGGTATCAACTCACACGTGTCTGCTCAGTGGATATGTGCTCAGGGCATAACAACACCCTCTCATGGAACATCCTTGTAATCTCAATCACTGACTCTGTCTTCTGCTTGAGAGAAAGAAACTCATGTGACAAACATTCCCTCTCCACTGGGGGAACATACTCATCTCGAAACAACTAGGTGAACCTCTCCCACATCACTACAACATGGTTTGCATGAGTAAAATTGGTAGTCACAAGCTTCCACCAGTCCTTCGCTCCTGAACGAAGCTAGTTCAATGCAAACCGAACTCTCAAATGATCTGGGCATGAACAATTATAAAAACATCCCTCGATGTCAAAGATCCATCTCATAGCATCAATAAGATCCTGTATCCCATAAAATTATGGTGGCTTTATGTTGATGAACTCCCAAAACAACAACGAGTCACCTCCCTATGGCCTAGCAGCGGCGACAGCTGTGATGGCTATAGCAGTAGCCACCTTAGTAAAAACAACATATCATTCAGCAAATGTCTCAATCAGTGTAGTTTTAATAGACCCAAACATCTTAGGTATCGCCTCTCGAATGGTTGCGGCCACCTCCTCATGAATCATCCTGCGGACATAAACCTAAAAATCTAGGGTTCCTTCTCACAAAGCCAACTCGCCAAATTGGTTGTAAAACCCACGTCGCCAGTTCCACTCTACTCGACGAGTTGGGGCACCCATTCGTCGAGTTGCTCAATTAACTCATAAATAAATATATAAATATTATACCTGGGAGTTCGGATGTTACACGACTCATGAACCAATCATAGCTATAAGGTGGTTGTCTGACGTGGAGGGATGTTTCTTCACGTGCTCATGTCCTGTTGACCAGAAGGTCAGATGTGATCTGAACCTGCTAAGGTCTGGAGCAAAGGAGTAGTGGAGATTGATGACGATGTCATCTTCTGATGAGCAGCGAGTGGTGGTTACTTGGGATCAGTTCAGGAAGATGCTCTGCGCTCGCTACATTCTGCGGGTTGAGCGGGAGCGGTTGTCACAAGAGTTCTTGGATTTTAGATAGGGTACGAAGACAGTGATGAAGATCACCCGCATGTTCACTGAGAGGGAGATACTTTGCCTAGAGTTTGCATCCGATCAGGCTCAGATGACTCGTTATCTGAGAATGCTCAAGACTAACATCAGACAGTTCGTTGCTACCCAACGGTGTGATACTTTGTTGGAGTTACAGGAGGCCACTAGGCGGCATGAGCTTGAGATTGAGCTGGAGTTGAGAGAGCAGAGACAGGCTCCGACGCAATCGCAGCCGGTGCCAAAGCGGTCAAAGACCGTTGAGTCTAGGTTTAGAGGTCAGCCCGACCACACTTGTAGGAAGTACGGGAAGGATCATTCTGGGGTTTGCCATCGAGTAACGGGAGCCGCAACTGTGGCAAGCAGAGCCACATTGCAGGAGATTGTAGGCTATAGACTCCAACTTCTAGGGTCAGACTTTGTTACCATTGTGAGCAGGTGGGTCGTATGAAGGCCCAGTGTTCCCTACTAGTAGGGATAGAAATGGATACGGGTATACCGGGTTTCGTGTTCCCCATCCTCATACTAGAATCCCCATCCCCGTCCCATCGGGGATTAAAAATCTATCCCCATCCCCAATGGGTTTTGGGGATCCCCAATGGATAATCGGGGATTTTTCCCTGTTACAATGTTTTGAACTTTTATGAAAAATAACTCATAATTTTATATTAACCAACAGAACAAAAACTATTAGAAATAATATAAAACACTATAATCATTGAATGTCTTCAAACACGAACAATAACATGTAAGGTTATATATTAAATCATTTTTTTGCAAAAAAAAGACATAAAAAGTTTTCCGAAAACTATACGTTTGAGTGTTAAAAAACTTTACTTTGTCTACTGAACATTTTCTTATGCATTATTTAAACTAAAAACATAAGTAATACTATATATATATATATATATATATATATATATATATATATATATATTATATATATATATATATATATATATATATATATATATATATTTATATATATATCGGGTACCCATCGGGGTTCGGTTTCGGGTACGGGTATGGGTACCCGACAGGTAGAACCATCCTCATCCCCATCCCCGCTTTTTATATTCGGGTAATACCTATCCTCGTCCCCATCCCCGGTCAACTCTGGGATTTACCCGGTCAACTCGGGATAGGGTTTCGGGTACCCATCGGGTACGGGTTTTTTTTTTTTTTTTTGCCATCTCTAACTACTAGCTGCCAAGCCGATTGTAACACCCTAATCAAGGTATGACTTGAAACCCTTGAAGAAACTCCATTTTAGCATATTGGTCCCTTAACTACGTTGGGCGTACTTATGAGTACGCTTAGCGTACTACACATGGGTGATCGCAGAGGGGTAGCACGTACGCTGGGCGTACCAGAATTACGCTGGGCATACATGCCGAATGACCAAACCCTAATTTTCGGACATAAGACCTATATAAACACCCTTAAACCATTTGAGCCTCAACCTCATTAGCCCCTTTCACCTTCAAACGTCTTCGGAAACCCTAATATCATTTATGAGTGCATTTTGAGCTTCAAGAGTGCATTTATGGCACATATAGTGTTCATTCAAGAAGATGAGGTTGGCAAACAAGCTTAGAGTGCCCTTGGACTTCAAGAATTTGAATATATTTGACCTCGAGGAGCTTCTGGAGGTATAAAGCTTGCATCTATACACTTAAATCTCTAGATCTAGCTAAGGTTTTCTAGTTTTGTCCCTTTGGTTGTTTTTGGACCTCCACTTGTGAGTTAAGCAACTCCAGAGGATAGGAATGACAGATCTTTGTCAACATAAAAATTGAGTCTTGGTGGGTGTTTTAACCTCATCAATGGGTTAAGAGTTTTAAAAAGGTCTTAATGAGGGTGTTGGGAGCATATAGGTCATACAAAGGCATAAAGTTTCCAAGTTTATGCCTTAGGTCATCTTAATAAGCTTAGATCTGACTTTTGGACATAAAAGAATCGAGTAATAAGCACTTAATGGAAAAAAATGCTTAATCTGTTAGTACGTTGGGTGTAATCTGGTGTACGTTGTGCGTAAGCCCTAGAACCCTAGTACGTTGCGCGTACACATCACAGATAGGCTTGGATCTGTTTTGGGCTTTTGGACTGTTGGGCCTCATTTGGTTGTTGGACTTGATTGCATTCTGAGTATAGTGGGCCATTTTATCTGTTTGGCCGATTGGTGTTATGATTGGGTCTGATTGGGCCAAGAGGCCCATTAATGATTTTGGACATAGACTTTGGGCCCATTAACAAAGAAAGGATAATTGGGCCTTTTTGGAAGGATTTGGGGTTTAGGTTCCCTTTGATTAAGTAAATTCCTAACATTGATTACTATTTTTAATCAGCACGGGAGGTTACAGATTGTTAGGAGAGCAGATTTCACGTTCAGCAGATAGATTTGAGTCTTCTCACCATATCATTGGGTCTAAGGCACCAAGGTCGGCCCATTTTATGATAGTTGGTATACTCGTTCTATAGAGATGTGTGGCATGATTATGTGGTAAAATGCGGTAGAGATAGCCTTTATGGCTATGGTAGAGATAACTTTATAGCTAACGGTAGAGATAACCTATATAGCTAATGGTAGAGATAGATTTTATAGCTAATGATAGAGATAGCCTTCATTTCTAATGGTAGAGATAGCTTTATAGCTAAGATGATATGTGATATGTGATATGTGGTAGAGAAAGCTTTATAGCTGTTATGATATGTGTTATGTGACTTGTGTGTTGGGGTATGCCCTGGGGAACTCACTAAGCGTTAGCTTACAGTTTGTGGATTTGTTTTAGGTACATCGGAGCCCAAGGGCAAGGGAAAAGCTTGATGGTGCATCGTGCACTCTCTCAAGCGTTTTCACGGGACACTCTGATGTTTGGAATAAAAGTTGTATCTGACTTGCGTTTTGAAAACAATTAGAGCTGGATTTTCTTAATGTTGGAATTGTGTTTGATTATTCTAAAATGAAAATTTTCTTTGTAAAATTTGGGTCGTTACAAGTTGGTATCAGAGCCTTGGTTTGAGGGATTCGGGCACACCCTCAGGTGCGTCAGGACTCAAACAATGGAAATAGTAGAATTGTTTTCAAAAATAACATAAAAGGGCTTTAAAAGAAATGAAAAGATGAGAGTGCAACGCGTATGATCAGCCAAGCCAAGTAAGTAGTTCCCTGATGTGTTAGCCATGTTAAACTGATATTTGAGCTTTGTTGATTATATGGAACGTGCTATGTGTATGCTTTTAAAATTGTATACGGTTAGGAGCTTATAGCCTCAAAATGATTGATTTGGCATTATTTCATGTTCCTTGTCTGGTTGTGGTTCTAGGGTAGAATATTTTATTCAAAAGTCTATTTGATCCTTTTCTGTGTATAATTTGCATGCATAAAGGCAACCTGTTATGTTTGGTTTGATTGATATGAGTAGAGAAAATCTTAGGACAGCCTGAGATGTTATGTATGCGGTAGTTTGTGGGATATGGTTTAGTTTTGGGACGAATTGAAGTTATCAGTCAGAGCATTGGGGAAAGTTATAAGTAGGTTTGGAAGGTAGTATTGGGCCCGTACTACTGAAAGCACAGGACCTATACCCGAACCAACGTTAGATCTAACAGCTTCAACGAGGAACGGTCTAGGAAAATCCCTTATATGGAAATGCTGATCATTATGATTTATGACATTTCAGTTCAGCATGGTGGTTACATGATTTGGAGCTGGGGGATCAGGATCGGGATCTAGATCTGGGGTAGGATCGGGCGACACTACCAGGGACATTGATGAGAGGTTATGCGAGCTTATTGCACCCGAGGTTACCAGGGGCATCCTTGACGCTACCCCAGTCATTTTTAGGATAGTCAAGGAGGGTATGATGGAGATTATGGAGGAGAGACTCATGGAATTCGAGGCTGAGATTATTGTGGGTCAGGTTGGGGCCTTAAACTCCCTCATTCTGGGAGTTCAAGGCATGCGGGGCGCTGGAGTTTTTCGGGGTACGGGACCCCATTGTTAGCCGATGTTGGGTGGTGGATATCAAGAACGCCCAGCACACGATTTCTTGCGCGGATGCGGAAAAGGTGGGATTTGCTTATTGCATGCTGAGAGACAGGGCCCAAGATTGGTGGGGTAAGGTTACTAGCCAGGTGGGAGCAACCGGTATGGTTGAGATGACATGGGTCGAGTTCGTTCAACAATTTGACTTGGAGTTTGCACCGGCCATTAAGGTGCAACGGCTTGTGAGAGAGTTTCATGACATGCAGCTGACCACCGAGACTGTGGCGGAGATCACCGCCAAGTTTCAGGAATGAGCTTTATTGATCCCATAGTATGTTACTAATGAGGACTGGGGATGAGATTTAGAACCGGAAAACCGGAACCGAACTGGAACCGGACCCGTTAGAACCGGAATATATAGAACCGGGTCTGGTTTCGGGTTTAAAAATTGGCTATCCGGGTTCCGGGTAATCCGGGTTTGGGTCCATTGGGTCCGGGTAAACCGGGTCTAAAATCCGGAACCGGTTTTTGGAACCGGAACCACTTTTAGGGCGGGAACCACTTTTTGTGAAATGTTTACAAGATGCATATCTTATTCGTTTCAACTCCAATTGACATACGGTTTTTTCCAACATGTAGTTTAGAGTTTGTACATGATTCTAGACTATAAATTTTCCATTTTTAGTTTTATATTCATTGACTTACAGTCCTCAAAAGTTGAGATACCAAAGCTGAAAGTTTTTAGTTTTTTAGTTTTTTTTGTATTCGGTGAAAGTTTTAAAGCATGCATATCTAATTCGTTTGAAGTCGGATTGACATGTGGTTTTTTCCAACTTCTAGTTTACAGTTTGTACATGAGTTTAGACTATAATTTTGTCATTTTTGGTTTAACATTCAATGATTTAAAGTCCTCCGAAGTCGGGATATCAAAACTGAAAATTTTCAACTTTTCAGCTATTTGTTTTTGTACTTTGTATTATGTGAAAATATTAACACAAGTATATCGCATTCATTTAAATTCGGATTGACATGCGGGTTTTTCCAGAGTGTATTTTAGAGTTTGTACATGATTTTACACTCTAATTTTGTTAATTGTGGTTTCGTATTCAATAAGTTACAGCCCCCCAAAGTGGGGATATCAATATGAAAATTTTCAAAGTTCAACCCACTAAGTTGTAAGTAATTACCAAAAAATTCCGGTTTTTTCGGGTTTTTCGGGTCTAAACCCACTTTATCCGGTTTCAACCTACCCACTTTGATGTTTCTGGGTTTTCCGGTTCTAGACCCACTTTACCCGGAACCAAATTGGAACCGGTTCCTATATACCGGTCTGGTTTCCGGTTCTATAAAATCCCGTTAACCGGTTCCAGGTTTTCCGGGTCCAGGTCCATCGGGTCCGGGTTTGGACCCACTTTCATCCCTAATGAGGACATATGGAGGACGAGATATCATTCCATGCTGAGAGATGATATTCGGGAGTTTGTGATCTTTACAGGGTACAAAACCATGAATGAGATGGTAGAGAAGGCTCTGGAATGGGAAATGGAGTTGGACTTTCGCACGAAGCAAAAGCCTAACCGGGCCCAGGTAGCAGTAGGTCAGGCTAAGAAGCCGAAGACCTCCGACACTTCCATCAGGGGTCAGCAGGGTTGGGGCCGCTGTGCCAAGTGCAGTAGGGTGCACAGTGGAGCTTGTCGTATCGTAGGCTCGGGATGCTATGTATGTGTTCAACAGGGCCACTTGAAAAACAATTGCCCTACGAGGAGCTTGATTTGTTTTCACTGCAACCAGACCGGCCATAAACGGGTCAACTGTCCAGCGGTGAAGTGGTGACACCTATGCCTGCCACCTTGAGGATCACTGATGGCCGCCATATTAAGGCAGAGATTCCAACAGTGAAGATTCGTGCATTCCAGTTGACCACCGAGGAGGCCCGGGAAGCGCCAGACGTTGTGGCTAGGACCTTCTTGGTCAATGTTATGTCACGCATGTTTTATTTGATTCGGGTGATACCCGATGTTCTTGTCTCTTGCACTTAGCAAGAAGTTCTGGGACGCGCCTGGAACTCTAGATTCCCCACTCAAGGTAGAGATTGAAAATGACCGCACAGTTAGTGCTGCGAGGGTGTATTGGGATTGTACCCTGAATGTGTTTGGTGAGAGGTTTTGTGTCAACCTAGTCCCGATACCATTGTGAGGGCTAAAGGTGATTGTCGGGATGGATTGGCTGGGGGCCAATATGGCCATGATCGATTGTGAGCACCAGTTGGTGAGGGTTCGAACCCCAAGTGGGGGAGAACGGGTGATACATGGCGATAGGGACTAGTAGGGGCCGACTCTCTATTTGGCAGCAAGGTCTAGGAGATTTCTGCAACAGGGTTATACAAGATTTCTGGCTTATATCTCTAATACGAGGGTTGAGACCGCGACGGATGTGGCCAGTATGCCACTTGTATAGGACTTTCGGGATGTTTTCCCCAAAGAGTTAGTGCGAGTGCCTATGGAGAGGCAGGTGGAGTTTAACATCAACTTGGTGCTTGGTGCCGCTCCAGTAGCAAAGACACCATATCGGTTGGCACCACCTGAGATGCAGGAGTTATCTACGCAGCTTCAAGAAGCAACAAGTAATGGCGGTTCCAACTGCCACTACCACCGCCGTTCCAACACCCCTGAGCCAGTACGCTGGAAATCTCCCCAAATGCAACAAGTGCAACTTTCATCATAATGGCCCTTGTCGCGAGATGCACTGCAACAATTGTAACAAGAGAGGGCATACCGCCCATTTCTGCAGGGCGTCTGCTCAACAATACAATCCGACCGCCAACGCCAGAGCAAGCCGAGCCTGCTACGGCTGTGGGGAAACCGGGAACTACAAAACAGATTGCCCAAAAGCTAGAAATGCAAATATCAACGGTGTCAGAAGGGTATTAGCCTTAGGGCATGGAGAAATAATGGAAGATCCCACGGTGGTTACCGACACGTTTATCCTCAATAACTCATATGAATGCATATTATTCGATAGTAGAGCGGAGAGGAGTTTCGTTAGCCACAAATTCAAACAATTATTAAAATAGAATCCCCAATCACTAAAAGATACATACGTCGTATAAATGGAAGATGGAAAGACAGAAAGCACCAACTGATGGGTTTTGTACAAACAATCCTATGTGTGCATGCAACCCTAGATTTGGATCTATGTTTTCTCTATTAGATACACAACTTTATGAACATAATAAGAACTCTAGCTAGTAGGTATATATTTTGAAATTTTTATAGATGAGTAGATCACATACATCTTGTTGTTATGTTGCAATAACAACACTAATCTTCAATCTTTTAGTCTTGAAAGCAAGTACCACAAGTATAGTACCTCTAATGGCTCACAAACACCACAAGCAAATGGAGAGGCAAGAGAGAGAGGGGAGAGAGAGTAGAAATCGTCTCTAGGAACCCTAGGGAATCAAGTGGCCGATTTCTATAGCCTTAGGGGTCTTTATATAGGGTAGAGATTGGGGTTTCAGTCCGTGTCCTTATCTAGTTACCTGCCCACCAAGTAACCAAAAGATAAGCCTTGATAACCCTTATCCTTGGACGATTTCAAGGGCCTTATCCCCTTGAATTCGTCCACCTCCCCCATAGGGCATCCATTGCCCTAATTTGCAACTATCACATAATTACAATTCAATCCCTACAGTTTAATTAATTATATTTGATCACAAAATTAATCCTTAATTAATTATTGACCAATATTAATTAAACAAATATGATTTCTCCTATTAATATATTATTCCTATAATATATTAATAAATCATAATAAACTCTTTCTCTATTATTTCTCCAATCAAGTTGCTTTGGTGAAGGCAACCCAAAAGGACCATGCACAACCGGGTCAAGTACTTACCAAATATGGTTACTGGCTTAGACACTAATCCAACAGTCTCCCACTTGGATAAGTCTAGTAACCACAAGTGTAAGTAAAACTCGATTAGCAATCGTAGCTCTTAAAGACGTTGTCGAACTCTGATCTTATCAGTAACATGTCCTTTAGATAAGGGGTCGTACAGTCCTCTATTTTAGATATCGTGCGGACAATCTCATGGAAAACAGTCATACTCATTGTCCGACAACTAGTTTCTCAATCTCATATTCATTTGACATAGAACTTAATTGAACACATCAATTCAGTGCTGATCGGGCCCGGAACATAAGTCAAATCAAAATCATCGAGGGGCCCTGATATCGCTTTTATACTCTAAGGATAAAAGAAACAGATACACTTCGACTTATATGCATTTACTACTCACTAATCAATTATACACAACAATGCGTTTTATGACATCAATTTACTGATGCGGTTTTGCATTATCAATGTACAATCAATTAGAAACCAATAAACCATATATCTAGGTTTTAAGAACATATGATATTATCATCTTGCGATCACTCGTGATAGATTCCATGAAGTGATTCCTGCAAGTGCAGGTTTATTCCAATGCTCAAAACTTATTTATAAGCACTCATGAATGTTGTAACAAACCTTTGTTATGTCTAATACCATTCAGAAAATCTACACACCAATTCATGACATTCTTCATTCATACCTACTTCCAACATATGAACGACTGTGGACCTTTTGAATAATTCGATTATTCTTAATTAACTTAATTATTCAGGAAGTCAAAACATGCAAAGCAAAATAATAGTCAACTAATTAACATAAGACAGTAGCTATACTAATAAACAACACTCCTTTATTTAATCATCAAATGTCAATTACAATTATCTATTACTCAATTCTAAACTATCTAATCCAAACTAACATCGTCCTTCAGCCCAATGCTCCTAGTGTGTTGTATACGCTTAACCCTACTCAGTCCCTTCGTAAGCGGATCTGTTGGGTTCTCCTCTGATGATATCCTATTAACTATGAGGATTCCTTCTTCTACCCAATGTGTAATAAAGTGATATTTTCTGTCGATATGTCGAGATCTACCATGATCCCTCAGTTCCTTGGTCAAGGCAACCACTCCTTCATTATCACATAAAATTTCCATTGTCTCCGTTATGGCAGGTACAACTCCAAAGTCTCCAATGAAGTTCTTCAGCCATATTCCCACCTTTGATGCTTCACTTGCTGCGATGTACTCTGATTCCCACGTTGAAACAGCTACGGTTTCTTGCTTGGAACTTTTCCAAGTCACTGCTCCTCCATTAAGGGTAAAGACCCAGCCCGAATGCGAACGGTAGTTGTCCCTGTCGGTCTGGAAACTGGCATCACTATACCCTCGCACCTTTAAGTCATAACTCCCTCCGAGAACCAGAAACCATTCCTTGGTCCTCCAAAGGTACTTAAGGATATTCTTGACTGCGGTCCAATGTGCTCTGTCGGGGTTCGCTTGATATCTATTGACCATGCTCAAAGCGAAGGCCACATCAGGGCGAGTACAAGTCATAGGATACATATTGAGCCAATTGCGGAATCGTAAGGTACTCCACTCATCTCTGCTATCTCGGCTTCGGTACTTGGACTTTGAGTCTTACTCTACTTGGCATTACTTTGTATTGGTAATTCTCCCTTCTTCGAGTTCTCCATATTAAAACATTTTAGTACCTTGTCCAAGTAAGTATTTTGACTAAGTCCTATTAGTCTCTTACTTCGGTCTCTCACTATCCTTATTCCCAAAATATAGGAAGCCTCTCCGAGGTCCTTCATAGCGAAACACTTCCCGAGCCAGGACTTAACTTCCTGCAGTGTCGGGATGTCGTTTCCTATGAGTAATATGTCATCAGCATATAACACGAGAAAACTAACTATACTCCCACTGGCTTTGACATATACACATAATTCATCTTCGCTTTGTACAAATCCAAACTCTTTGACTTTCTCATCAAAGCAAAGATTCCATCTGCGAGATGCTTGTTTAAGTCCATAAATGGACTTCTCAAGCTTGCACTCTCTATTGGGATGCTTTGCATCGACAAAACCCTCTGGCTGAGCCATGTAAACATCCTCAGCCAACTTCCCATTAAGGAAAGCGGTTTTGACATCCATTTTCCATATTTCATAATCATGTAATGCAGAAATGGCTAGCATCACCCTAATAGACTTAATTTTAGCAACTAGTGAGAAGGTCTCATCATAGTCAACTCCGGGAGTTTGAGTAAAGCCCTTCACAACCAATCGTGCCTTATACGTGTGCACATTCCCATCCATGTCCGTCTTCTTCTTGAAGATCCACTTGAACCCAACCATCTTACGTCCAGGCACATTGTCAACCAATTTCCAAACATGGTTGTCATACATGGACTGAATCTCGTTGTCCATCGCCTCTTTCCATTTCGCAGACTCCGGGCATGCCATGGCTTCCTTATAGTTTTTAGGTTCATCTAGATTTACTAGTGTACTATAAATAATATACGTGTCCAATTCAGTAGTAATATGAAAACCATACATCTGGGGTTGAACTCTAACTCTTTCGGAACGTCTAAGAGGTAAGGATTTGTCAATCGGTTCAACCGGAGTTTCCTCCTTGGGTTGAGCGCCAACGTTAGAGGTTCCTTCATCGATTGAATCTTGAATCTCTTCAAGATCGATTTTCCTCCTATTGTCTCCTTGGTCTATGAGTTCTCGCTCTCGGAAAACCCCTCTCCTCGCAACGAAGACAACATTGTCGCTCGGTCTATAGAAGAGATACCCAAAGGATTTCTGTGGGTAGCCGATGAAAATACATCACTCACTACGAGGTTCGAGCTTGTCGTAAGTCTCTCGTCTTACAAAAGCCTCGCAACCCCAAACCTTGATATGTGCCAACGAGGGAGCTTTCCCTGTCCACATCTCGTGAGGTGTTTTGGTAACCTTCTTTGTAGGAACTAAGTTAAGGATATGGGCGGCAGTCTCTAAGGCATACCCCCAGAATGAGATAGGTAGTGAAGCACGACTCATCATCGAACGAACCATGTCTAACAAGGTTCGATTACGCCTCTCAGCCACACCATTCAACTGCGGTGTCCTAGGAGGCATCAATTGCGAAACTATTCTGCATTCCTTAAGATAGTTGTGGAATTCAAGACTTAGGTACTCTGCTCCTCGATCGAATCGAAGCATCTTTATTTTCCTACCTAATTGATTCTCCACTTCTTGTTTGAACTTTTCAAAGGGTTCCGACTTGTGCTTGATTAAGTAAATATACCCATATCTACTATAATCATCGGTGAAAGTCACATAAAAGCGGTTCGCTTTCGTTGTGGTGGATCTAAAGGGTCCACATACATCGGTATGTATGAGATCCAATAAACCTTCACCCCTTTCACACATTCTAGTGAAGGGTGACTTGGTCATCTTTCCAAGTAAACAAGACTCGCACACGTCATCGTCCGTAAGGTCGAATAACTCCAACACTCCATCCTTTTGGAGTTGGGCTATGCGTTTCTTGTTGACATGTCCAAGACGACAATGCCACAAGCATGATTTATCCAAACCATTGGAAGAATCCACACACAAAACATCATTTCCTAAGTTATCTACAACCATAACAGTTTCATAAATTCTATTACAAGGCAATGATTCAAATTATAAGACACCATTTAAGCATAAATTGAACCTTTCTCATTATCAAACGAATATCTAAATCCTTGTCTAAACAAACCATGAAATGAAATGATGTTTCTAGCCATATCTGGCGAATAGCAACAATTGTCTAAATCTAAACCTAATCCATTACTAAGCGCTGAAGAATACACTCCAATCTTGGTGACAGGCGATGATCTTCTGTTTCCCATGATTAGATTTATTTTTCCACACTCCACATCTCTATTTCTTCTTAGTCCCTGAAAATTAGAACACATGTGAAAACCACATCCTGTATCAAGAACCCAAGAAATAGTATGTGATGAATCAATAGATTTAATTGTGTAAATACCTGCGAAATACTGCTTGATCTTTCCATCCTTGATGGCTTGCAGATATTCCGGGCAGCTTCTCTTCCAGTGTCCTATTTTGTGGCAGTGGTGACCTTCTGCCTCCTTAGGGTTTGAGTTGGGCTTAGCAGGGCCGACTTTCGTTCCACTAGTAGAGGAACCATCTTGGGGCTTTCCCTTGTGGTGGCTCTTTGAAGGAGCCTTCCTCTTTTTTCCCTTCCCTTGCCCAATGGCCAAAACAGGGGGAGTTGGTGCAACAGATTTGTCCTTGAGGTTGCTCTCAGCAGTCCTTGGAGTTTGCTTAGGGTGACTTCTTCTTTGTTCATGTGGTAGGTCATCCTAAATTGATTGTAGCACGAAGGCAAGGAGTGGAGAATGATGTCGATGGCCAAGTCTTCCCCAAAGTTAACATGTAACTTGCGAAGACGATCAACATACATTTGCATCTTTTGCAAATGCGAGGTTAGGGATTCTCCACTTCCCATCTTAGCGGTGATCATGTTGGTGATGATCTCGTAGCACTCTTGCCTTGCGCTTTAGTGGTATCTCGCCAGCAAATCTTGATGCATTTCATAGGGATACATGTCCTCATAGGACTTTTGGAGTTCAAGATTCATAATGGCCAGCATAATGCAATGGACGTTCGTTGCATCACGCTCATGGGTCTCAAAGACGGCCATTTCTTTGGAAGTAGCGATTTGCAGATTGATCTTTTCAAGCTTCTCGTCGAGGACATATTCTTTGTCCTCGTAGTGGGCAATCATGCGAATGTATCTTATCCATTCGTTGAAATTCGATCCGTAGAATGTCACCTTTTGACATAGGCTCATTAGCGAGAATGAACCAGCAGCAGTGTTGTTTGCGTTTGCGTTAGACATCTGCAAATACGAAGGAAAAAAGCTTGATTAGAATTGAATCCCTAATTAAACACCCAAAATGAGAAATTAGGGCTAGGATCCAACAACATTATTTACTCATTTGAAGAGGGATGTCGTAATCCAATATGCAAATAATTTGGAGGTAAGTGAATGACGATTCACTAATTCTTCACTATGAAAAACAAAAGGCTTTAGGTTTTAAATGTATTGAGAATTCCTAGATTTCTTGAGATTCATTAAACTTTTTCAATGGCATGTTAAATCTCGATATGCCCCTCTTGTTTGTGACTGGGATGCCGAGGATCACAAAGCGGGTGTGAATAAACATGCAAATATACATGGTGCCCTTATTATTACAGTCACCTATTCGATGTGCCGGTTAGCCACACACGCTCCATATATCTACGACAAACAATGTGTCACCCTTTGCCACCTTTACTTAGAACCAATTAGTCTGCAGTTTAACCACATACGCTCCACTAACTTCTTAGCAAGGGTGCAAAGTGTAATTTCATAGGATTGCATCAATTCACTTTTGCCTAAAGTAAATAGGATTGGGAATTTTAAAAAAAAACGTTCAGTTACTTTATATAGTTTCATTATACTTATTAATGAAGAGAGGATTGCCCTATCCTACCCGTTCAGCTAACGACCCTCCACCTATCAAGGAAGCGGTCGGTAAGAGTGGATACCCATTAAACGGCCATTTTATAGGCCATAACCTTATACCCCCCTTGTAGATCGGCTTCGTGAATGAGACCTAGTAACGATAAGACTAGCATTTTAATTATATATATATATATATATAATATATATATATATATATATATATATATATATATATATATATATATAAATCTTATAATAATATAATAGTATAAGGTGTATTTTAAACATTTGAAAAAATACTAGTGTTTTAATCTCAATTTAAAATTTTCAAAATTTATCACTTTTAAATTAAAATTTTAAATATTAAAACTCTTGATTTAATAACTATCTAAATTAACAAATTAATTCTAATTACTAAATCATAAAGGATTATTGTAAATTAAACAATTAAATTTATCCTAATCTTTTATATCCCTCTAAATTTCGAAATTAGGGAGGGGATAATTCAAAATCTTTAATTACCATATTTAACAATTAAAAGATAATAACAACATATGGGATTATCTAAATCCCTAGATTTTAGGGACTTATCTTGGAGAGGAGGCATAATCTTGAAAAGCTAGGGTTTGCAAACCCTAGATCTCGAAATCTTGGGCAACAAGGTAAGGGTTTGAAAAACCCTTCAATATTTCGAACACAAGGGTTCAAGAAACCCTAAAAATCGAAATCCAAACCTCCTAGGGTTTGTTGGTCATAAACCCTAAAGTGTCAAATTCATACAATTGTATAATACTAATTGAAAACAATTGAACCAAAGGCTCTGATACCACTGATGGGTTTTGTAAAAATAATCCTATGTGTGCATGCAACCCTAGATTGGATCTATGTTTTCTCTATTATATACACAACTTTATGAACACAATAAGAACCCTAGCTAGCAGGTATATATTTCGAAATTTTTATAGATGAGTAGATCACATACCTCTTGTTGTTATATTGCAATAACAACACTAATCTTCAATCTCTTAGTCTTGAAAGCAAGTACCACAAGTGTAGTACCTCTAATGGCTCACAAACACCACAAGCAAATGGAGAGGCAAGAGAGAGAGGGGAGAGAGAGTGGAAATTGGCTCTAGGAACCCTAGGGAATCAAGTGGCCGATTTCTATAGCCTTAGGGGTCTTTATATAGGGTAGAGATTAGGGTTTTAGTCATTATCCTTATCTAGTTGCTTGCCCACCAAGTGACCAAAAGATAAGCCTTGATAACCCTTATCCTTGGACGATTTCAACGGCCTTATCCCCTTCAATTCATCCACCTCTCCCATAGAGCATCCATTTCCCTAATTTGCAACTATTACATAATTACAATTCAGTCCCTGCAGTTTAATTAATTACATTTGATCACAAAATTAATCCTTAATTAATTATTGACCAATATTAATTAAACAAATATGATTTCTCCTATTAATATATTATTCCTATAATATATTAATAAATCATAATAAACTCTTTCTTTATTATTTCTCCAATCAAGTTGCTTTGGTGAAGGCAACCCAAAAGGACCATGCACAACCGGGTCAAGTACTTACCAAATATGGTCGCGGGCTTAAACACTAATCCAACACCAACGACATATACTCAGGGTGTACCCTCACTCTAGACAACCACTCATTCAAAATCGATCTATTGTCTGTTTCAATAAAAAGCTTTGACATCATCGTTGGCATGGATTGGTTAAGCTCTAATCATGCTTACATACTGTCTACGAAAGGGTCGTTCGCCTTAATCTGCCAAGTGGCGAAACTCTCATTGTTTACGGAGACAAACCTAGTGCCAACCTACAAATCATCTCTTGCGTCAAAGCCCAAAAGTATCTCCGTAAGGAATACCACACCTTCTTAGCCCACGTAGTGGATAAAAAGCAAGAGGTGAAAGACATCAAGCACATTCCGGAGGTCTGGAATTTCCCTGACATATTTATAGAAGACTTTCCTGGAGTCCCACCCATGCGACAGGTCGATTTCCAAATCGATCTAATCCCTAGGGCTACCCCTATAGTCAAAGTGCCATACTGCCTAGCACCAGCTGAGATGCAGGAGTTGTCCTATCAACTAAACGAACCGCTAAGCAAAGGGTTCATCAGACCGAGCTTCTTGACTTGGGGTGTGCTGGTCCTATACGTGAAGAAGAAGCAAGGTTGTAGAACTCGTTACTCGGTACCTGTTCGGCCGACTACCGAATAGAGAGTACTCAAGAGTACTCGGGGAGTACTCGGGAAGTACTTGGATTCGGTAATTCATGTAGAAATATTTTTAGGGAACTTATATATGTCAAAATCATTAGTTAAAATCTTTAGTTGATTGAAATATATAAGAAAACACATAATGGTCTCACTTCATGAAAAATTACTCAAAATTTAAGATATATATGTAGTAATAATCACATATGTTTGTGTTAAATAATAAGTCATTAAGTATATTATACATATTAATCATCGAGTTGACTGGGTTTTATAGCACTACTCATTTCAGTAAGGAGTCGATCAAGGAGTATTCGAGATTTTGTAACTCTTCTTGGCAAGGGGCCGAGTAGCGAGTACTCGGAGGAGTAATCGGCCAACTCGACGAGTTTTACAACAATAAGAAGAAGGATGGATCGTTCCGCGTGTGCATCGACTATCACGAACTGAACAAGCTTACCATCAAAAACCGATACCCTCTACCCTGAATCGAAGACTTGTTTGACCAACTCCAAGGAGAGGTATACTTCTCAAAGACCAATTTGAGGTCAAGAAACCATAAACAATGGGTACAAGAAGAGGATATTCATAAAACGGCATTTATGACCTGATATGGTCACTACGAGTTTGTAGTGATTACCCTTCGGATTAACAAACGCACATGCGGTGTTCATGGATTTAATGAACCGGGTGTGTCGGCCATACTTAGACAAGTTAGTAATTGTCTTCATAGATGACATTTTGGTCTACTCAAGTAGTGAGGAAGAACACAGCCAACACTTGCGACAAGTATTGGAGACTCTACGGGCAGAGAAGTTGTATGAAAAATTCTCCAATTGTGAATTTTGGATCCAAGAAGAGGGTTTCCTTGGTCATCTAGGTAGCAAGGAAGGGATACATATGGATCCTTCCAAGGTCAAGGCGATCGAAAACTAGTCGGCACCAAGGACGCCTATAGAAATCTGTCAGTTCTTAGGCCTCGCCGACTATTACAAGAGGTTCATCCAAAACTTCTGCAAAATCGTTGAACCACTTACCACCCTGACTCAAAAAGGTGTAACCTTTGATTGGGGAGAAAAGCAAGAAAATACATTCCAAACACTAAAGGAGGCTCTTTGTAGTGCTCCGATTTTATCCCTACCAGAAGGAACCGAAGACTTTATGGTCTTCTGCGACACATCAAAACAAGGTCTCGGGTGTGTGTTGATGCAACGAGGAAAGGTCATTGCCTACGCCTCGAGACAACTAAAAACACACGAAGTTAACTATGCCATGCATGACCTCGAACTTGGTGCAATAGTATTCGCTCTAAAGATCTGGAGGCACTACCTCTACGGGATGAAGTGTACTATCTTCACCGATCATAAAAGCCTTCAGCACATCCTCAATCAAAAGGAACTCAACATGAGGCAGAGGTGATGGGTGGAACTACTGATTGATTACGAATGTGAAATTCGTTATCACCCAGGCAAAGCCAATGTAGTAGCTGATGCCCTCAGCCGAAAGGAATACTCGGGCCGCCGAGTAAGGTCATTAACCATGACAATCCATTCATAACTGTCTACACAAATTAAAGAGGCTCAACTGGAAGCCCTGCAACCATAGAATGTGACAGGTGAAGCTTTAAAAGGGATGGATAAGAACCTAGAAATCAAGGGTGACAGAATACGTTATCTCATGAATCGGATATGGACACCCAAGTTTGGGGGATTGAGGGACGTCGTCATGAGTGAAGCACACAAAACCCGATATTCCGTTCATCCCGGTTTAGACAAGATGTATATGGATCTCAAGAAACATTATTGGTGGCCGAACATGAAACCCGAAACTGCTGCCTTCGTGAGCAAGTTCCTGACTTGCGCCAAGGTCAAGGTAGAATATCAAAAGCCCTTGGTTCTGTTGAAACAACCAGAAATAACCAAGTGGAAGTGGGAGTGTATCAAAATGTATTTCATAACCAAGTTGCCCAAGAGAACGAGTGGTCAAAATACCATTCGGGTGGTCGTTGACAGGTTAACCAAATCTGCACACTTCCTACCAAATAAGGAAACAACCAAAATTGAATAGCTAACCAAGACATACATTAAGGAAATCGTGCGAGTGCATGGAGTACCAAATTCCATTATCTTCGGTAGGGATAGTCGATTTACCTCGCTGTTCTGGAAATTACTCCAGAAATCCTTGGGAAGTAGGTTGGACATGAGTACAACCTATCATCCAGGTATTAGTTTGAAGTTTAAATTTCACATTTTTAGAACCTACGAGTTGCAACATCCCGAGTTATAATAACATCATACGAGTTGTAACATCCCGACTCCCAAGTATTAATTTGAAGTTTAAACTTCACATTTTTAGAACCTACTCTACGAGTTGGTTTCCCCTAACTCGTCGTGTAGAGACGGATATGGTCGCTTGGTTTATCGAACCTACTCGATAAGTTGGAGGACCCCAACTCGATGAGTTGAAGCTGTTAATGAAAACCCTAATTTCTAGGGTTTTGTAACCTATTTATATGTTCATTAGCCACCCTTTTCCTCTCTTATCGTTCCCATTAGCCTTATAAACCATATTCGTGTGTTACCTCTCATTCTTGTGTGTGTAAAGACTTGGAAGGTGGTTGTTGCACTCTTGGGGAGGGAAGCTAGAAGGTTCAAGAGTTTGGAATGTGCAGGAGCTTGTAGATCCAGCAACTAATTTGTCTTGCCTTTCACTTGAAGGTAAAAAGTCATTTCCTTATCCAGTCACTCAATAGATCTCTTCATCCTATAGTTTTAGGCTATTCCTAGCGTAATCTTGAGTATTTTCCGGTATTGAGCACATTTTGGAGTGGGGAGTTCAGATCTAGACTCCTCTAATCCCTCTTAATCATAAAGTTATTGAATTTGTCAAGCTTTGGCCTTCTCCTTACCCTAAAACCTCTTCCTTATCTTGGTTTTGGCATTTTAGTGTTTGCATGCACGTAAAGTTTTCAACTTTACATGGAAACTATGTTGGGTTTTGAGCAATCTAACACTTCCTAAGTGTGCATGCAACCCTAATAAACCTTGGATCTATGTTTGTCTAAATACATGCAAAATAATAAATTTTCCAAGGTTTATAACCTATCTAACATGGCATGGGGAACATTTCAACATAAAAGAGTTAGAAGAGATTACATACCTTTTGGTGGGTTTGGTTCTAAGGAGTTTGAGGGCCAAGCACCAATAGTGTGAATGCCTCAAATGGAATCACAAGGAACCACAAACTCTTGGAAAACTTTGAGAGAGTATACACACTTGTATAAAATCGGCCACACACAAGCACACACACACTAGTTCACTAGTTTCCTCTTAGGCTCCATTTCATGCTCCATAAGCATGCTTATATAGTGTGCATGGTTAGGGTGAAACCCTAATAACCCATGTCTTTTCCTTTCCAAGGATCCATGGGTTAAAAGCTCCATGGATCATCCATGGACTTCCACATAAGCCTAGCCCATTAACAAATGAGTATTAGCCCACACTATATAAAACAAATAGCCCATAATCTAATTAGTCTTCCTTTTAATCTCTAAATTAATTCATAATTAATTTAAGACTAAAACTAATTAAATAACGTAACTTCATATTAATATATTATAACTCATAATATATTAATAAACATATGTGTATAACTCTCATAAAATTATCCATAATAGTTTGGATGAGATGCAACCCAAATGGACCATGCCGGTCGGGTCAAGTATATACCAAATAAGTTATGGACTTAGACACCTTATCCAACAGACTCCCACTTGGATAAGTCTAATAACTGTATTTGCCTATAACTTCAGGAACCAACCAGCAATCGTAGCTCTCGAAAACTCCCTCGAACTATGAAGACTCTGTTGAACTATGAAGCGCCATTTTAGATAAGTGATCACATAATCCTCTGTTCTCATGATATCAGCTGGACAAACACATGGAACTATGTCTTGCTTATTGTCTAGCAGTTGTTTCTCGATTTTTCCGATTTGTTTGACGAAGAACTTCACTAAACACATCGGTTTAGTTCTGACCAGGCCTGGTACATGGGTCAACACAAAATCATCGAGGGGCCCAGATATCGCTTCTATTTCTAGAAGGAACAGATAAACTTCGACTGATATGCTTGTTCTACTACTTATTGAATTGTACACAAAGGCACGTTTTATAACATCAAGTTACTGATGCGTTTACGTGCAATCAATGCACAACCAACTCATAGGTAACAACTCATATCTCTAGGTTTGAAGATTTATATGATATTATCATCTCACGATCACTCGAGATAAATTCCACGAAGTGATACAAGTGAGCGTGGGTTTATACCAATACTCATAACTTATGAGTACTCATGAATGTTGCAGCAACCATTGCCATGTCTAAACACCTTTAAGGCATCTACAAACCCAATTCATGACAATCTTGATTCATACCTACTTCCGACGTATGATCGATTGTGGAGGTTCGAATAAATTAATTATTATGGATGTCAAAACATGCAAAACTGAAACAATAGTCAATAATTGACAATGATAGTAACACTTTACTCATAAATAAATCAAAAATTTTATTCATCATCAAACGTCGATTACATTTTACAAGTTTCAGGAAAACTATCTAATCTGCAAAACTAATATCGTCCCTCAGCCCGATGCGTCTCGCATGCTGAAAATGCTTAACCCTCGTCAGTCCCTTCGTAAGGGGATCTGCAGGATTCTCATCCGACGATATCCTCCTTGTCACAAGGAGTCCTTCTTCAATCTTGTGTCTTATGAAGTGATATTTTCTGTCAATGTGTCGAGATCTGCCATGATCTCTTGGTTCCTTGGCTAAGGTAACCGCACTATTGTTGTCACAGAAAATCTCTATAGGTTCCTTAATAGCTGGTACAACTCCAAGGTCTCCGATGAAGTTCTTTAGCCATATCGCCTCCTTCGTTGCTTCACTCGTTGCTATATACTCTGATTCACAAGTCGAATCAGCCACCGTCTCCTGCTTGGAACTCTTCCAAGAGATTGCCCCTCCATTTAAGGTAAAGATCCAGCCTGACTTAGAGCGGAAATTATCCCTATCAGTCTGAAAACTAGCATCACTATACCCTAATACTCTCAAGTCATCACTGCCACCAAGGATAAGGATCCAATCCTTAGTCCTCCGCAGGTACTTGAGAATGTTCTTTACCGCGGTCCAATGAGCCTTGCCAGGGTTCCCCTGATACCTGCTGACCATGCTCAAAGCAAATACCACATCAGGACGGGTACAAGTCATAGCATACATGATCGAGCCAACTTCGGAAGCATACGGTAATTAGCTCATCTCAGCTATCTCTACCTCTGTATCCGGACTCTGAGTCTTACTCAGTTTGGTATTGCTTTGGATCGGTAAATCTCCTTTCTTGGAATTCTCCATGTTGAACCTTTTCAACACCTTATCCAAGTAGATACTCTGACTAAGTCCAATTAGTCTTCTACTCCTTTCTCTTAATATCCTTATCCCTAGGATATAGGTAGCCTCCCCTAGGTCCTTCATAGCAAAGCACTTCCCAAGCCAGGACTTAACCTCCTGCAAGGTTGGGATGTCATTTCCTATGAGTAGTATGTCATCCACATACAATACCAAGAAGCTAACTATACTCCCACTAGCTCTGACATACACTCGAGACTCATCTTCGCTTCTCGAGAATCCAAACTCTTTTACCTTCTCATCAAAACAAAGATTCCAGCTACGAGATGCTTGTTTTAATCCATAAATGGATTTCTCAAGCTTGCATATTCTATTGGGGTACTCTGCACTGACAAAACCCTCTAGCTGATTCATGTACACATCCTCAACCAACTTTCCGTTAAGGAAAGCGGTTTTGACATCCATTTGCCATATTTCATAATCATGAAATGCTGCAATGGCTAACATAACCCTAATAGACTTAATCTTTGCTACCGGCGAGAAGGTTTCATCATAATCAATACCTTGAGTTTGAGTGAAACCCTTCGCAACCAGTCGAGCCTTATAAGTATGCACTTTTCCTTCCATGTCTGTCTTCTTCTTGAAGATCCATTTGCACCCGACTGTTTTACGGCCTGGTACATTGTCAACCGAGTTCCAAACTTGATTGTCATACATGGACTGTATCTCGCTGTCCATAGCCTCCTTCCATTTAGCATACTCCGGGCCTGCCATGGCTTCCTTAACACTGCTAGGTTCATCAAAATTTACCAATGTACTATCACTGATAAATGTATCACCTTCCTTAGTAATATGAAAACCATAATAAAATGAAGGTGTGTTCCTAACCCGTGTAGAACGCCTTGGAGGTACAGACTTGTCAGCTGGATCAACAGGAGTTTCCTCCTCAGGTTGATTGCTAGTGTCTGAGGTTCCTTCACCAATTGATTCTTGAATTTCTTCAATATCAATCTGCCTCCCACTGTCTCCTTGGCTTATAAATTCTTTCTCGCGAAAGATCCCTCTTCGTACTACAAAGACCACATTCTCACTGGGTCTGTAGAAGAGGTAACCGAAGGATTTCTGTGGGTAGCCGATGAAAATACACCTTTCACTTCGGGGTTCAAGCTTATCATGAGTTTCACGCCTCACAAAAGCTTCGCAACCCCAAATTTTGATGTGGTCCAAATTGGGAACCTTCCCAATCCACATCTCATGAGGTGTTTTGGTAACCTTCTTTGTAGGGACTAGATTAAGGATATGGGCGGCAGTCTCTAAGGCATACCCCCAAAAAGAGATTGGTAACGAAACTCGACTCATCATAGAGCGAACCATGTCCAAAAAAGTTCGATTACACCTCTCAACTACACCATTCAGCTGTGGTGTCCTGGGAGGAGTCAATTGTGAGACAATCCCACACTCCTTAAGATAGTCAAGGAACTCGGTGCTAAGATACTCACCACCTCGATCGGATCGAAGCATCTTAATGTTCCTGCCCAATTGATTTTCTACTTCCTGTTTGAATTCCTTAAACCTTTCAAAGGTTTCTGACTTATGTTTGATTAAGTAGACATACCCATATCTACTAAAATCATCAATAAAAGTCACATAATACCGATTAGCATCCCTTGTGGCGGTTTTGAATGGCCCACATACATCAGTATGTATTAGGTCCAACAAACCCTCACCCCTCTCACAGGTTCCAGTGAAGGGTGATTTTGTCATCTTTCCAAGTAGACAAGATTCACAATTATCATCCGATTTAAGGTCAAATGATTCCAAGACTCCACTCTTTTGGAGTTGGCCTATGCGTTTCTTGTTTACATGTCCAAGACGGCAATGCCACAATGATGCTTTATCTAGGCTAGTAGAAGAATCAATATACAACACATTATTTCCTAAGTTGCCTACAATCGACAGAGTTTCATACACACCATCACAAGGTAATGCTTTAAAATAAAACACATTATTAAAGAAAACATTAATACCACCACATTCATTATCAAACGAAAAGGTAAAACCTTGTTTGTACAAAGCATGAAAAGAAATAATATTCCTTGCCATTTCAGACGAGTACACACATTTATTCAAATCTAATTTTAACCCATTATTAAGCAACAAAGTATAAACTCCAATCTTGGAAACAGGTGAAGCCTTCCTATTCCCCATGATTAAGTATAAACTCCAAGAGTTAGAGTATGTTGAGTAATTAGACAATATAGTGTAAATACCTACATAGGTGGGTTTCACTTTCCCATCCTTTAGATCCTGCAAGTACTTAGGGTAGTTTCGCTTCCAGTGTGCCTTTTCATGGCAATAAAAGCATTCAGCATCCTTGGGAATGGAAAAAGGAGTGGCAGACCCGTTCTTGGTCTTTGATGAGGAGCCTTCAAGAGACTTTCCCTTGGTACCCTTCGAAGGGTGCTTCCTCTTCTTCCCTTTGCCTTGCCCAATAGCTAAAACAGGGGTAGATGTTGGAGTAGGAGTAGTAGAGGTAACAACCGCTTTACCCTTAAGACCGAATTCCGCGGTCTTCAAGAGTCCTTGAAGCTTGCTGAGGGTAACTTCCTCCTTGTTCATATGATATGTCATTCGAAAATGATCATAACAAGAAGGCAAGGAGTGCAAAATGATGTCAATTTCCAACTCCTCAGGGATGTTAACATTCAGCTTCAGCAAACGGTCCACATACCTTTGCATATTTTGCATGTGGCCCGTGACGGATTCACCATCCTTCATGCGGGTAGTTATTACGGAGGAGATTATTTCATATCGCTCCTGACGAGCACTCTGATGGTACCTTTCCATCAGGTCTTGGTGCATCTCAAAAGGGTAGAAATCTTCATATGACTTTTGGAGCTCGGCTGTCATCGTGGCCATCATGATACATGCCACCTTAGTAGCATCTCTCTCATGAGTCCTGAATTCAGCGATCTCCTCAGGAGTAGCAGTAGACTCATCAAGTTCTTTTAACTTCTTATCGAGGACATATTCCTTGTCCTCATAACGAGTAACCATCCTGATGTTCGTAATCCAATCCATGAAGTTGGAACCATCATAGATGACCCTCCCACAAAGATTCATGAGAGAGAAAGAACCAGTTGGGTTAGAGCCTGAAGCATTAGTGTTGGAAGACATCTGAAAGAAGAGAGTAATTTTAGATTAGATATTTAGGATCCTTAATAAGACACCCAAATGTAATATTAAGGCTAGGATCCAATCACAATATATTACACTTAGAAGAGGGATGCCGTAATCTAAGTAATAATATATTTGAAAGGTAGGTGAATGATGATTCACCAATTTCCACCATGAAAACGAAATGATTTATTAGGTTTAATTGGATTTGAAATTCCTAGATTCTTTTGAGATTCATTGAACTTTTCAACGGCATGTTTCAATCTCGATTGTGCCCTTCAAGTTTTGTGACTGGGATGCCGAGGATTACAAAACAAGGTGTGAATAACCATGCTAATTCACTTGGTTCCCTTAATATTATCACCTAATCAATGTGCCGGTTAACCACACACGCTCCATTGATCTATGACAAACATTAAGTCACCCTTCGTGATCCTTACTAGTCCTAGTTAGTGTGCCGGTTAACCACACACGCTCCACCAACGACTTGGTAAGGTACAAAGTGTGAATTCCATGGACTAGCACCATGTTCACATTTTTCCTAAAATAACTAAGATTGGGAATTAAAAGAGTTTAGTTAATTTATAATATTCATTATACTTTTAATGAGGATTTAAAGTCATTGTTCTACCCGTTCGGCTAACGACCCTCCACCGATCAAGCAAACGGTGGGTGAGAGTATACACCCATTAAGTCGCCATTTTATAGGCAACACCCTTATACCCACCTTATAGACCGACTTCGTGAATGAGGCCTACTAACGGTAAAACGACTTATTTTTTATACATATATATAATAATTAACCATTAATGTTATAAATAGTATAAGGGTTGAATTTTAACTATTAAAACTCTAAGGGTTGGAATTAAAGTTTATTAAAGTGTGTGAAACTTTACAAATTCCAAAACTTGAGGGCAAGTTTTGTAACTTTGCAAAACTCTTCATTTCATAACTTATGAATTAAAGGTTCATAAAAATGAAGACTCTTCATTTTCATGTAACTTATGTGTTTTAAGTGTGTGTTAAATAAGAGTGACCTTTGGAAATCCATAACTTGAGGACAAATTATGGACTCCATTAAAACACATAAATGATCAAGAATTAATCCTAAACAATTCAGCAAATAATTCCTATCATTTTCTATATTCATAAGAGCATGAACATGATCATCAAAGATTCAAGAATTATATGAACACATAAAATCATGGAATTTTGATATATGCTATTGAAAATGGATTAGAACAACCATTACACTAACTAAAATAAGTTTTATAACACCAAAACAGTTTAGGGTAATGTTCCTAGTCCATTTCCAGCAGCAAAAGTCGAAAAACTGCACTCTTTCGATCCTACTCGTCGAGTGCTTGAACTTACTCGACGAGTGGGTTGAAGTTTGCCTTGGACTCGTCGAGTCCCCCCAATGGACTCGGCAGTCCACCATGCAGACATCAACGATTTCGACTTTTTCACTATTTTGCATCAAGTATTAAACAAGCAAGCTTAGGCTCTGATACCACTGTTGGGTTTTGAGCAATCTAACACTTCCTAAGTGTGCATGCAACCCTAATAAACCGTGGATCTATGTTTGTCTAAATACATGCAAAATAATAAATTTTCCAAGGTTTATAACCTATCTAACATGGCATGGGGAACATTTCAACATAAAAGAGTTAGAAGAGATTACATACCTTTTGGTGAGTTTGGTTCTAAGGAGTTTGAGGGCCAAGCACCAATAGTGTGAATGCCTCAAATGGAATCACAAGGAACCACAAACTCTTGGAAAACTTTGAGAGAGTATACACACTTGTATAAAATCGGCCACACACAAGCACACACACACTAGTTCACTAGTTTCCTCTTAGGCTCCATTTCATGCTCCATAAGCATGCTTATATAGTGTGCATGGTTAGGGTGAAACCCTAATAACCCATGTCTTTTCCTTTCCAAGGATCCATGGGTTAAAAGCTCCATGGATCATCCATGGACTTCCACATAAGCCTAGCCCATTAACAAATGAGTATTAGCCCACACTATATAAAACAAATAGCCCATAATCTAATTAGTCTTCCTTTTAATCTCTAAATTAATTCATAATTAATTTAAGACTAAAACTAATTAAATAACGTAACTTCATATTAATATATTATAACTCATAATATATTAATAAACATATGTGTATAACTCTCATAAAATTATCCATAATAGTTTGGATGAGATGCAACCCAAATGGACCATGCCGGTCGGGTCAAGTATATACCAAATAAGTTATGGACTTAGACACCTTATCCAACAGACTCCCACTTGGATAAGTCTAATAACTGTATTTGCCTATAACTTCAGGAACCAACCAGCAATCGTAGCTCTCGAAAACTCCCTCGAACTATGAAGACTCTGTTGAACTATGAAGCGCCATTTTAGATAAGTGATCACATAATCCTCTGTTCTCATGATATCAGCTGGACAAACACATGGAACTATGTCTTGCTTATTGTCTAGCAGTTGTTTCTCGATTTTTCCGATTTGTTTGACGAAGAACTTCACTGAACACATCGGTTTAGTTCTGACCAGGCCTGGTACATGGGTCAACACAAAATCATCGAGGGGCCCAGATATCGCTTCTATTTCTAGAAGGAACAGATAAACTTCGACTGATATGCTTGTTCTACTACTTATTGAATTGTACACAAAGGCACGTTTTATAACATCAAGTTACTGATGCGTTTACGTGCAATCAATGCACAACCAACTCATAGGTAACAACTCATATCTCTAGGTTTGAAGATTTATATGATATTATCATCTCACGATCACTCGAGATAAATTCCACGAAGTGATACAAGTGAGCGTGGGTTTATACCAATACTCATAACTTATGAGTACTCATGAATGTTGCAGCAACCATTGCCATGTCTAAACACCTTTAAGGCATCTACAAACCCAATTCATGACAATCTTGATTCATACCTACTTCCGACGTATGATCGATTGTGGAGGTTCGAATAAATTAATTATTATGGATGTCAAAACATGCAAAACTGAAACAATAGTCAACAATTGACAATGATAGTAACACTTTACTCATAAATAAATCACAAATTTTATTCATCATCAAACGTCGATTACATTTTACAAGTTTCAGGAAAACTATCTAATCTGCAAAACTAATATCGTCCCTCAGCCCGATGCGTCTCGCATGCTGAAAATGCTTAACCCTCGTCAGTCCCTTCGTAAGGGGATCTGCAGGATTCTCATCCGACGATATCCTCCTTGTCACAAGGAGTCCTTCTTCAATCTTGTGTCTTATGAAGTGATATTTTCTGTCAATGTGTCGAGATCTGCCATGATCTCTTGGTTCCTTGGCTAAGGTAACCGCACTATTGTTGTCACAGAAAATCTCTATAGGTTCCTTAATAGCTGGTACAACTCCAAGGTCTCCGATGAAGTTCTTTAGCCATATCGCCTCCTTCGTTGCTTCACTCGTTGCTATATACTCTGATTCACAAGTCGAATCAGCCACCGTCTCCTGCTTGGAACTCTTCCAAGAGATTGCCCCTCCATTTAAGGTAAAGATCCAGCCTGACTTAGAGCGGAAATTATCCCTATCAGTCTGAAAACTAGCATCACTATACCCTAATACTCTCAAGTCATCACTGCCACCAAGGATAAGGATCCAATCCTTAGTCCTCCGCAGGTACTTGAGAATGTTCTTTACCGCGGTCCAATGAGCCTTGCCAGGGTTCCCCTGATACCTGCTGACCATGCTCAAAGCAAATACCACATCAGGACGGGTACAAGTCATAGCATACATGATCGAGCCAACTTCGGAAGCATACGGTAATTAGCTCATCTCAGCTATCTCTGCCTCTGTATCCGGACTCTGAGTCTTACTCAGTTTGGTATTGCTTTGGATCGGTAAATCTCCTTTCTTGGAATTCTCCATGTTGAACCTTTTCAACACCTTATCCAAGTAGATACTCTGACTAAGTCCAATTAGTCTTCTACTCCTTTCTCTTAATATCCTTATCCCTAGGATATAGGTAGCCTCCCCTAGGTCCTTCATAGCAAAGCACTTCCCAAGCCAGGACTTAACCTCCTGCAAGGTTGGGATGTCATTTCCTATGAGTAGTATGTCATCCACATACAATACCAAGAAGCTAACTATACTCCCACTAGCTCTGACATACACTCGAGACTCATCTTCGCTTCTCGAGAATCCAAACTCTTTTACCTTCTCATCAAAACAAAGATTCCAGCTACGAGATGCTTGTTTTAATCCATAAATGGATTTCTCAAGCTTGCATATTCTATTGGGGTACTCTGCACTGACAAAACCCTCTAGCTGATTCATGTACACATCCTCAACCAACTTTCCGTTAAGGAAAGCGGTTTTGACATCCATTTGCCATATTTCATAATCATGAAATGCTGCAATGGCTAACATAACCCTAATAGACTTAATCTTTGCTACCGGCGAGAAGGTTTCATCATAATCAATACCTTGAGTTTGAGTGAAACCCTTCGCAACCAGTCGAGCCTTATAAGTATGCACTTTTCCTTCCATGTCTGTCTTCTTCTTGAAGATCCATTTGCACCCGACTGTTTTACGGCCTGGTACATTGTCAACCGAGTTCCAAACTTGATTGTCATACATGGACTGTATCTCGCTGTCCATAGCCTCCTTCCATTTAGCATACTCCGGGCCTGCCATGGCTTCCTTAACACTGCTAGGTTCATCAAAATTTACCAATGTACTATCACTGATAAATGTATCACCTTCCTTAGTAATATGAAAACCATAATAAAATGAAGGTGTGTTCCTAACCCGTGTAGAACGCCTTGGAGGTACAGACTTGTCAGCTGGATCAACAGGAGTTTCCTCCTCAGGTTGATTGCTAGTGTCTGAGGTTCCTTCACCAATTGATTCTTGAATTTCTTCAATATCAATCTGCCTCCCACTGTCTCCTTGGCTTATAAATTCTTTCTCGCGAAAGATCCCTCTTCGTACTACAAAGACCACATTCTCACTGGGTCTGTAGAAGAGGTAACCGAAGGATTTCTGTGGGTAGCCGATGAAAATACACCTTTCACTTCGGGGTTCAAGCTTATCATGAGTTTCACGCCTCACAAAAGCTTCGCAACCCCAAATTTTGATGTGGTCCAAATTGGGAACCTTCCCAATCCACATCTCATGAGGTGTTTTGGTAACCTTCTTTGTAGGGACTAGATTAAGGATATGGGCGGCAGTCTCTAAGGCATACCCCCAAAAAGAGATTGGTAACGAAACTCGACTCATCATAGAGCGAACCATGTCCAAAAAAGTTCGATTACACCTCTCAACTACACCATTCAGCTGTGGTGTCCTGGGAGGAGTCAATTGTGAGACAATCCCACACTCCTTAAGATAGTCAAGGAACTCGGTGCTAAGATACTCACCACCTCGATCGGATCGAAGCATCTTAATGTTCCTGCCCAATTGATTTTCTACTTCCTGTTTGAATTCCTTAAACCTTTCAAAGGTTTCTGACTTATGTTTGATTAAGTAGACATACCCATATCTACTAAAATCATCAATAAAAGTCACATAATACCGATTAGCATCCCTTGTGGCGGTTTTGAATGGCCCACATACATCAGTATGTATTAGGTCCAACAAACCCTCACCCCTCTCACAGGTTCCAGTGAAGGGTGATTTTGTCATCTTTCCAAGTAGACAAGATTCACAATTATCATCCGATTTAAGGTCAAATGATTCCAAGACTCCACTCTTTTGGAGTTGGCCTATGCGTTTCTTGTTTACATGTCCAAGACGGCAATGCCACAATGATGCTTTATCTAGGCTAGTAGAAGAATCAATATACAACACATTATTTCCTAAGTTGCCTACAATCGACAGAGTTTCATACACACCATCACAAGGTAATGCTTTAAAATAAAACACATTATTAAAGAAAACATTAATACCACCACATTCATTATCAAACGAAAAGGTAAAACCTTGTTTGTACAAAGCATGAAAAGAAATAATATTCCTTGCCATTTCAGACGAGTACACACATTTATTCAAATCTAATTTTAACCCATTATTAAGCAACAAAGTATAAACTCCAATCTTGGAAACAGGTGAAGCCTTCTTATTCCCCATGATTAAGTTTATCTTCCCGTGCTCCACATCCTCACTTCTTCTTAGGCCCTGCAAATCTGAACATATGTGAATACCACATCCTGTATCAAGCACCCAAGAGTTAGAGTATGTTGAGTAATTAGACAATATAGTGTAAATACCTGCATGGGTGGGTTTCACTTTCCCATCCTTTAGATCCTGCAAGTACTTAGGGTAGTTTCGCTTCCAGTGTGCCTTTTCATGGAAATAAAAGCATTCAACATCCTTGGGAATGGCAGAAGGAGTGACAGAACCGCTCTTGGTCTTTGATGAGGAGCCTTCAAGAGACTTTCCCTTGGTACCCTTCGAAGGGTGTTTCCTCTTCTTCCCTTTGCCATGCCCTATAGCTAAAACAGGGGTAGATGTTGGAGTAGGAGTAGTAGAGGTAACAACCGCCTTACCCTTAAGAACGGATTCCGCGGTCTTCAAGAGTCCTTGAAGCTTGCTGAGGGTAACTTCCTCCTTGTTCATATGATATGTCATTCGAAAATGATCATAACAAGAAGGCAAGGAGTGCAAAATGATGTCAATTTCCAACTCCTCAGGGATGTTAACATTCAGCTTCAGCAAACGGTCCACATACCTTTGCATATTTTGCATGTGGCCCGTGACGGATTCACCATCCTTCATGCGGGTAGTTATTACGGAGGAGATTATTTCATATCGCTCCTGACGAGCACTCTGATGGTACCTTTCCATCAGGTCTTGGTGCATCTCAAAAGGGTAGAAATCTTCATATGACTTTTGGAGCTCGGCTGTCATCGTGGCCATCATGATACATGCCACCTTAGTAGCATCTCTCTCATGAGTCCTGAATTCAGCGATCTCCTCAGGAGTAGCAGTAGACTCATCAAGTTCTTTTAACTTCTTATCGAGGACATATTCCTTGTCCTCATAACGAGTAACCATCCTGATGTTCGTAATCCAATCCATGAAGTTGGAACCATCATAGATGACCCTCCCACAAAGATTCATGAGAGAGAAAGAACCAGTTGGGTTAGAGCCTGAAGCATTAGTGTTGGAAGACATCTGAAAGAAGAGAGTAATTTTAGATTAGATATTTAGGATCCTTAATAAGACACCCAAATGTAATATTAAGGCTAGGATCCAATCACAATATATTACACTTAGAAGAGGGATGCCGTAATCTAAGTAATAATATATTTGAAAGGTAGGTGAATGATGATTCACCAATTTCCACCATGAAAACGAAATGATTTATTAGGTTTAATTGGATTTGAAATTCCTAGATTCTTTTGAGATTCATTGAACTTTTCAACGGCATGTTTCAATCTCGATTGTGCCCTTCAAGTTTTGTGACTGGGATGCCGAGGATTACAAAACAAGGTGTGAATAACCATGCTAATTCACTTGGTTCCCTTAATATTATCACCTAATCAATGTGCCGGTTAACCACACACGCTCCATTGATCTATGACAAACATTAAGTCACCCTTCGTGATCCTTACTAGTCCTAGTTAGTGTGCCGGTTAACCACACACGCTCCACCAACGACTTGGTAAGGTACAAAGTGTGAATTCCATGGACTAGCACCATGTTCACATTTTTCCTAAAATAACTAAGATTGGGAATTAAAAGAGTTTAGTTAATTTATAATATTCATTATACTTTTAATGAGGATTTAAAGTCATTGTTCTACCCGTTCGGCTAACGACCCTCCACCGATCAAGCAAACGGTGGGTGAGAGTATACACCCATTAAGTCGCCATTTTATAGGCAACACCCTTATACCCACCTTATAGACCGACTTCGTGAATGAGGCCTACTAACGGTAAAACGACTTATTTTTTATACATATATATAATAATTAACCATTAATGTTATAAATAGTATAAGGGTTGAATTTTAACTATTAAAACTCTAAGGGTTGGAATTAAAGTTTATTAAAGTGTGTGAAACTTTACAAATTCCAAAACTTGAGGGCAAGTTTTGTAACTTTGCAAAACTCTTCATTTCATAACTTATGAATTAAAGGTTCATAAAAATGAAGACTCTTCATTTTCATGTAACTTATGTGTTTTAAGTGTGTGTTAAATAAGAGTGACCTTTGGAAATCCATAACTTGAGGACAAATTATGGACTCCATTAAAACACATAAATGATCAAGAATTAATCCTAAACAATTCAGCAAATAATTCCTATCATTTTCTATATTCATAAGAGCATGAACATGATCATCAAAGATTCAAGAATTATATGAACACATAAAATCATGGAATTTTGATATATGCTATTGAAAATGGATTAGAACAACCATTACACTAACTAAAATAAGTTTTATAACACCAAAACAGTTTAGGGTAATGTTCCTAGTCCATTTCCAGCAGCAAAAGTCGAAAAACTGCACTCTTTCGATCCTACTCGTCGAGTGCTTGAACTTACTCGACGAGTGGGTTGAAGTTTGCCTTGGACTCGTCGAGTCCCCCCAATGGACTCGGCAGTCCACCATGCAGACATCAACGATTTCGACTTTTTCACTATTTTGCATCAAGTATTAAACAAGCAAGCTTAGGCTCTGATACCACTGTTGGGTTTTGAGCAATCTAACACTTCCTAAGTGTGCATGCAACCCTAATAAACCGTGGATCTATGTTTGTCTAAATACATGCAAAATAATAAATTTTCCAAGGTTTATAACCTATCTAACATGGCATGGGGAACATTTCAACATAAAAGAGTTAGAAGAGATTACATACCTTTTGGTGAGTTTGGTTCTAAGGAGTTTGAGGGCCAAGCACCAATAGTGTGAATGCCTCAAATGGAATCACAAGGAACCACAAACTCTTGGAAAACTTTGAGAGAGTATACACACTTGTATAAAATCGGCCACACACAAGCACACACACACTAGTTCACTAGTTTCCTCTTAGGCTCCATTTCATGCTCCATAAGCATGCTTATATAGTGTGCATGGTTAGGGTGAAACCCTAATAACCCATGTCTTTTCCTTTCCAAGGATCCATGGGTTAAAAGCTCCATGGATCATCCATGGACTTCCACATAAGCCTAGCCCATTAACAAATGAGTATTAGCCCACACTATATAAAACAAATAGCCCATAATCTAATTAGTCTTCCTTTTAATCTCTAAATTAATTCATAATTAATTTAAGACTAAAACTAATTAAATAACGTAACTTCATATTAATATATTATAACTCATAATATATTAATAAACATATGTGTATAACTCTCATAAAATTATCCATAATAGTTTGGATGAGATGCAACCCAAATGGACCATGCCGGTCGGGTCAAGTATATACCAAATAAGTTATGGACTTAGACACCTTATCCAACAGACTCCCACTTGGATAAGTCTAATAACTGTATTTGCCTATAACTTCAGGAACCAACCAGCAATCGTAGCTCTCGAAAACTCCCTCGAACTATGAAGACTCTGTTGAACTATGAAGCGCCATTTTAGATAAGTGATCACATAATCCTCTGTTCTCATGATATCAGCTGGACAAACACATGGAACTATGTCTTGCTTATTGTCTAGCAGTTGTTTCTCGATTTTTCCGATTTGTTTGACGAAGAACTTCACTGAACACATCGGTTTAGTTCTGACCAGGCCTGGTACATGGGTCAACACAAAATCATCGAGGGGCCCAGATATCGCTTCTATTTCTAGAAGGAACAGATAAACTTCGACTGATATGCTTGTTCTACTACTTATTGAATTGTACACAAAGGCACGTTTTATAACATCAAGTTACTGATGCGTTTACGTGCAATCAATGCACAACCAACTCATAGGTAACAACTCATATCTCTAGGTTTGAAGATTTATATGATATTATCATCTCACGATCACTCGAGATAAATTCCACGAAGTGATACAAGTGAGCGTGGGTTTATACCAATACTCATAACTTATGAGTACTCATGAATGTTGCAGCAACCATTGCCATGTCTAAACACCTTTAAGGCATCTACAAACCCAATTCATGACAATCTTGATTCATACCTACTTCCGACGTATGATCGATTGTGGAGGTTCGAATAAATTAATTATTATGGATGTCAAAACATGCAAAACTGAAACAATAGTCAACAATTGACAATGATAGTAACACTTTACTCATAAATAAATCACAAATTTTATTCATCATCAAACGTCGATTACATTTTACAAGTTTCAGGAAAACTATCTAATCTGCAAAACTAATATCGTCCCTCAGCCCGATGCGTCTCGCATGCTGAAAATGCTTAACCCTCGTCAGTCCCTTCGTAAGGGGATCTGCAGGATTCTCATCCGACGATATCCTCCTTGTCACAAGGAGTCCTTCTTCAATCTTGTGTCTTATGAAGTGATATTTTCTGTCAATGTGTCGAGATCTGCCATGATCTCTTGGTTCCTTGGCTAAGGTAACCGCACTATTGTTGTCACAGAAAATCTCTATAGGTTCCTTAATAGCTGGTACAACTCCAAGGTCTCCGATGAAGTTCTTTAGCCATATCGCCTCCTTCGTTGCTTCACTCGTTGCTATATACTCTGATTCACAAGTCGAATCAGCCACCGTCTCCTGCTTGGAACTCTTCCAAGAGATTGCCCCTCCATTTAAGGTAAAGATCCAGCCTGACTTAGAGCGGAAATTATCCCTATCAGTCTGAAAACTAGCATCACTATACCCTAATACTCTCAAGTCATCACTGCCACCAAGGATAAGGATCCAATCCTTAGTCCTCCGCAGGTACTTGAGAATGTTCTTTACCGCGGTCCAATGAGCCTTGCCAGGGTTCCCCTGATACCTGCTGACCATGCTCAAAGCAAATACCACATCAGGACGGGTACAAGTCATAGCATACATGATCGAGCCAACTTCGGAAGCATACGGTAATTAGCTCATCTCAGCTATCTCTGCCTCTGTACTCGGACTCTGAGTCTTACTCAGTTTGGTATTGCTTTGGATCGGTAAATCTCCTTTCTTGGAATTCTCCATGTTGAACCTTTTCAACACCTTATCCAAGTAGATACTCTGACTAAGTCCAATTAGTCTTCTACTCCTTTCTCTTAATATCCTTATCCCTAGGATATAGGTAGCCTCCCCTAGGTCCTTCATAGCAAAGCACTTCCCAAGCCAGGACTTAACCTCCTGCAAGGTTGGGATGTCATTTCCTATGAGTAGTATGTCATCCACATACAATACCAAGAAGCTAACTATACTCCCACTAGCTCTGACATACACTCGAGACTCATCTTCGCTTCTCGAGAATCCAAACTCTTTTACCTTCTCATCAAAACAAAGATTCCAGCTACGAGATGCTTGTTTTAATCCATAAATGGATTTCTCAAGCTTGCATATTCTATTGGGGTACTCTGCACTGACAAAACCCTCTAGCTGATTCATGTACACATCCTCAACCAACTTTCCGTTAAGGAAAGCGGTTTTGACATCCATTTGCCATATTTCATAATCATGAAATGCTGCAATGGCTAACATAACCCTAATAGACTTAATCTTTGCTACCGGCGAGAAGGTTTCATCATAATCAATACCTTGAGTTTGAGTGAAACCCTTCGCAACCAGTCGAGCCTTATAAGTATGCACTTTTCCTTCCATGTCTGTCTTCTTCTTGAAGATCCATTTGCACCAATAGTGTGAATGCCTCAAATGGAATCACAAAACACCACAAACTCTTGGAAAACTTTGAGAGAGTATACACACTTGTATAAAATCGGCCACACACAAGCACACACACACACACACTATTTCACTAGTTTCCTCTTAGGCTCCATTTCATGCTCCATAAGCATGCTTATATAGTGTGCATGGTTAGGGTGAAACCCTAATAACCCATGTCTTTTCCTTTCCAAGGATCCATGGGTTAAAAGCTCCATGGATCATCCATGGACTTCCACATAAGCCTAGCCCATTAACAAATGAGTATTAGCCCACACTATTTAAAACAAATAGCCCATAATCTAATTAGTCTTCCTTTTAATCTCTAAATTAATTCATAATTAATTTAAGACTAAAACTAATTAAATAACGTAACTTCATATTAATATATTATAACTCATAATATATTAATAAACATATGTGTATAACTCTCATAACATTATCCATAATAGTTTGGATGATATGCAACCCAAATGGACCATGTCGGTCGGGTCAAGTATATACCAAATAACTTATGGACTTAGACACCTTATCCAACAAACTATACTCTAGGAATCTAGATCTATAATTTGGAACCTTGGTTTAGCTTAGAAACATCTGAATGAAAAAGGGATTGAAGGAACTCGATGAGTTGCATAGTCAACTCGACAATTTAGATGAGGGTTTCCTGCTTTTTGGATTCTGCTTTAACTCGACGAGAGATTAGGGTTTTCCCCCGATCTTCTGGACACGGCATGGACTTGAAGAGTTGATCGGAAACTCGGCGAGTTAAATCGGGTTTTCACAATATCTGAGTTTTGGAGGAACTCGACGAGGCAGCAGGTGCACTCGATGAGTTAGGTCAACATGGACTATTGACCTTAACCGTTGACTTTGAATTTGACCAAGGGTTGACCAAGTTTGACTTCTAAGGGTATTTTTGTAACTTGGGATTTTATGGAATCAGTATATGATGGTTACAGGTAGTTGGGTTTGGAGCCAAGAGTTGGATTTTGATCTTCGTGATTTCAACACTACTTACGAGGTGAGTTTCCTCACTATACTTAAGTGTTGAAGTCACCAAGGCCGACCCTTTGGATTGTTATCCTGCTTTATTGTTACGTTTGATCTGTTAGATCGGTAACCTGGTAGATAGGATGGCTCTATGTGGTTATGATTAGTTAGACTGGTATCATGGTAGATAGGATGTTGCTATGCTTAGTGATCTATAAGATTGCTTTGTTTGTCTGTCGACTATTATATGATTATCTGATATATGTACACATGATTGATTGGTGGTTGAGGCTTATATGTTTTGTGCGAGAGCCAACAGACCAGGGCATTCCAACCCGATGGTTGTGGGCCGAGAGTATTCCATCCCGAGGATGATTGGACTCATAGTATCTGGGCATTTCAACCCAATGATTGTCGGTCGAGGGTTACCATCCCGAGGATGATTGGACCTATAATATGTTGGCATTCCAATCCGATGGTTTAGGGACTGGGGCATTCCAACCCAATGGTTGGTTGGGCCCATAGTATATTATATGTGTGTTATTTGTTGTGCGGGTATTATGGGGGACCTCACTAAGCTTCGGGCTTACAGTTTTGGATTTTGTTTCGGGTGCTTCGGATGATCGCAGGAAGGTGAAGGCATGATCGTGCACCTCCTCACATTTTTATGATTATGTTCTAGGATACTCTGATATGAAACTATTTAGAAAACATTTTGTAATAAATATTGGTTTTTGAATGCTTGAAAAAGTTTTTAATTTTCATGAATTTTATGGATGTTACACGAGTCCTGAAGGTTGTCTTCTGCACATCCTCATTCTCGACCCTCATCCGGTGATACCATGATCGATAATCAATCTTGGAAAACCAAGATGCATCCTAGAGCTGATGAATCAACTCATCAATCATCGAGGTTGGATAATAGTTTTTCAATATTAGCTTATTTAAATCCTAATAATCAATGCACATCCTGTGTCAACTATCCTTCTTCTTCACAAACAGGATCGGCGCTCCCTATAGAGAACTACTCGAATGAATAAAAACCTTTTCTAGCAGCTCCTGCAACTGCGTAGACAACTCTTGCATCATAGGCGGTGCCAGGCGATACGGCGCCTTGGCTATCGGAGCCACACCAGGTATCAAATCAATCCGAAACTAAACCTGCCTCTCGGGAGGCACTCACGGAAAATCCTCTGGGAAAACATTAGGCAAATACCACACAATAGGTACCTTGTTCAACTATATCATGGCCTCAACCTGCATGTCAGAAACATAAGCTAAGAACCCATAACAACCTTGATGCAGATATCTCTTGGCCCTTGCGGCTCTCTCACCGGTAATAACCATTTCTCCCCTTATTAGGCTTCGAATTCTCACCAGTTGTTGCTCGTAATCAATCATGGCTCCATTGAGGCCAAACTAATCCATCCCAATGATAAAATTCAATCCTCTTAAGGGGATCAACACCAAGGCAAGAACAACCATAATACAGATAGAATCGAAAAGAGAAATTGGTACATACCTACAACATTGCCTGCGGTAATCTGGATCTCTCCTGCATGTCACTACAAAGACCGACTCCTATCTGTTGGGGCTCCTGCCCTACTCTCTCATGCATCAGAAATCCACAAAATGTTCAGAGCAAACGTGCTTACTTGCCCTCCCCTCACCGCCGAGTAGTCGACATTCTTGTGGCCCACCTGATTGCAGTGAAAACACAATGGGCTTACCGCTTGCGGGTAGTCCTTACTGACGTGAGCATCCCCTCCACACTTGTAGCAGCCTAAACCCCTGGAACAACAAAATCCCTCATGCAGTTTCCCGCATGTGCCACACTGACTTCGGCCCTTTCGGCCTACCAATCGTTGACCTGAAATCTTGGGCCTCTTCCAGGGACTCTCCAAAGTATACACCTAATATGACCTCCTCTTCTCAATGTGATCCAAATTAACCTCCCGCTCTCAGGCTCTAGAAATCATATCATTCAGGATCTCACACCCTAAAATACTCACGAACTTCCTAATGTCATTCTGTAGCATATCGTGGTACCTCACTTTCTTCATCTCCTCATCTGTTACATATTGCGGTACTAGCAAAGCCCTCTCCCAGATTTGGTAGTGATCTCTACCACAGTCTCCATAGTTTGGCGGAGATCCAGAAAATCTTGCGCCAACTATCGTACCTAAATTGCTGGTTCAAACTCAGCTCAGAATCTGGTAGAGAAGTCATCCCATGACATGACATCGACTGCGCGAACGCCTAACTCACTACAGATCTCTTCCCACCAATCACGTGCCCAATCCTTCAATAGGCAAGAAGCATATCTGACCTTCGCCTCCACGGGGCAAAAATGCATCTTGAATGTGTGTTCCATATCTGCTAACCACCTCCTACTAAAAATGGAGTCCCTCTCCCCGTGAAACGCAGGAGCTCCACAAGCACAGAACTCCTGGAAAGTCAGTGTGCGAGCTCCAATGATAGCCATAACCACTATATGGAACGCGGCCAAGAGCTCATCCACTATCTCCGATACACGACGAGAAACCTCTGATGAAATAAACTCTCGCAACTTCTCGAAAATTGGCTCAACATCCACTCCTGAGCTAGAACCCGAACATGTACCATCTCCGTGAGAGCTCATCTCCAATCTCAAATACAACATTCCAACAGTCAAACATAACCAAGGGTCCTTTCCCATAAGCTTCTTAGATTCTCCAAGACTTCTCACTGACTCGAGTATGAATCATGTGCTTCCAGTAGTACAGGCCCAATACCACCTTCCACACCTATCCATACTTTCCTCGGCAATCATCTCAAATACTCCAAGTCACTTTCTCAAAGCATTATGCCAGCACTCATTGAACCATCCTGCTAAACTTCTAAAACATAATCTAGGCTTTCCAAGGTTCCCGAACCCACCCCGTCCTCAACTGTTGAAAGACTCTTCATGATGCCAATTAACCACTACATGAATACCATCACATGTGAAGAGGTTCAGATAATCCTTCGAGTAAAGGAATCATCCCTACAATGGTTAGACTCAAACGAGAGCTGCGCAATAGGGTCAAATCCAGCACTCTGAGATTATTCAACCCTAGTCACATGTGACTTAATGTATTTATCTAGTAGTTAACTCCCATCACTCGAAGTCCCACAAAGCACAAAGCAAGCAACACTCACAAAAAAACGGAAAAATCTAACCAAACAAGCCATTCAATCCTCTTACCAGGAATCTATACTAACATCTAATTCAAAGGCTTATACAATCAGGCATAACCTAAACAGGCCATCCTACTACTGGCTGATCTGTTCTAGCATGCAAATTTACAAGCTCATATAGCATACAAAAGCATCTCTCCAAGATCCTTAGCTCTAATCTAGCATGTGAATCACATAATCGATCATAACATTTCACATAACAAACATGTAATAGTATTTTGGGAACCACTTACTTGAGCTCGGATGATTGCACGCATCACACACCTTGTTCTTTTCATTGTTCTCTTCACTTTTCAAATTCTTTTCCAAACTTCTTCTTATAAAATGATTTTACTTTTGAAAATTCCCATACCATGTCCTTAGTTTCAGTTCAGACACACCCCAGAGTATGTGTAACATCTCAATTTTCAAGGCCAAAAATTTCATTTTTAATTACGAGATTCATAACATAGTTTACCAAATATTGCCAATGTCATATCATTTTATAAAAATCATTACAAAGTGTCTGAAAACCATATCATCAAAAGTAATAAAAATTAGAGTACAATCCCAGAAAACTCTATGTGAAAACCATATGTGTATGTGATGCGCTGCTACACCGCCGATTCCTTCCCCTTAGACGAAGAGCTACCTGAAACCAAAACTAAAACTGTAAGCATAAAGCTTAGTGAGTTCCCCCGTCATACCCATACCATATAATGCATATTTGTTGGTAACTTCCAACCGGTAACTGGGAACTATCCTCCCCTTTGATATTTTTCAACCGATAACTACGAGCTACCCTCCCCTTCGGTATCTTTCAACCGGTTACTGGGAACTACCCTCCCCTTCGGTATCTTTCAACAGGTAACCGGGAGCTACCCTCCCCTTCGGTATCTTTCAACCAGTATCCGGGGACTATTTTACCCCTGCTATTACTAATACATATCAAGCACAATAAGCATATCAAATACAATGATCATATCAAGCACAATAATCATATCGCATCAATCCTAGATAATTATCACAAAGACAACCATCTATGCAACACCCTTGCTGGTGGGTCGGCATTGTGGCCGTAGACCCACCCCCACTAGAAGGAAACTTACTTCTAAGTCATGTAGTGTCTGCACTGTCCTCAGTGTGAAAGTTGGCTCTCCTTGCCTCCTTGATCCATACACGACAACCCCCTCTAATTTATCAACTTGTACTCACAATCTCTAAAATGGTCAACTCAAATCCAGGTCAAAGTCAAACCCTGGTCAAGTCAACTCTTTGGTTGACCAAACTTGTCGAGTCCCTTCGTCCAAAGAATACTAAAAACCCATCCCCACTCGTCGAGTCTAGCAAGAGCTCGACAAGTTCACCCTCAACAACACTTCAGTCAATCTTCAACCGACTCGCCGAGTTCTTCCTTGAACTCGTCGAGTTCATCTTTAGCATATGAAAGTGTCCGGTCTATGACTCACCGAGTTGTATGAACAACCCGTCGAGTCCATCTTCATGGTTTGGGGGATTGCCTTGGACTCGTCGAGTCCCAAGAACAACTCGTCGAGTCCTATGATTCCCAGGTCCCTTATGATTCTAAACAAGTAAGGGACCTTCTATCCTAACATCTGGCCCAACAACATAAAGGATTTGGTGGTCATTACACCCTGACTCACCAAGTCCATCCTTGACCATTACTATACAGTCGATTTGAATGGGTTAACACATCAAAACCGTAGATCTGGCCTCCTAGTATCCATTTTACACGTAAAGCTTCGAACTTGGTGTACATGCATGGGGCCTTTGGCTTAAAAATCCATGAAAGAAGGTCTATAAGATGCATGGGGTGTTTATGGCAACAAAGTTGGCATCTTTATGCCATAAAGACGCCTAATGGCCCAAATCTGAAGTGCAAAACTTACTTCCACACTCAAACCCGAATACAACCTCACTAAGGCTTACAAAATGTAGAAATTGGTCCAAGATCAAAATCTAAGCAAGTAATAGCCAAGGTTTCAGCTTTATACCTCAAACAAGCTGGAAATGTGCTCAAAACTCTGGATCTTCTTGTTTCCTCTTGATCTCACAAGCCTCCTTCTTCACTCTAAGCTCCAACCACACAAAATAACACCACAAGGCTTAAGAACACACAATAAATAGCTAGGGTTTGAGTTAGGGTTTGCTCTGGGCGATGGGGACCGAGTTGGGGCGATATAAGGTATTTAAATAGGGTGCAAACCCTCAATTTAGGGTTTCACTCAGCAGCACCTAGTCATCTAGTCGGTCTTCCAACTCGTCAAGTAGACTACTTAAACTCCCCGCGGATCATGATCCTACTCGACGAGTTGAGCCTCCAACTTATCAAGTCCCATAGAAATATAAATCTTCCTTAATTAAATGCATACTAGGAATCAGGTGTTACAAATCTCCCCCACTTATTTTAGACTTTGTCCTCGAAGTCTGTTGTCCGGCCCTAAAAAAGCATGAGGTAATGCTCCCTCATCTCGTCCTCCGGTTCCGAGGTCCATTCCGAGCCCTTGCGGTGCTGCCACTGCACCTTTACCAGCTCCGCTCTCTTGTTCCTCAGATCCTTCGACTTCCTGTCAAGGATCGGCACTGGTCGTTCGATGTAATTCAGGATCTCATCCACCAAAATATCCTCTAATGGTACCACTTCAGAATCATCCACCAAACACTTCCGTACTTGAGATATGTGAAAAGTAATATGAATCTGAATGAGTTTGGCTGGTAGATCCAACCTATATGTCACCTTGCCCACCCGGGCTACAACCCTGAAGGGTCCGACATACCTGGGGCCCAGCTTGCCCTGCTTCCTGAATCGAATGATGCCCTTCCAAGGTGACACTTTCAGAAGAACCATATCCCCGACCCAGAATTCTAGGTCCGATCAATGCTTGTTGGCATAGCTCTTCTATCGTCTCTGGGCAATCTGAAGCCTACTCCGAGCTTGGTGGATCCTCTCCAAAGTCTTGAGTACCACTTTGGTATTCCCCATGACCCTCTGACCCACCTCACCCCAGGATATTGGGGTCCTACACTTCCTCCCATACAACATTTCGAAAGGAGGACGGTCGATACTTGCATGATAGCTATTATTATAGGAGAACTCCGCCAGTGAAAGGTAAATATCCAAACTACCACTGAAGTCCAAAACACACGCCCACAACATATCCTCTAAAGCCTGGATGGTCCGCTCACTCTAACCATCCGTCTACACGTGAAAGGTGGTGCTAAAGTGCATACAAGTACCCAGATCGTTATGAAACCTCTTCTAGAACTTGGAAGTGAATCGTACATCCCTGTCAGAAATAACTGAAACTAGCACCCCGTGTCGTACCACTACCTCCCTGATATAGATGTCAGCCAACCTTTCAGCCGAAATGCTCTCCTGAATCAGAATAAAATGTGCACTCTTGGTCAATTGATCAACGATTACCCAAATCAAATTCACTCCATGCGCGGTCTTGGGAAGATTCATGATAAAATCCATAGTGATATCCTCCCATTTCCACAGTGGGACATCCAATGGTCGGACCTTGCCGTGAGGTTTCTGGTGCTCAGCCTTGACCTTCCTGCAGGTCAGGCACCTCTCCACAAACCAAGCTACGTCCCTCTTCATACAGGCCACCAATAATCCAGACGAAGATCCTTGTACATCTTCATCACAACGGGATGGATAGAAAACATGGATTTGTGCGCCTCCTCTATCAATACCTGGCACACACCTCCATGATATCGGACCCACACCCTACGATGAAGAGTCAACAATCCAAGACTATCATAGTCTAAGGAGGAAACTTGACCCACAATATACTCGCTCTTCCGATGTTCCTCCTTCATAGCCTCCTGTTGGGCCTCTCGAATCTGCTCTAGCAGTGGAGTCACAACTGCCATCCCCATGCAGATATCCCAAATCGGTGCTGCCTTACAGCTAAGCATGTCGGCCACGACATTGGCCTTCCCTGGATGGTAGAGGATCTCATAGTCGTAATCCTATACCACATCAAGCCACTGACACTGCCTCATATTCAGATCTGGTTGATCCATAAGATACCTCAGGCTCTTATGGTCCATGTAGATGGTACAACGAACCCCATATAGGTAATGACGCCAAATCTTGAGGGTGAAAACAACAGCCACCAACTCTAAATCATGTGTCGGGTAGCTCGTTTCATGAGGCTTCAACTGCCTCGAAGTGTAAGCGATCACATGTTCTCTCTGCATCAATACCGCGCCCAAACTTGAGATGGACGCATCACAATATACTACAAAATCCTCCATTCCCTCCGGTAGGGCTAAGGTTGGTGCCTTGCACAATCTCTGCCTCAATGTCTCAAGTGCGGTCTGCTGCTCATTCCACCAACAAAATACCACGGCTTTCCTCGTCAATCGGGTCAGGGACACGGATATCTTGGAGAAGTCTTGATTGAATCTCTGATAATACCCTTCCAATCCCAGAAAGCTCTGAATCTCATATGGAGACCACGGAACCTCCCATCTTATCACGGCCTCCACCTTGGCCGAGTCAACCGAAATACCGTCGTGGTTAACAAGGTGCCCAAGAAACTGCACCTCATGCAACCAGAACTCACACTTGAAGAACTTAGCATATAAACTTTCCCTCCATAGGGTACCCACAACCTCCCGCAAGTGCTCCCCATGTTGCTCTCGCGTCTTGGAATAAACCAAGATATCATCGATGAGAACTATCACACACCGATCCAACATCGATCTGCACACGTAGTTTATGAGATCCATGAATGCGGCAGGAGCATTGGTGAGACCGAAAGGCATCACCACAAACTTATAGTGACCATAACGCATCCAAAAAACAGTCTTCTGCACATCCTCCTCTCTAACCCTCATATGATGATAACCTGAATGCAAATCAATCTTGGAGAACCAATATGCTCCCTGTAGTTGGTCAAAGAGGTCATCAATCCTTGGGAGTGGGTAATGGTTCTTCACCGTTACCTTATTCAGCTCCGACAATCTATACACATCCGATGCGACCCGTCCTTCTTCTTTACAAATCAAATCGAGGATCCCCATGGTGAACTGCTCGGTCTAATGAATCCCTTGTCTAACAGCTCCTGCAGCTGTGTGGACAACTCCTACATCTCAGGAGGAGCTAACCGATATGGTGCCTTGGCTATTGGTGCCTCACCAGGGACTAGGTCGATCCTAAACTCTACCTGCCTCTCCGGAGGTATCCCAGGCAATTCCTCAAGGAATACATCCGTGAACTCTCATACCACTGGCACATCTCCCACCGTCATCTTACCTGCCTCCCAGGTATCCATAACATAGGCGACATATCCTGCGCAACCCTACTAGAGGTAACGCCTAGCCCTTGTTAATGAGCATAAGGCTGGTCCTCGTTGTGTCCTCTCGCCCTAAATCACCAGCTCTCCCCCACTTGGGGTTCTGATCCGCACCAACATCCGCGCGCAGTCAATCACCACCCCCATTGGGGCTTAGCCAATCCATACCTATAATAACTTTGTTCCCCCGTAAAGGTATGGTAATCAAATCCACCAAGTAGCACTCCTCGTACAACCTCAGGACACAGTCCATGAAAACTTCTGATGCTTGCAGAGACCAGTCATCTGCAATATCGACCTCTAGAGAGAAATCTAACGTGCCCAAGGACTCAGGAAACCTCTTGCTAAGTGCAAGAGAGACAAACGATCGGGTAGCACCCGAATCAAACAACAATTAAACTGGGATACTGTTCACATGGAACGATCCTAAATAAAGCACACATATAACATATCAAAATCATAGCAACATAACATAAAATATTAAAGAGAAGAAAACATGTCCGTCACCACATCAGGTGCAGCGCATGCCTTCTCGGCTGTCAACTGGAAAGCTCGGCTCCTCACCACTGGACACTCTGGCTTGACCTTCCGGCCATCCGTAACTCGTGTTGCCGCAGGAGTTGGCGTTGCTGCTGCTGTCAACCTGGGGCAGTTAGCCTTTTTATGGCCCTTCTGATTGCAATGGAAGCAAATCAGGTCTGACATCTGAACAGTGGGGGCAGGGGCAGTACAATCCCTGCCAAAATGCCTAGTTTTTGTCGCATTTATAACAACCTGAACCCGACCCAGTGCGGCAGACTCCCTCATGAGACCTACTACATTTCCCATAGTGGTCCCAGCCCTGCTCGCCCTTCGTCCTAGCGTCGAATCCCTTGGGTTTCTTCCCTGAAACCCCAACAACCTGCCCAGTCTCCACTTTCCTCTTCCTGAGGTTCTCTAAATCAATATATCTCTCCTTCGCTCTGAGAATCATGGAATCCAGAGTTGAGGTAGTAGAATAGCTAACATGATCCCGAATGTCATCCCTCAACATATCATGATAGGGGGTCTTCCACATCTCCTCATCCTATGCGTACTGAGGTACCAACAAGGCCCTCTCTCGAAACCTGGCAGTGATCTCCGCCACAATCTCGGTTGTCTCTCATATCAAGACACTCCTTGGCTAGCTGCTGAAGCTCCACATCTGGCGCAAACTCCACCCTGAACCGGGTCACAAAATCTGACCAAGTCATAGCCTCGATGGTTGGGGCTCCCAGCGAGTCACCAACTAACTCCCACCAATCTCTAGCTCTATCCCTCAAACATATCGCAGTAAAGCGGACCTTCGACCCCTCCGGGCAGAAACTCGTCAACTGTGCAGACTCAATTTCCGCAATCGATCTCATGGCAGCAATGGTGTCCTTCACCCCGTGAAAGTCCGGCGCACCACTCCCCTTGAAGTCCAGAGGAGATCCTCCATCAGCTCAATAATCCCCTCCTTGATTGACTTGAAAATGCGTTGGGTCGCCTCAAGGATACCTCTCGTGATCTCAGATGCGATGAACTCGCATAGCCCGTCATCGACTTGCTCGGACCTTGCACCCGAGCTCGATCCTGATCCTGATCTAGATCCATAACCTCCCGCTCCATGTCGTGTGACCACCATAATAAAAATAAAACACGAAAACATCAGGATCATACATACTTTCGAGAGATCTCACACACTCCCCAAGTTTCCTGGTTCTATCTTGGCCCTCCTTGACTCGAGTACGGATCCTCTGCTTTCAGTAGTACAGGCCCATACTACCTTCAACACCTATCCATACTTTCCTCAAGGATTGCCTCAAATTCACTAAGTCCCTTAAGCATTATCTGTTTCTAACTGATCTCATCCTAGGCTTTCCTAGGGCACCCTCCGACCTATCTCCTCCATCAGCTGCACTAAGGGTCCCTACCACCTTTCCTTAACTAGCTTGCGAATATTGTTACATATTTGCTTACTAGTTAGTTAAAGTTAGCCAGAACCCCTATAGCACAAAGCAAGAAGCATCCGTGCATTGAGCAACTAAATCTAGCATAACCTAATCAGCCTATCTCACTGCTAACTAACAACTCTAACATACGGCTCAATGAGCTCCTATAGCAGGCATACGAGTCATCCTTCCTAGACCCTTAACCTTATTTTAGTATGCAATTCTCATAAACACATAACAGACATACAAGGCATCCTGCTAGATCCTTAGCCCTAATCTAGCATGTAGTTCTCATAATCATATCATATAACTTAACAAGTATGGGTATCTTGGGAAAACTTACTTGAGCTCGGCCGGTCGCACGCATTACACACCTTGTTCTTTCTCAAAACTCTTTAATTTATATTTTAGAAAAACTATTTCCTTGTAAAAATCTTTCAAGCCCTCGGTTTGAGTTCAAATACCCCTGAGGATGTGTCTGAATCCCTCAAACCAAGGCTCTGTTACCAACTTGTAACATCCCAATTTTAAAGGCCAAAATTTTCATTTTTAATTACGAGATTCATAACATAGTTTACCAAACATTACCAATGTCATATCAATTTATCAAAAGCATTACAACGTGTTTGAAAACCATATCATCAAAGTAATAAAAATCAGAGTACAATTCTAGAAATCTCTACACGGAAACTACATGCGTGTGTGATGCGCTGCTACACCTCCGACTCCTTTCCCTTAGACTAAGAGGTACCTGAAACCAAAATTGAAACTGTAAGCATAAAGCTTAGTGATTTCCCCCATCATACCCATACCAAATAATGCATATTCATCGGTATCTTCCAATTGGGAACTGGGAACTATCCTCCCCTTCGGTATCTTTCAACCGGTAAGTGGGAGCTACCTTATCCTTGGTATCTTTCAACAGGTAACTGGGAACTACCCTCCCCTTCGGTATCTTTCAACCGGTAATCGGGAGCTACCCTCCCCTTCGGTATCTTTCAACCGGTATCCGGGGACTATTTCACCCCTACTAAGCATATCAAATATAATGATCATATCAAGTACAGTAATCATATCGCACATCAATCCTAGATGATTATCACAAAGACAACCATCTGTACAACGCCCTTGCTGGTGGGTCGGCATTGTGGTCGTAGACCCACCCCTACTAGAAGGAAACTCACCTCCAAGTTGTGTAGTATCTTCACTGTCCTTAGTGTGAAGGTCGGCTCTCCTCGCCTCCTCAATCCTTACACGACAACCCCTCTAAGTTATCAACTTGTACTCACAGCCCCTAGAAAGTTCAACTCGAATCCAGGTCAAAGTCAAAGTCAAACCCTGGTCAAGTTAACTCTTTGGTTGACCAAACTTGCTGAGTTGGTTCGCCAACTCGTCGAGTCCCTTCATCCACAAAATACTACAAACCCGTCCCCACTCTTCGAGTCTAGAAAGAGCTCAACGAGTTCACCTTCAACAACACTTCATTCAATCTTCAACCGACTTGACAAATAATATAATTGAGGTGATCCGGGAGTTCGGGTTGTGTCTTGGAGCCAAGGCGTATATCAGTAAAGTGGCAGTTCGAGCTTTTTCTGAATTTGGATATTCGTCCGGAAGGTTTTAAGGTGAGGATAAGTTGCTAGATGTGTAGAGCTTCTCGCCACCTTTCTATGGATATAAATAACGTCAAAAATGGAGTTGAAACAAAGAAGTTTTGGCCGTTTGAATTCGGAGTAATTTAGGTGAGTGATCGTTGACTTGTTGACCAAGATCATTTAAGGCTCATGACGTGATCATGAAGTTCTCACGACGTAAGAAGCGCCTGATGCACCAAAACCCTAATTTTTGGGTATTTAAAGGAATAGGATGATTAGGGTTGCTTATCCTCAACCTCTTTCACACCCAAGACCTCTAGAAACCCTAATCTCAGCCCCCATTGAATTCCTTGGTCGTTCTTGGTGTTATTCAAGAGATTTTGAAGCTTTGAAGCCCTTGGTAGAAGAAGAAGGTCATTGGTGGCACATTTGTTAGCTTCTTGGTTGCTTCCTCAGCTAGTTCTGGAGCTTTTGGACCTTTGTAATTCCTCAAGCTCATGTCTTTCCTTTCCTTGCTTGCTAGATCTAAGTTTCCATGCATTTTATGGCTTGTAATGTTGGTTAGCATGCATGGAATCCATAAACTTGGCAACTTTATGGATTATGATGGTATCTTAAGGCATATAAGTTCTAGATATGGATTTTAGGCATGGTTTTGGACTCCATGTTTGAGTCTTGGACCTTTTTCCTTCATTTTGTGCCCTAGTTGATATTGGTACATGTATTGGACATGCATATCCAAAAAGCTTTGATTTTTATGGTCCTTTGGGTCAAGAAAGACCCTCTAGACTATCCCATGTCAAGGCTTAATGGATTAGGAGTTTAATGCTCATTTTTGGTCAGATATGGACTCAAGACGTAAGGGATAAGACCTCATGACGTAAGAGTATATCCGAGGAAGTTTCTGGGAAGAAATCACGAACTCACGATGTGAGCATAAGGTGCCCACGACATGATCATCTCATGCACATGTTTTGGACTCGTTGAGTGTTAGCTAGTTTGGTATGGGACTTATTCTTTGGCTTGGGCTCATAATGGACTAAGGATCTTAACATAATGGACTTTTGGTTGGGCTTGCCTTGCTAGGCTTTCCTTAATGGGCCTTGGATGGTGAATTAGGCCTTAGTGTGCCTAATGGAGTTGGGCCTTGTTTAGGCCCAATGAGCTTGGGTTGATTGTGGGCTTGGTTAGTTGGACCATTTATGGGATTAGTGCTTGGTGGTTTTGCCATAGGTAATTATTAAAGAATGGTTTGGTTGTTTGGTTCAGTTTGTGGAAGCTGATTTGTAGCAGCTGCCGTAATTGTGGGATTTATTTGTCGCTCGAGGTGAGTTGTCCTCACTATACTAATAGGGTCGAAGGCACCAATGTCGGACCTTTTTGGATTGTTATCTTGGTTATTGCATGATGATATTATTAGTGACCTGTTAGGTCGGTATCCTGGTATATAGGATGATGATATGTTAGTGACCTGTTAGGTCGGTATCCTGGTATATAAAATGATGCTGTGATTAGTGATCTGTTAGATCGGTTTGACTGTTTATACATGCTAGCTATTTTATAATATTTATGTGATTGATAGTGTATGTGGGGTTGGGTTGAGGCGGACTTGCTTTATGTTGAAGGCCAACAAACCTAGGGTGGACTGGATAGATTGCAGACCCATTAGGGCATATCAGTTAGAACGAAGGCCCGGAGAACGGTCCAGACAGGCTGAAGGCCTGGATGGGTGGACCAAACATGTTAAAGGTTCTGAGACTGGTCCAGGTAGACCGCAAGCCCGGTGAGGGCAATCCATTCTACTATAGACTCTATATGCATGTTGTTTGTTTGCTATGATATGGTTATGGTTTATATAGCATTGGTATTTTGGGGGAACTCACTGAGCTTCCGACTTACAGTTTTGGATTTTGTTTCAGTTACTTCGGATGATCACGGAAAGGCGAAGGCTTGATCGTGCACCTCCTCACATTTTATGTTTTTGATTTCTGGGATACTCTGATATGAAACTATTTTGAAAACATTTGTAATTGTTTTTGAATGCTTGAAAAAGTTTTATATTTTTATGAATTTTATGGATGTTACAATAAACCTATCAAACTTGACTTCCAATATTTCAAAAAAAAAACATTGTATCAACAAAATTTAAAAGCAAACCAACATCAAAAATTATTATTTGTTTGTTAAAACCAAAACCAACTCACTTCTCCACTTTTGGAACTAAAAGTGGACTTTCCTCTCCGGTTGATTTTATTTTAGATTTTGTTGAACTGAAATCATCTCCACACTCCATGTCATAAATTTCATGGAGGTTGCACTTCAAATCATTCGATATTTTGATAGGATTGGTTGCGGTTGATTTATCAACAGTTGAGGGTGTAAAACTCTCATTCGTTTTTGAGATCACATCCTAAATTTTAAAAACATAAGTTGGTAATTGGAATAATTAAATATAAATAAAAGTTAATATGGGAATCGAAATACCTTTTGAACATTCTGTACAACATCATTTGATTCCAAAGGTACTTGATTTAAGGACACAGATAGAATACTCTATAAAATAAGATGGAAATATGTAAATGTTATGTATGTAAATAAAATCAAATATAATTGTTGAACATTAAAAAGTTATATACCATAAGTTCTATTTTACTTTCCAATTCAAAAATAATGGACAGATCTTCTGTAAATTTGACAATGGTGTAGATATTATTATATTTGTTGACATTGTAGGATGTAATATCTAGAATAAAAGCAAACTTGCGGTTTTTCAAGACGTTCATTTGGTTTGGAAATAGTTGCAAACTATCTCCAGCCTGTAAGAAGGTTGTTTAATACATTAAAGCAAATAAAATGTTTTTATTTAAAAGATGAATAACATAGTATACCGCTTCATGTATTTTTTTTTCAAATCGTATGCACTTATATCCAACAGTCTTTTCGCTTCCCTATAAAAAAGAGTTAATCTGATGGTGCTAGTATCATCTTGTACGTTGTTTGGAATTATATACCTAAAAAAAATATTACATTAAAATTAATTTTGTTGGAAGATTGAAATGGTTTATATAAATAGAAATGTGTATACTTTGTAACCGTATGAAAATCTGAATCATTGCAATGCTCATCTTTACACTGAATTTAACACTTTTTGAAATTTTGTCGAGGGTGGTATATGAATAATTGGGTTTCGACACTGTGTTTATCTTTTTTCCACATTTGGAGCACGCATTGTAATACCAATTTAGATTATGTCTTATATTGACGATGGAACCAACTAATAGAAATTCATTACCTATATCAAATAGTTTGTAAAACTAAAATTTAAAAAAAAATTTAAAAAAAAAAAAAAAAAAAAAAAAAAAAAAAAAAAAAAACATACAATGTGTAAATAAAATTAAAAGATATCAAACAATGCAATATACCTTCAGTGGTTCTGTGATCTCACAAACTGTTTTAAAAGAGAAATCCTTTTTAAAATCATATATATAATAAGAAGAGTAGTTTGGGAGTGTAGTTATGTTTTTTTCAGACATACCTTCATTGTTATCGACTTTCAATCTTTAATGTTTAATTTTTTTTTCATATATCATAGTGTACTGGTTTAAATAATATATATATATATATATATATATATATATATATATATATATATATATATATATATATATATATATATATATATATATATATATATATATATATATATAACTTCAACAAAAAAAACAAAAGAAACTCCCTTTCTTGAATTCATTAATTTCAACAATCTCAGAATTAATGAATAATTTGGTTACATCATAATAACTTTTGGCTTCACCAATTCATGTAAAAATAAATTAGTCAATAAAAGTAAATTCAAATAAAAAGAAATAAATATATATAGTGTGACTACAAAACATCACAAATGTTAAGTTTAGCAAACTGCATCACTAACCGTAAAGTTAGTTTCAGGTGACGTGACATTTCATGTGCTTGAGTTCCAAATATAATGACCTTAAGGCGTACAGACCTAAATAAAAAATAAAAATAATCAGTTGTTTAAAAATGTGATTAAAATAATAAAAAAAAATAAAAGAAATATAATATCACTATAAGTTGTTAATAGTCATCTTTATGTAATGTCTGGATGGGTTAGGATTTATTGTTTCAAGTACCTGAAATGAGACAATTTTTCCAATAACATCTATAAAGGTTTAATAAAATATAATAAGTAAGCTTATGTTAAATAGTAGCATGTATAATAAATTACACAATTTATAAAAATGTTTGGAATAACATTAAGTAACTAACCAAAGAATGTGTATATTGTGCATTTTTGTTCGATAATAAAATTAAAATCAACAAACACAAAACCATTCATTGGGTCTGAAAATCCTTACATTTTTTAACAATAATTTTCCAGTTCAAAGTTATGGTATGTTTCTTACTCGTAGCATTAAAACAATTTTTCACAGACGTCATGTTGGGTTTTATAATGATATATGTTTGATCTTCCTTTAAAAGATCACTAAATCTTGAAAAAAATTGATTAAAAACACGGGAATGATATTTTTTTAGTTGTTAAATAATTAAAGAAAATATTATTAATTATTTGAAACATATGTAATATTTAGTGGGATATTAAAAAAACAAAAAAAAAATGAAACAATATAACCAACCTCCTCATCCATTATGATCATTTCAATTGATAAAACCATATTATTCTTTATAAAGTTCCACATTTTTACCACCTGCACTTTGATATGTGAATCGTCATCAATCTGTTCAATGTTTTTGAGGTATACTTTATTACCTATATTCATTCCCTGCAAAATTATTAATAATTAAAAATAATTATTAAATATCATATATTAATTAAAATTTATTAATTAATAAACAAATAATTTAATATTGAAATCGATACTATAAACATAAAATAAAAAAAAATAAAAAAAAATTGGGATTCGACATTCCAAAAGATATGAATCTTTGTTAAGTTTGTGTTTCAAACATTTAATTTCATTTGTTAAATTGTGCATAAATAATAGAAATATTGAATTTTTATTCCTCTTCCCCGTAGAACTTAAAATTTAAGATTTGAAGACCACAAATTTCCCAAGGGTTTGTAGTGTGTACAAAAATGGCCCCTGTTTAACTTTTTTTTTCATTTTTATATTGGATACACTTATAAAATACATTTCTATAATAGACACATTAAAAATTATAAATACAGAAAAAGTCACATATATAGATACAAATATGCATAAAAAGTGGTCATTGTTAAAGTACATTGCTATAATAAACATATTCAACTCTATTTACATAAGTAAAAGATGTTGGTTACCAAGATTTTGCAAAATAGATTGCAATACATGCGTTGATGAATTTATTTAATAATAGGTTGTTTCACAGTTTAAAGTGTTGAACAAATCAACAATTCAACCATTATCCTGAATGTTTACAACAGATACGATTTTCCAAATGATTGAAAACTCAAACCGGTTGATGTACTACCAACATACAGGAAAAAAGGAAACATAATAAATAGGAATTAGAGTGACCAACATACAAAATTGAATATTAAAAAGGAATTATATTTAAGTATATTGCTAAAAATTGAAGTAGAATGTGTAACTTAAAAATATAAAAAAAATTACATTTATAAAATCCTGATCTATAAAGTTTACACAATTTTATAAAATGTTCAGTTGCCCTAACACAATGAAAGATTATAAGGTATAATCTTTATGGAAGCATGTAGGAGAAAAAATTTAGGCTGCAATAGAATTATTGCAAAAAAAGATGATAACCATTATGACTTATTGAACAAAGTAGATGCAGATAATGCACATGAATTGATAGAAGCAAAAAGATGAACATAATACAAAATTATAGAGTAAATAAAAACTAACCTCCAATAACCTTGATGTTATCTTATTTGTTGTTCACGATGAAAGGAAGGATTGGAGACAAATTTTTTTGCAGACGTAAAGAGTGCACTCAAAGAAAATGAGAACTTCAATAGTTAAATTTATAACAGATATATTTTTATGGATATCTCCATATAAAAGGTAATGATTAAGGGATTCAAAAATTAAATACCTGATTATATTGTATAAATATTTGTGTAATCCATATAATTGTGTTAGAGTAAGTTGAAAATTTGACAAATTAACAAATATATTGATATTATATGTTGATTTTAAAGGGATATGAATTTATATGATATATAATAACAATAATAACAATATTCGCATAATATATTTACTATTTATTTAATTTATTTTACTGGAAATATCAGCCTATTTTTAAAAATAAGTTAGACATACCTAAACATATCATAATTTAATATGTATATTTGTTAATTATGTTATATTAATTTTATAAAAAATATGAACATCAATACCGATGTTCACAATGGACCCCATCCCACACCAAATTGAAGCAAACTCAACAGCAATATACCTGATCCAATCCAATATACAAAAATTTACTGATTTATTGATCTAATGAAGCTGAGAAACTAAAAATACAAATGAAAATGGTAAAATGGTAAACTCACCTTACCCCATGTATAATTATACGTTTAAGTAGATCTGCAAATCTCAAAGCCTCATTTGAGGTTATATCCAACTCCTAAATTAACACACACTCACAAACAATATAAAGTGAAAAAGGGTAAAATGGTCATTTGACCCTCCCCAAGGATATTGTATTTTGCATGAAAATTTTACCTCTCCAGGGATATTTGGACGATGTGCCCACAATTCTACCCTCTCCTTCAAAAAGTTTGACTCTTGCATTTGAGAGTAGGCGTTTGGTCAAATTTTAACATTTTAATAACACCACGGTTCACTATCATATGTCATTTATGTCAAGTTTAGAACTAAAAAAAAAAAAAAAAAAAAAAGATACAAGCATCAAAGTTTTCATGAAACAAGGGTAAATCAACAAATTCTAAAGTCAAAGACTCACTCTTAGTTATCTATTGCAGCTAAACCAAAAGTAAACAAATTAATTTTTTAGAAAAAAAAATAGCAATTTACATATGCAGATCAAAGTATGTATGCAAATAGAAAAACACCATCATATGCTGGTAGCTGATAGCTGATAGCTGATAATAGATAGATGGGGCTTCTATTATGTAAAATTAAAAAGCTCCAAAAAGATGGTAATGAAATTAACTTACGGATCATATAGGTGAGGCTAGTGGGGCAGAAGAAACCTTTACAACAAAGTTCACAATCAGAAGTTCTAAAAGGGATTTCATCTTTGTTTTTAATATCAAATTCAGTGTCTTTCTCAACAGAACAAGCCCAACCAGGTTTACATCCAGAAACCTAAGATTTAAGATTACAGTTCTTGTTACCTTTAATGTAATTAGTTATCTTAAATACTTGTTTCTCTGCTTCTGAGAGAACAGTTACATAGAACTTTATATCTACTGCAGTGCATAGTCACTGAAGGATATTACCTATAAATTCATATATGAATTATTCATCATCAACTACAGAGTAGTAATATTACTGCAACAAAGCATGATCAAAATAACCTATCCAAATTGAACCTATGAAAAGAAAAGAATCCTAATATATATATCTACAAAATCTACAATATTGTAAATAAAAGTAGAGGTTACCATTGGTCTTTTGGATGCAATTAGACAAGAATTTTGTATTACCCAAGAAATCAAAAGCTTCATTCCACTCAGCAGTTTTAGAAATTGATGATGTAATGATAAGAACTTAGGAAAAATCTTTATTGACTCCATGTTAACAAATTTATTGAGTTATACAAATTGGAGTGCTTTTAGTAAAATGGAAATACAGAGCCAAAATCCATAAAGATCTAACCTAAGTAATGCATTTACATGTTGTAAAAGTTCAAATTTTGTTTAAACTCTTAGCATAAACATAACTAGATTGCTATAGGTAGGTTTTAGTTTACATTTGTATTAGGAAAGAAACCAATAGCATACTATCAACTTAAAAGGTAGTTATAAGAAATTCTAGACAAATTAGGCAATGCTTATTTACGAATGTTTACATGAAATTGAACTAAGATGAATGGCAAAATAATGGATTTAAGAAAATAGATGGTGAAAAAACCCTAAAATTTACATGTTTTTCAAGCAGAAGCCAAGATCAAAGGGCATTATTGGAAAAAAATTGTTGAGTTGCTCCCGAACAGAAAAAGGATTGTTGGCACTAAGTTTCTTATCAGACTCCTTCGCACTGCCTTGATGTTACACGTGTCTCCATCTTGCAGGGAAAATCTTGAGAAACGGGTCGGAGTCCAGTTGGATTCAGCGGTTTTACATGGTTTTTTTATACATAACAACCTATCCAATATAATTACGAACAACTCTTTGTTTTTTCTAATGAAACTTGTATATAACCAAAATGTATGAAAATGGTTATATATAAAAATAAATAATTTTTAACAGCAAGTTGCCAAAGAAGAAAAATATGGACATTTCTTAACCAAAAGAAATGCATACTTGTTTTCCCAAAACCAAAAATTGTTAAACATAAAAATAATTCTTACATATAAAACATGGCTCTAATATCATTGATAGGTTTTGATACAATAATTTAGTTTTTCATAAAAACCAGCAACATAAGCTTTAAAAATAACAAGTTTATTTTTGAGTTTATAACAAAATCAAACCATCTAGGATCCATTTAAAAATGTTAGAATGGTATTAAAACAAACAACGAGTGTTTTATAATAACAATCTTTAGAGCCTTTGAAACCATTTGGTTTTAGGGTGTTGATGAAAATAGAAAAATTAAATAGTGTGATTTTCTCTACAAGTATCCACCATCAAGGTAAGACACTTGAAATGCGAGTTTTTTCTTGTATTTTTAGTGTCTTAAGCCTTTAAGCATTTAACTCAAATAAACACTAAATGGGACAACTCAAGGGAGCTTCTAATCACCAAACTGGATTAAGAAGAGAGAGAGAGAGAGAGAGAGAGAGAGAGAGAGATGAGGAGTAGAAAAATGGTTTTGGCCATTAGAGAAAAAGAGCATAAACTAACCAAAAAAATGCAAGCACATACATCATTTTTATACTCTCATGCAAGACAGACCTTTAGATTATAATAACATAAAGTATTGATAGCCTTTTATAAGAATTGGGGACAAAATATGGAGGTTAACAAGGAACCTCCCATGTTCCATGAACTTTCGACTATGCCCTCCAAGAAGACAAAAAAATGTCTAGCTAGTTTATTAACCATGGAATACAAACTTGCTAATTCTATCATGGTAAAAAAAATGTCCAAAAATTTGTACATAACTTATTAAATCATATGATATAATACAATAACTAATTACTTTTATTACATGAAAAGTGACCCTTAGTCAATCTGAGCTCAAGTCCATTTCCGAGGTCATGTACGTTCTAAGGTGAAGAAGTTTTCAAGACGAATAGAGTTTAGAGTTCAGGTTATTCTAAAGTTTAGTTAAAAGTGATATGGCAGGAGTAAAAGTACATTTTGTAATTTAGTGTTTGTTACATTGTTTTGTACAACAAACAAGATCAATAGCAACGGCTATTTCAGGTTGTTGATCTTCAGTCCATGTGTACTTTACTAGACCTTGTCTTTTATAACTCATTGACTACAAAAGGAGTGTCAAACTTTGTAACTTGTAGCAACTTGAGAACAACTTCACTTCATTAAAATCTAGAACTATTCAGTTAGTCATTTCTTTCTAACATTCTTCTTGTTCTTAATATTGTTCATTAATCATACTTTACTTTACTTTATCTGAGCACTTTGTTGAGTTATATTCTTCAAGGCTTGACTAGTTTATCCAGACCTAATTGGAACGTTTATTGTTAGCAACCATTGGCATTATATTAATTCAAGTTTTGATTTTTCAAGCCTTGTGTGCACAAATCCTTGTCCTCAAAATTGGTATCAGAGCCTAAGTAGTTTTCCTTTGAATCCATAAGAACATATTATAGTTAGTTGAAGATTACCTTGGTATCTCAATCATTTCTGTGTTCATGATAAAATTTCTTTTGTATACCACTTCATCTCCAATATCTAAACATTAATGGCCGCTTCTAATCAATCTTAATAAATGTATTCAATGCAAATTGAAAATAGCATGGGTTTCCCATGTAACGCCTGTGTTTCTGCGACTGTCATTAATGATGATATAATAGTCTAGGTTAACCTTTGTAACCCGTTTTAAAATAATAGAAGTGTATTATTTGAGTATTATGTGTTTTGTGCTTAATTGCTTAATTATGTGGTTTGATTAATTAAGAATAAAAATAAGCGTCAAAATTTAAGTGTAAAATAAACTTGATATCTTTAGATAATGTTGTAGCAGTTGAAACAAAGTTTCCGAAGATATAAAGAATGCCGAAATCCGAGTTATAACGAGGAAGTTATGATCTGTCGAAGTTTCGCGACAGAATCGGCAACGCTGATTAACGTAAAAAGTGAAATTTACGTTAGAGCGATATTTAGCCTTAGTGATCTAAACGAGAATCTAAGATCTCGTTGTTAGTATCAAAGCGATAAAAAGTTAGGCGAGAACGGACGTCAAACAAAGAAGTTATGAATTTATAACGAAATTTTATGTCCCAACCTATTAAAAATAAATAATAAAAATAAATTCAAAATTAGCCGACAGAGTCTAAACGAAAGTTAAAGAGCATAGTCTCACCTTCGCGTGGATATAAAGAACGTCGAAAACGGAGTTGGTATGAAGGAGATATGAATTTTCGAAGTTTATTAAATAATTTATAATTAAATTTAATTATAAAATCTGGCCTTATCCGAAGACGAGTCACCGGACTCATCCGGAGTACGCCCAGCGTACTCGAGTACACCCCGCGTACAGCCAGAGTGTCGACACTTCGGATGACGCATGCAGTGACGCATTTCGGAGCCCTGTACGCCCTGCGTACTCCGAGGCTCCAGCCTCCTATAAATAGGATGTGAGGGGTCCGAGTATTCTTGCTCATTTCTTCTCCTCTTTGTGCTGAAGCTCTGCGTTTTTACCCCCGAAGCCCCGGTAATATTCCTGAGTCCCGAAGCAAGTCCCGAGATCCCGAAGATCCCGAGAAGTGCGGTTTCCGAGCCGAAGCTCTGCCCGCGAGAAGTTCGATTTTTGTAGAGATCTTCCAGATCTGCTAAGGATTACGACTTCTGCAAGACGTAGTGTTGTCCGATCATCTTCTGATCAAGTGAGTGTATACTACCTTTCATAAACGCAATAATAATACAAGTATGGTTTGAGTGTATTAAGTATATTGTTGTTTATATGTGTGAGTGTGTAGTTACTTTCTTCTAAACGCAAAATTATGAAGTATTTTATACTAAATACGTGTTATGTGTATAATTTTGTTGTTATGTGCGTGAATGTATATTCACTCTCTTTAATCTCATAGATCTGATTTGTTTTCTATGAAATACGTGTTATGTGGGTATGCCTCATCTATTATGTGAAATATGTATTGAACGAAAATGCTATACAGGTTTTAAACTATGTATAAAAATATATATTTTTATCTACTAATATGTTGGGTAGAACATGGGTAGATAGTTGGTGTGTAATAAACAGATGAGAGGCCTCGATGTTGTTGTTTTTGTTGTTAACCTAGTTATTCAGCGGAGTATGGATAACGACCACAGACTCCTTTTAGACAGTCTCGTGGAATGCTAGCAGGTTCATAACCTGTAGGTGTTGTGAACGATGAGTTCACCGGTGTACTCTATCTCCCTCATGGTTGCCTTAGGATATCTATTGTTGAGGAAACCCCTTAGCAGTAATGTCTGTCCCGATGAAAATCCTAGATTAGGTCCCTTGAGATAGATGTTGTTTTAGGGACGTAAAGTGAGGATCACGGGAATGGGTAATCGGGATAGTGATTGGTTGGTGAAATTAAATATAATTTATTTATTGTGGGTTGAAAACCCTATATGCTCACTAGGCTCTCAAGCCTGACCCACTCAGTTTTATTTGTATTACAGGAAGTGGCGCAAGGGCGTAAGATGGATGAACCATCAAGTTGTTTTGTTTACAAGTTTGTATATGTATATATTTGTTGAATGACTTGTAATGTTATTGTTTATGCTTAATGGTCTGTATCGGAACATGACACCCCGAGTTTTGATTATATAATGAAAAATACATTTCTTTATGAAATGCTTTGGTAAACATTGTTTTATCATGTTTTGTTTTTGGGAACAAATTCCGCAACTCTTTCAAATCAAAAGGATTTACTCTGAATTTATTTTAAAAGCATAAATGAAAATCGGTCATTTCTGGCCGTGATTTTGGGGATGTCATAGTTGGTATCAGAGCATTAGTTTAAGCGAACTAGGAATTTGTAGGATTTCTAAACTTAAACTTAGAATGCTAAGTGGAATTTGAGATGTGTGTCTGTTGGATTTTAGACACAAGCACTAGTTTATTTTAGGAACGTTGCCTAAAATGCTTTTATGTGCTAAATGTTATATGTTTCCATATATGATATTATTTGTTCGGATCTACGGTTTGTTGCCAACCGGATCTGAAGGTTTATGTGTTTAGGATTCTAACCATATGTCTACGTTATTAGAACTAGCATGTAATCGTTTGGAGTAATAAGGTGAAATTATTCGGTGTCTAGATCAAAAATGGTGAGAACAAGGAGTGGCGTTGGAAACGCGGATGAAAACAGGAATCAACCGCCAGTAATTGAGCAAGCACCTGTTGTAGCAGCAGCACCATAACAAATCACCATGGCTGGAGTACAAACCATGATTCGGGCTATGTTAGCCGAACAAAGGGAGGAGATGCGACAAATGTTGCATAATAATAGGGTTGAACCTATCATACCTATTGAGGAACCTGAATTGATTCCCGAGCAGTCGGAGGAAGGGAACAATAGTCGCATTATGAGTCAAGTTGGGACTCAAGAAGAACGAAGGAACAATCCGGAAAGGAGAAACAACAACGATGGGCGAACGTACAAGAATATCTTGGGCTCCAAATCGCCAAGTCTTTCTGGGAGCCCAAAGCCTGTTGAAATAATGGATTGGATCTCCGAAATGGAGATGGTATTTGAAAGTTGCGACTGTAGCAACAAACAGAAGACTGTCTTTGCAGTCAGACAACTGAAGACTGGAGTATTAAGTTGGTGGAAGTTGTTGGCAGATACTATGCCACAAGGGAAATCCCTGAAAATGTCATGGGAAGAATTCTTGGAACAGTTAAGGGTGTAATATTGTTCAGAGATAGATCTAATTGATCCGAACAATGAGTTCCAAAACTTGAAGAAGGGGAGGATGAGCGTAGACGACTATGCTATGGCATTCACTGAGAAAATGAAATTATTTCCGTACCTAGTTCCAACGGAACTCTTCAAGATCGAGAGGTTTGCTAATGGACTGTCTGCCGACTTTGGTCCGACAGTCAAGATGGCAACTACTCTGAAAACGGTTGTTTGTGCAGCTAAGAATGTGGAGGCCCAGTAGAAGGAAAAGGGTCTTGAAAGGATAGAAGTTGGTGAGAAGAGGAAGTTCGATGGAACTTCAGGGTCCAATAAGAAAAACAAGTTCTCAAAGTCTGGTTCGAGGGGAAGTGGAGGCGAAGCGAAATGGTGTGACAAATGTAAGAAGAAGCATCATGGAAAATGTGAGGTAGTGGCCACATGCTACAAGTGTGGAAATCCAGGTCACTATGCCAATGAATGTACCCTCACTAAGAAATTTTGTTATGGTTGTGGTGAGGAGGGACACATGTCGAGGGACTGCCCGAAGAAGAAGGAGGCAGCTAGACCCAACATTCCGCCAAAGCCAAAGGCGAGAGCATTCCAGATGACACTGGAAGCTGCTAAAGATGAAGCTGATGTCGCTTCAGGTACCTTTCTCGTTAACAATTTGCCTGCCCAAATTTTATTTGATTCTGGAGCCAACTACTCCTTTATATCGCATGAATTTGGTAGAAAACTAGCTTTGCCTGTTGATAGACTAAATGATGCTTTATTAGTCGAAGTTGCTAGTGGCAAGTTTGTACCTGTTAGCCATCGTATGAAAAACATCTTAATTGACTTGAATGGGAATAAGTTCCGCGAGGAATTATTTCCTATCGAACTTAACGGTTTCGACATCGTGTTGGGAATGGATTGGCTCAGCGCCAATGATGCCGAAATTTTATGCAAGGAGAAGATTGTTAAAGTAAACCCGCCTGGAAAAGATTCGTTTATGGTGTATGGGGACAAACGCCGAGTAAATTCTGGAATCATTTCTCTAATGAAAGCCAGAAAATGTTTGACCAAGGGGTGTACATCATACTTAGCATTCGTGATCGATGCTAAGAAGGAAAAGAAGGTGATGCAAAATATTCCTGTTGTGTGTGATTATCCGGAAGTATTTCCCGAACATCTTCCTGGATTACCGCCTGATCGACAAGTGGAATTCTGTATTGACTTGTTACCAGGAACCACGCCAATAGCAAAAGCACCTTATCGATTAGCACCGACGGAGATGAAGGAGTTGATGATGCAACTTCAGGAGTTATTGGACAAAGGTTTCATTAGACCTAGTTCATCACCCTGGGGAGCTCCGGTGTTATTCGTGAAGAAGAAAGATGGAAGTATGAGAATGTGCATCGATTACAGAGAGCTGAATAAGGCAACAATAAAGAATAGATATCCGTTGCCAAGGATTGATGACCTATTTGATCAATTGCAAGGTTCGAGCTATTTCTCGAAGATCGATCTAAGGTCAGGATATCATCAGCTGAACGTAAGAGAGCAGGATATAGAGAAGACTGCCTTCAGAACTAGATATGGACACTACGAGTTCTTGGTTATGTCGTTTGGACTAACCAATGCTACAGCAGCATTCATGGATTTAATGAATAGGGTTTGTAATCCGTTCCTTGATAAATCCGTGATAGTGTTCATAGACGACATTCTGATTTACTCAAAAAGCCAGGAGGAGCATGGCAGACACTTGCGAGAAGTGTTAGAAGTCTTGAAGAAGGAGAAGCGGTATGCTAAGTTCTCCAAATGTGATTTTTGGATTCGTGAAGTCCAATTCCTGGGTCACGTGGTCAACCAAGAAGGGATAATGGTTGATCCAGCGAAGATCGAAGCGGTGATGAAGTGGGAACAACCGAAAAGTCCCACGGAGATCCGAAGCTTTTTAGGATTAGTCGGATATTATCGAAGGTTTATCTAAGGCTTTTCTTCGATTGCTACTCCATTGACAGCTTTGACCCACAAAGGAGCTACTTATGCTTGGAGTGAGAAGCATAAAGAAGCATTCGAGAAGCTAAAGAAGAAGCTATGCGAGGCACCGATACTTTCTTTACCCGATGGAGTTGAAGACTTCGCTGTTTATAGCGACGTGTCTGGGGTTGGATTGGGTTGTGTTTTGACCCAAAGAGAGAAGGTGATAGTATATGCATCTCGACAGCTGAAAGAGCATGAAAAGAATTACCCAACTCATGATTTGGAGTTGGCAGCGGTAGTTTTCGCTCTAAAAATATGGAGGCATTACCTCTATGGCACGAAGTGCAAACTTTTCACTGATCATAAGAGTCTCCAATATCTCTTCAATCAGAAAGAGTTAAATATGAGGCAACGACGTTGGCTAGAGTTACTCAAGGACTACGACTGTGAGATACTTTACCATCCCGGTAAAGCTAATATTGTTGCTGATGCTCTCAGTCAGAAAGTCAATCTTGAAAGGAAAAGGCCAAGAGCGTTGAGAATTGAAGTTGTCTCGACTATTTTAGAAAGTATAAAGAAATCTCAAAGCGAAGCTTCTGAGAAGAATGACCGGAAGGAGGAGCGTTTGGGCAAAACGTTGGTGTTTGGTACAAACGGTCATGGACTGAAGGTATTCCAAGATCGTATTTGGGTACCTAAGTCAGGGGGAATCAGAGATCTTCTGATGAAGAAGCTCACAAGACCATGTACTCAATTCATCCCGGTAGCACTAAAATGTATAGGGACCTGAAACCCTACTACTGGTGGCCGACGATGAAGCTTGATGTTGCAAACTATGTGGCTGAGTGTGTGACTTGTGCGAGAGTCAAGACACAACATTAGAAACCGTATGGGAGTTTAGAACCTTTACCTGTGCCTATGGGTAAGTGGGAAGACATTGCTATGGATTTTGTCACTAAACTGCCCAGAACAAAGAATGGTCACGACAGGATTTGGGTGGTCGTCGATCGATTCACTAAGAGTGCGCATTTCATAGCAGCCAGGGAGAAATGGTCTATGGAAAAGCTTGCGAATTCTTATGTAAAGGAAATTGTGAGACTTCACGGTGTTCCGCTAACAATTGTGTCGGATCGTGATAGTCGTTTCACCTCAAGGTTTTGGAAATGTCTACAAGAGGAAATGGGTACCAAGTTATGTTTAAGTACAGCTTACCATCCGCAGACTGATGGTCAGAGTGAAAGAACGATACAAACACTTGAAGATATGCTGAGAGCATGTACCTTGGAATTCCTAGGTAATTGGGATGAACAATTACCATTGGTAGAATTTTCCTATAACAATAGTTTTCACGCGTGCATTAAGATGGCACCTTATCAAGCTTTGTATGGACAAAAGTGTCGTAAGCCGTCTTGTTGGCTTGAGGCTGGGGAAAAGCAGTTTATGAGACCGGAGATGGTTCATCAAACTGCTGAAAAGTTGAAAATAATTAGGGAAAGAATGTTAGCAGCACAGGATCGTCAAAAGAGCTATGCTGACAGAAAGCGAAGACCGATGACTTTTGAATTTGGGGATTCGGTTATGCTTAAAGTCTCGCCGTGGAAGGGACTTATAAGATTTGGAAAAAGGGTAAAGTTGAGTCCAAGGTTTATTGGATCGTTTAAAATTCTTCAGAGGATTGGGAACCAAGCTTACAAGCTCGAACTACCAGAAGAACTGAATGGAATTCATAACACTTTTCATGTGTGTTATTTACAAAAGTTCACGGGGGAAGTTCCCGACATGATTCCACTTTCGGAGTTGAGAATCGATGAGAACAAAAAGTTGATTGAAGAACCAGAGGCAATTGTTGACCGAAAGACTAAGAAGTTGTGACACAAGATGGTCGAGTTAGTGCTTGTCCGATGGAAACACACTAATGGGCCGAATCTCACCTGGGAGACGGAGAGTGATATGATGGGTTACTAACCGCATTTGTTTGTTGATGTGTGATTCCGGGGACAGAATCATTCTAAGGTGGAGAGAATTGTAACGCCTGTGTTTCTGGGCTCGCCATTTTTAACAATGTGATAGTCTAGGTTAACCTTTGTAACCTGTTTTGAAATAATAGAAGTGTATTATTTGAGTATTATGTGTTTTGTGCTTAATTGCTTAATTATGTGGTTTGATTAATTAAGAATAAAAATAAGCGTCAAAATTTAAGTGTAAAATAAACTTGATATCTTTAGATAATGTTGTAGCAGTTGAAACAAGGTTTCCGAAGATATAAAGAATGCCGAAATCCGAGTTATAACGAGGAAGTTATGACCTATCGAAGTTTCGCGACAGAATCGGCAACGCTGATTAACGTAAAAAGTGAAATTTACCTTAGAGCGATATTTAGCCTTAGTGATCTAAACGAGAATCGAAGATCTCGTTGTTAGTATCAAAGCGATAAAAAGTTAGGCGAGAACAGACGTCAAACGACGAAGTTATGAATTTATAACGAAATTTTCAGTCCCGGCCTATTAAAAATAAAGTCAAAATTAGCCGATGGAGTCTAAACGAAAGTTAAAGAGCGTAGTCTCACCTTCGCGTGGATATAAAGAACGTCGAAAACGGAGTTCGTATGAAGTAGATATGAATTTTCGAAGTTTATTAAATAATTTATAATTAAATTTAATTATAAAATTTGGCCTTATCCGAAGACGAGTCACCGGACTCATCCGGAGTACGCCCAGCATACTCGAGTACGCCCCGCGTACATCCAGAGTGTCGACACTTCGGATGACGCATGCAGTGATCCATTTCGGAGCCATGTACGCCCCGCGTACTCCGAGGCTCCAGCCTCCTATAAATAGGATGTGAGGGGTCCGAGTATTCTTGCTCATTTCTTCTCCTCTTTGTGCTGAAGCTCTGCGTTTTTACCCCCGAAGCCCCGGTAATATTCCTGAGTCCCGAAGAAAGTCCCGAGATCCCGAAGATCCCGAGAAGTGCGGTTTCCGAGTCGAAGCTCTGCCCGCGAGAAGTTCGATTTTTGTAGAGATCTTCCAGATCTGCTGAGGATTACGACTTCTGCAAGCCGTAGTGTTGTCCGATCATCTTCTGATCAAGTGAGTGTATACTACCTTTCATAAACGCAATAATAATACAAGTATGGTTTGAGTGTATTAAGTATATTGTTGTTTATATGTGTGAGTGTGTAGTTACTTTCTTCTAAATGCAAAATTATGAAGTATTTTATACGAAATACGTGTTATGTGTATAATTTTGTTGTTATGTGCGTGAATGTATATTCACTCTCTTTAATCTCATATATCTGATTTTTTTTCTATGAAATACGTGTTATGTGGGTATGCCTCATCTGTTATGTGAAATATGTATTGAACGAAAATGCTATACAGGTTTTAAACTATGTAAAATATATATATATATATATATATATATATATATATATATATATTTTTATCTACTAATATGTTGGGTAGAACATGGGTAGATAGTTGGTGTGTAATAAACAGATGAGAGGCCTCGATGTTGTTGTTGTTGTTGTTGTTAACCTAGTTATTCAGCGGAGTATGGATAACGACCACAGACTCCTTCTAGACAGTCTCGTGGAACGCTAGCAGGTTCATAACCTGTAGGTGTTGTGAACGATGTGTTCACCGGTGTACTCTATCCCCCTCATGGTTGCCTTAGGATATCTATTGTTGAGAAAACCCCTTAGCAGTAATGTCCATCCCGATGAAAATCCTAGATTAGGTCCCTTGAAATAGATGTTGTTTTAGGGACGTAAAGTGAGGATAACGGGAATGGGTAATCGGGATAGTGATTGGTTGGTGAAATTAAATATAATTTATTTATTGTGGGTTGAAAACCCTATATGCTCACCAGGCTCCCAAGTCTGACCCACTCAGTTTTATTTGTATTACAAGAAGTGGCGCAAGGGCGTAAGATGGATGAACCATCAAGTTGTTTTGTTTACAAGTCTATATATGTATATATTTGTCGAATGACTTGTAATGTTATTGTTTATGCTTAATGGTCTGTATCGGAACATGACACCCCGAGTTTTGATTATATAATGAAAAATACATTTCTTTATGAAATGCTTTGGTAAACATTGTTTTATCATGTTTTGTTTTGGGGAACAAATTCCACAACTCTTTCAAATCAAAAGGATTTACTCTGAATTTATTTTAAAAACATAAATGAAAATCGGTCTTTTTTGGCCGTGATTTTGGGGACGTCACATCCCATCACATTCCCCATTGCTAGTTGTCGAAGAGTATGATCACTGAAAAGTTAGAATGGAAAGAATTTTGGGTGGAAAATAAAAATGCGAAGAAATATGGAGATATGTGAAGCAAGGTCCTCATGTTTCTGTTAGGCAAATGGTTAGAGATGTTGCTGTTACTCTCATAGGCCAAGATGAGATCTGTCCAATACCTCTAACTGCCAACAACATCGAGAAGATCCATACAGACCACATTTCATTTTTCGAAATGGTGTTTGGTGTTCCACCATCTCTCTTTGAGCACATTAAGTTGTGCAAATATGTAAAGGAGATGTGGGACACAATTCAAGATTTTTTGAAGGCTTTGAAAATATGACGGACAAGCATCTAACATCTGTGGTGAATGACTTCAACACCTTCACTTCTACTCCTGGTGAATCTGTAGCTTCTACATTAAATTGTTACAGAATCATGGTGGACAACATGACCACACACAATATTGTCTGAACTTCTCTCGAGTACAATCTCAACTTCATCAACAATCCGGGAAAAGGATGGGTAAATGTTAGGGCTTATCTTCAGAGTAATGGATCTATGAAGAAACCGAAGCTTTATCAGTTGTTTGACGACCTGCAAGGTCACAAGTCTAATGTGCCTCAAACCCTAATAGAATTCTCTAGAGGGCCTCTCACACTTGTTAGTGTCATCAATCCGCTTCTTCCAAACCTATCTGTCTCGCTTCCATTCAGAGTTGTCCCACATATTCCACCTGTTCAACCTACTCAACCTATTCATCGCTTTCCGTATGAAGAAACCTTTGATCCAGAAGTTGTTGATTCCGAACTTTGTTTTCTATAACAGTTTGCTCTTCTATCGATGAAGTATAGGAGACCATGGAATCCTAATTAAAAACATCCTCTGAACAAATTTCAAGATCCTCACCAAAACAATCATCAACCTTACCCCAGACCTAATAAAATTCCACCAGCTTATCGACCTAACATTCTAAATCACTACTCAGAACATCAAAAAAATTCCGACCTCAACCAAACCTAAGGTTTTGTGTCATAAGTTTGGTCTCGGAAACCAATATGCTAGATACATCTTGTTTGATGTTCCTCAGAAACCAAAGGTGAAAGACTCTACTTATTACTCTCTTCGAGCATAAGAGCTAGCATAGAGTGAAAAGGCATTTGTCACTATGGTGTCATGGAATGTTGATGGGTACTTTTCATCTAGTGATGAGGGTGAAGGAAAATATGGGAGGAATTTGTGTCTTATGGTCAGACAAAGCATTGAGTGTGATGAAGGCTAGTGCTCTTCTAGTTTTTAAGATGGAGACGAGGATGTTGAGCCCAACTATTGCTACATAGCAACCAATAACCCTCAGGGAAGAAGCATCATCCAACATGTAAAATTTACGATTACAAAAAATAATTTTTACTTATCTATTTTTGAACCTTATCTAACTCAAATAGAATCAGATATGATAGTTATTCTTAAAGCCTATGAGTCTGCCATAGATGTGAGTGAGAAGTTGGACAGTCAATTTACTATACTTATATTACATTTTGAAGATCGCAAGCTTAAGATAGAGTCTTTAGAGCATAAAAATTGTAATACATAAGGATGAATGTATTATCCTTAATGACAAATATGCCATTTCTGTTAGTGAAAGAAATCTTATGTTTAATTATAATATGCGTCTTAATGCTAAGATGTATAGTCTGCACAATTCCCTTGATGTGATTGAATCAAATGGATGAACAACTCATGATTTTTGTCATCCTTGGTCCAAAGCACCTGGCCTTAGAAGCGAGTTTCAAAATCCCGTTGCTCATCCTCTGAAGGAACTTCAAAATATAACGTTTATCGGAGACATTATGAACCATACTTATTCGGATACTCCTGTCTCATTATTATCGTCCCTTCAAGAGACTTAGGAAGGATATCAATCATTGATTCCTGACTTCAAACCAATCGCTATTCTATGTCCTAATTCCATGCAACTTCCACCTCTGATATCCCTACACCATAATCAGTCTTTTGAAATTCCACATGGCACAACGGATACTGGAATTTATCTTCCAAACGTTGGTCCTTTAAACAATTTTGTCATTGAGGAAATTGTTCCTAAGACATGTGGACATGACTCGGAAAAACCTAATGGTAATGATAACTCTTTTTGGTTGTCCCTAGACAGTGATGTAGATGATGAATCTAGGTGTGATGACGACTCCTTGTCTGATTCCATATATTTCAAACTCAAAAGTTATTTCTAAGTCTACCTTTGTTCTGATTAAGCCTTTTTTCCACAATTCATCCGTCGAACAGTCTTCTAGGTCAACATCTAACTCTAAGAATAAGCCTTGGTTGAAAAAGAAGGACATTGTTCGTCCAAAGATAGTGACTATGAATGCTCTTAAAAAAGAAACTAGGTGTAGACATTGCTCTAGGTTCCTTGAGAAATCCAATAAGAAAGTGTCTCAGAGAGCTTTCATTCTAGCTACTAGGAATCACAATACATTCACCCATGTTCAAATTCTTAAGAGACCATCTATTCATGTTAGCTCGGATATCTATGACACTATAATCAAAATTGTGCAAATTTTGTTACTGTTGTGACCTTACCGAAGAAAAGTAACTCTCCTTAAAAATCATCCTCTCTAGTATTTACTACTACCTCAGATGGCACACTTTTCAAACCAAAACAATTTCTGAAATCCTATGTGGATACAAGAATAGTAAATAAGGAAAAAATGCTCAGAACACTTTTGTTAAGAAACCCCCAAAAAGGTTCAAATAATGTGAATTGGAAATTTAAAGGGAATGACAATTCAACTGAACCATGTCAGAAAACAGTTCCTCCTGAACCATCTCGACAAATTGTCATTCCGAAGAAAACAGTATCTAAGCAACCAAATGTGGAGTATGGCTTTTGGATTATTGAAAAGACCTTGACATTCTGCATATTCCAAGAGAATCTCGTAAATATCCTTCCAAGATACTATTGGTTCAAAAATCAAATGCCAATTCCAAAGTCCATGCTAAAGTCCCTAAGTCTAACTCGGAGCCTAAAAACTCCAAAACTCACTCATTGTGTAGGCTTTGTGCTTCGAAACAAGATACAATATGGATAGTGCTTGTCCCATGCATAAAACTGGGTAGAAGGATTTCCTACATGATCTCAAATTAACTCCAAATGTTGGTTACGTTACATATGGCAACAATATAAATTCTCATATTCGAGGCTATGCATCCTAACCAACGGCAACTTCTCTGTCTCCAATGTGGCTTATGTTACTAATCGCAAGCACAATCTGATCAGTGTATCCCAACTCCCTGATGCAAATCGGAAGGTTGAATTATATAATAAGAATATCTACGTCACTACAAAATATCATAAATAATGTCTCATCAAATCAAGTCTGGAACAAAAACATGTATCCTCTGGATATCAATATGATGGTCGGAAAGCCTAAGTTGTGTCTTCTCACCAAGGCAGTTCCTGATGTCAATTGGTTTTGGAATAAGAGACTTACTCACTTGAATTTCTGATATATGAATTCTCTGGTTTCTGGTGAAATAGTCAGAGGTTTGCCACTCCTCAAGTTTGAAAATGATATTATGTGTGCTACTTGTGAGTGTGTGAAGCAATTCAAGAAAGGTCATCATGTTCTGATCAAAAAGCCTATTTCCGAACCACTTTAACGTCTTCATATCAATTTGTGTGGCCCTTCGTCTATTGAAAGCTTGCATCATAAAAAGTACATTCTTGTGATTGTTGACAACTACACGAGATTTGTCTGGGTTTTCTTTTTGAGATTAAAGTCAGAAACAGCTTCCGAGCTCATCAATTTTATCAAAAGGATTGAAGTTCTGACAAAACTATCCATCCGAAGAATTCGAAGTGACAACGTATCCAAGTTCACTAATGCCAAAATTGAAAAGTTCTGAATTGACAGAGGCAATGAACACGATCTTTGTGCTCCCTATACTCCATGGCAAAATGGTGTCGTTGAAAGAAGAAACCAAACTTTAGTTGGAGTCGCTCGATTGATGTCAAACTTTGCAAATCTTCCTTTTTATCTATGGGATGAAGCAATCTCCACGTCTTGCCTCACTCAAAATCGGTGTATCATCAACTAATGCCTCAACAAAACATCGTATGAAGCGATGAATGGTTGGAAGTTGAGTATCTCTTTCTTGCACATCTTTAGATGTAGTTGTTACATCAAAAACAATCATGGTCAACTCACCAAGTTTCAACCAAATTCATATGAAGCCATATTTTTGGGATACTTTGCCACGTCAAAAGCTCAAGGGTTTTTGAATCGTCATATCCATTCAATTGAAGAAATATTTTACATCACTTTTGATGATAACTTTGTTCGAAACTCACAACCAACTCTTGTTACAACGCACATCATGGAGTCTGATGCTCCACCTCCTGGATCTCCGAATCCTCAAGTCATCTATGAACTTGATTTGAAAAGCTTATTCGAACTAATAGAAATAGCTCTTGACTCAGAATATCGATCACGTCCATCTGCAAAATCAAATCCTCTTTTTTCTCATAACATATCTGGTCCTACCCTAAAACTTTCACCATTTGATTCCAAAGTGTTCCCATCTTGGATTGAGGGGCAGAAAACCTATGGTTCCATGCCTCAAGGGCAAGAAAGTAATCCAAACCTCTAATCAAATGTTGATTGTTTTCAAGATACAGCTGATCAATTGGCCACAATTGATCCAATTACAAACAACAATGAAGATGATGCCAATTTTCCTGACTTTATGGATGATATTGATGTAGACATGTTAGGTTCAAAAGTTCAGGGGGAGAATCATCCTCAAATTCAAACTGTTCAAAGGGAGCAACACAACCCCATTGTTGACATTGGATCATCTGCTGCACAAGAAGTTCCGATATTACATATTTGGACAAAGGATTATCCTCCAAATCAAGTTATTGGAAATCTAAACCCTCTAGTTCAAAATCTTTCTACTAATATTGAAAATGACTGTCGCTTCTCGATAGTCATATCAATGGTTGAACCTAAATCCATCAACGAAGCTCTAGAACATTCCCTTTTGGATTACATCCATGCAAAATGAATTAGTAGAGTTCGACTGAAATCAAGTGTGGACTCTTGTCCCTCCTCCTCAGGATCACCCAATTGTCAAAACACGTTTGGTTTTCCAAAACAAACTCGACAACGCATGATTCATTATCATAAAGAAAGAGAGATTGATGAGACCTTTGCATATGTTGCTTGTCTTTAGTCCATTATGAGATAATTGTCAAAAGTGGCTTCCTCAATGGTGAACTTGATAGTTTATGTAACTACTTCTTAGGTTTGTGAATTTATCCTATCCAAAATATTGCTACAAACTCTAGAAAGTTGTATATGGCTTGAAGCAAGCTTCTTTCACCTAGTATGAAACTCTTACTTGTTTTCTAAAGTGTTATGGATTTCATAGAGGCGTACTTGATCATACCTTTTTCCAAAGATCAAACGGAAAGCATCTCATGTTAGTTCAAATATATGTCGATGACAATTCCAAATGAGCATGAATGGTTAGCTAAGTTTCTTTCTTGAATTTCAAGTTAAACAAACAAACTAAGGAATCTTCATTCACCTCGAGAAATAGATTTTCAAACTTCTAAATAAATATTCGATGGACACTTGTGCATCGGCAAAAGTTCTTATGGGTTTCGAATACAAGATCTTCTCGAACCCATCTGGTGAAACCGTTGATCATAAGAAATATAAAGCAATGATTGGATCGTTGCTATACCTCACTTCAAGTCTTCACGACATCATGTTCTTAACATGCCTTTGTGCAAGATTCTAGGTTAATTTGAAGATGTCTCACCTTTTGGCCATAAAGAAAATCTTTTGATATCTTAAAGGAACAAAGAGCCTAGGAATTTGTTATCCTACAAATGAGAGCTTCTTGTTGAAAGCTTACTCATACTCTAATTATGGAGGACTTCAACTTGATTAGAAGAGCACATCCAGTGGTTGTCGATTTATGGGTAAAAGATTGGTTAGCTGGCCATCCAAAAAGTAGAACTCCATAGCACTTTCAATAGCCGAAGTGGAATACATTGTTGTTGCTACCTACACCTCTCTAGTTATATGGATAAAATCTCAGGTGCTAGATTACATCTATCGATTTCAGTAAATTCTGATCTACTGTGATTCTTAGAGTGTTATCACAATTTCTCATAATCCGATCCAACAGTCCATTGCCAAACACATCAACATTCGATACCATTTCATTAAATATCATGTTTTAAATGTTAAAATTAATTTCATTTTCATTCCATATAATGATGAGATTGTTGATGGCTATACTACAGCATTAGACGAAATCATATTTAATTGTTTTTTGAACAAAATGGGAATGATGGCGCATAATCCTCAGTTTTTTAAGAAGTTTGTACTCTTTGATGGAAACATCGGAAAGTCAAATAAATCCGAGCTAAACATTTTTCAATTCGGAATTGAGTCTTCTTAGAAAATAAATGATCACTATATGTCTTTTTGTCTAACCTTTCTTCTAGTCTTAAGCTCTTTTAGGTTTTCTCTCCAAGGGTAGTTCGGTCCAAAATCTCTTTTGTTAGAGATCTAGAGAAATTTTATTTCCGACATCTTCATGATAAATCTATCTCAAAATTCAAATCCAAATTGATAATGTGATTTAGTTTCATCTCTTTTCCGAGATCTAATCCTTTAGCTCTCAGAATCTCTCAATTCTTTTTCGACTGTTTGACTAAGATCTTCCATGTAAATTTTTTCTCTGATATCCATTCTTGAAGTTGTGCCACTTCTCGGATCAATATAAAACAATTGTGATTGATTTTATGACTCTCAAAAGTATCTTATGTCAGTCCATATTGGAATTTCTTTGTTTCGAGATCTCACTTTAATAACCAATAAATGTGATTTTAAAGTTATCGTTAACTGTATTATCCTAAACGGCCCAAAAAAATTTACCCAATGGTTATTATCCTTTAGTCCAAATAAACATGCTTTGGCACATATTCCAATAAATTACTGTGTGATTTTCTGATCATGAATCGACATTTATCCTTTTTAGCACAAACAAAGTCTTTTCACCTAGGTTGCTAACTCTCACATTGGGGGTAATTTTAGACCCACGCATTAAATGTGACCCGTTTTCGAGTCGGGTGTCCTCATTATTTTTTTGACCAGATCTAAAATCAACCTATCTATGTAAGGATTTTGAATTCTAAATCATTCCCTCTTTACGCTCTTTATATCTCTCATTGCTTAGAACTTCTCTTATGCTTTGTGTTCTTCATGTTCATCCTCAAGCATTCAACGGTGGCTCCCAAATCTGCTAACACTCCATTAGAGAAGAAATCATCAAAGGGTTCTGCATCATCTTCTTCTGATGCACCAATATTAAGGGACACAACACAACTATTTTCACTTGACCCAAATGATTATGATGAATATGTTCAAATCATTCCCAAACCCTAACTTTCCTTTATGTCTGCTTCATAAATCATTTGAATGCATCAAGATCAACAACAATGTTCTTGAATGAAAGATCACTTATGATAGAATTGTTTCTGTAACTAGGTGCACCTTTCTCAGAGCTAATCGGGTTTCTGCAAATCCGGAAGGTTTTCAAGCCATCGAGCCAACTACCAAAGAATTTCAAGATCTTTTGAACCAAATTAGGCTAAAATGAGCTTAGAAATTGAAGCAATTTAGTGAATCACCTATTCCTAAATTGTAGACAGTTCTGATGCATATGGTGATGAAAGGTTTATCTGGAAAACATGGAGGATATGACTCCATGAGCAAGGATTGGCTCTACTTGGTGTACAACATCTACAACTCCGACGAATAAATTATTGATTTTTTGCTATTTTGGATCTTCAAGACAATGTTGAAAAAGTCTATTCCAAAATCGACAATGTCAATACCAAGTTGGAGCATTTGACTCAAAAATTGATTTGATGATCAAATCTCTTTTTAAGATCAAGTCTGATACTCCCTCAGAACTTGATAAAGCAAACAATTTGGATCAACTCATATCTTTTTGATTGAAGCATACTTTAGAAGAAGTTGAGCATAGATACAAAGATAACCTCGATCACCACATCTTCACCACCTCTACTATGCTCAAGATTAATTATGATGTGATCTCTGCTACCAATGAATTCATTAAGTAGACTCATGTCTTACATGAAAAAACAAATTCAAAGATTGAAGAAGGAGATTCGAAAGAAAGATGGGTTGAACATGATAACGCAACAGGTTCTGATCAAGGTAATTCATTCTGCTCAACACTTTGTGGACTTTTCGAATTACAAGTTTGCCCAAGTCCTTCTAATCATGGAAGAAACTCTTGACACTATCAAGGCTTAGGCTTTGACTATTGATGCCTATTCCAACCATATCAAGAAGAGGAGAACTGATGATTGCTTGGAACTAAGCTCAGAATGCTGATTCTGAGATTAGTCAATAGATGAAGATATAGATAGAGATGAACTCATTATTTTTGGATTAGGTGTCTAATCCTATAATTATAATTGGTATGTACTTGAATTGATAGCAGCACAGTCCTTTTGGGTTGCCCTCAAACCTAGCAATTGGACAAGGAAATTATGAAAGGAGAGATATTGATTTGTAATAAGATTAATAAATTAATATAAATGATTCATTAATAAATTAATATTAATTAGAAATCATAAGGTTTAATTAATAGTTAGCCATAAATTAATTAGAATTAATTTTGGGGTTAATTGTATTAATTATAAAGTACATGGACTAGTTTGCAATTATTAAATAGTGGAGTGGAAGGTTCCAGAACCTCCTTGAAAGGGGTTAGACGAAATCTATAGGGGAAACCCTAATGATTTCGTCAAAGAGGCTTGGATAAGGCCTTTGGATAATCTTAGGCCCCAAGCAAAGGAACATTAGGGTTTTCCCTTAACCCTAGATCCCTCAGCTATATAAGGAGCCTCCTGGCACCTAAAATTGGTCACTCCTTTCTTGAAGAAACCCTAGGGTAGAAAATTGCATACTCTACTCTCTTTCTCTCTCCTTCAAGTTTCCTTCTTGCTAGTGTTTGGGTGACTCCATTAGAGGCAGTACATTTGTGGTGCTAAGCTTCCAAGAAGATCAAGACCAAAAGGATTACCAATTGTTTGCTATAACAATTGAAAGGTATGTAACTCTTCAACCCTAATTGGTTAATTTCAAAAATAGCCTCTCTCCTTAGGGTTCTTGTTTTGCAATTCAAAGTTGTATGTTCAATAGTTAAAACATAGATCCAAAGTAGGTTGCATGTGAACTTAGAAATTGTTTTCCAGTTTATTTGTTTTACCTGAAACCCATCAATTATGACTAGAGAAAAGAAAGAAGCTAAAACGAATTAAGAAATGGAACAATAAAGTGATGATGAAAAATATTTGGTGAGAATAGTTCTTGATCTACCATCCAAAAGAAACCAACCATCATCCAAAAGAATCATTTCGGATGAAGAAAAGTGAAAATTATCCACTATTTACTAGCCATCAAATCTTGCTCATGCCTTCAAACATAGGAGAGAAATGGAAAAGTTTAAAACGAAGCTCACTGCTGACACGTTCTAAGCTACTCAATAGAAATCCCTTTCGTTTCCCTCTCCTAGAATTGTTGAAATTAATGAGGTTTCCCCAATCCGAAAAAAATGATGGTCTCCAGGCACAGAATTGGCCCTACCAATTTCCGAGGTACTTATGACTCCTGCAGCTCATACATTCACTCAAGTCACACTTAGAGTGCCTATTAAAGGAAAGGCAAATGAATTTCGTTCGAGCCTATTAGCCTGATTAAGTCATCAAAAAGTATAAGGGTTGGCCATAGGATCAAATCAATTAAGTGGTTAAAGAAAGTATCAAACTACAAGCTCTAAAGGGTTCACCTAACCCTTTCCTCAGAATATCTCCTATCTGTCCTGATGATATCTTGCATGAGCATCATATGGTCCCTTGTATGAGCTATGATCTTCCAATCTCAGATGTTGATCAAATTGATCTGCCGAGATCGCCATATGCAAGGGTCAACATCAAGTTGTCTGCCGTGCCATCTGAATGATGATGCTGAAATAATCGTTTGAATAGAAAGAGAATGGTTGAACATTTTTTATGCCACCAATGCACTTCCAAAAAAACAATTGTGGTCCAAACAAAAGATCACTAAATTAGTGGACATGGAATGAAAGTATTAAGCAGTTTTAGACTGGATTGTCTTCTCCATAACTACTAAATCTATCAGAACACTCAGAAAAGGCTCACAATCTCGAGTGATGATTTCCCAAACATCAATCTAAACGATGTAATCATGGTTGTCACTCATCTTAAAGTTGAACAGGATAGTGAAACAAGCATTGGAGCTTTTAATACAATATCAAGTTTTCGCAAAGACTACATCGTTGAGTTCACATGATCAGACATAGAATTGCTCAACTGTTCAAAACTAACAAACTCCTTACTCCAGTTGACACCTCAGCAGAAGAAATCGACTTGTTAGATGAAGGTCCAATTTTTTAAATAGAACTTGGTTACATCTACAAAAGAAGAATTCGGAGAAGAAAGAGTTCATCCAAGTTAGGAAAAAGCACTTGGTTCACACCAGTGTGCTTCAGATGTCTAACTCTCAATGAATAAGAGGAACAAATCTCATCTTGACTTCATACACCTATCATTCTAGTTCATGTCATACCCAATGATGGCCCTTATGGCTGCCTTTTACGGATCAATGTTACACCAATTCAAATAATAACAATTCCTACATGTCAAGTCCCAAATATGTATCTCATGTCTAAGAATACAAAGATACAACCTTGATCAAAAACATCACTCATAACTATGATCCATCAAGTGATTTTGATGTAGGTCAGGTCCAAAACTTATTCTCCTAATCAAGTACCTATGAAGTTAGTAGCATCTTGTTACATCCCAAAAGTCAGAGTAAAATTTTCATTTTTCAAAACATATCCAAAGACCATAATTGTTTACAAATAATTGTTCCAAAAGTAAAATCCATAATAAGAGTGTCCTAAAATCCAATATAATAAAAACTAGAAGGATGTGGATGATCACGCTTTCTCCTTGCCACAATCATCTGAACTACCTGAAATAATAAATTGAAATTGTAATCACAAAGCTTAGTGAGTTCCCCCAAAGTACCACACACAACCAAGCAAATATACACACTGCATGATGGGTCTACAATCTCCTGGTTAGATACCCTGGCCCACAACCTCCTGGTTGGATTGTCATACATATTGTATATTGGGTCCATAACCTCTTGGATGGATTACCCTACCCCACAACCTCTCGGTTGGCTTTCCTTACATATTTCATATTGGGTCCACAACCTCCCGATTAGATTACCCTGGACCACAACCACCTAGTTAGCTTGCCCCGAGTTTGTTGACTGACCGCACAAAGCAGTAAAGTTTCAACCCAACCATACTATGTTGACATATAACAGATATCATATATTTAGCAAAAAGATATTCATATAACCAGTTAACAGGCAGATCTATAGATCACTACCGCATAGCACATCTTATATACCAAGATACAGATCTAGCAGATCACTACAGCATAATAACATCCTATATACCAGGATACAGACCTAACAGATCACTATAGCATAATAACATCCTATATACTAGGATACATAATCGAGTTGTCTGACATCGGTGTCTTCGACCTACAAGTACAGTGAGGAAAATCACTTGAATCGAAGGACTCTGAAACACTACGATACGATCCCTTTTTATGTAATGCTTGCACCCGCAAACCCACTAACACCAGAACATGAAAAAATCTTAATCATTAGTCCAAAATCCTAAAGTTTGACCCAAAGTCAAACTTGGTCAAAAGTCAACAATCAACAGAGGCCAACAATAGTCAAAGTCGAAGGCAACTGAGTACGCCAAGCATACTCCACGTACGCCCATCATACGTGATTGAGGGCCAGTATGCCCCACGTACATATGTACAAGATAATTCCTTCCTTTAGTGCTTAATCCATTAATACCTTTTGTCCGGAGATCAAATCTAGACTCAAAACATCAACTTAAGTCATAAATTTACCACCTTTATAACTTTCCATGGCTAGAAAAGGTCCAAAATCTAAAACCGTAACTTATTTATCCTTTAAGACATCTTAACTCTTGCATGGAAGGGATAGAAGGACAAATATCACATTTTAGCGGTTCCTAATAGCTCCATAATGGATAAACTTCCAACTTTATCCATTAGAATGGTCCAAGCAATCAAGATCTAGTCTTTTAAGTTTCAAAAGGACCAAAAGTGCATCTTTCTTACTTAATCCATTAAGTACAAGTATCCAACCTTTAAATCTAAATCAAAATGATATTTAGATGGATAAAGTTTCCAACTTTATCCTTAACAAGGTCATAAACTTTCAAGATCAAAAATTTATGCACTAAAGTGACCAAAATCTCATAACATCCAAAACTAGCTAGATCTAACAAATGCATCATCAAGATTCAAGCTTTATACCTCCAGAAGAAAGATCAAGGTGAACAACTTTAGGATCGACAAGCTCCAATGCAACCAACACTTCTCCAATGAGCTCCTTCTTATCCTCGATGCACCAAGAACATCACAAATGGGGCTAGGGTTTCGATATTAGGGTTAGAGAGGCTGGTGGTTGAATGAAATAAGGGGTTGGGGAAGTTAAGGAGCTTAAATAGGGATCAAGACCCCAAAATTAGGGTTTGTGTTCTAATCGCGTACACCCAGTGTACTTCTGTTATGCCCAGCGTACCAGGTTGATCCTCCACGATCATCCATTTCCTAGTACGCCCAGTATACATGTTGTATGACAGGGTACTTAGCTTAACCCCATACCTTCTTAACTTTTAACGGTCATAACTTATTAGTTCCAACTCCATTTTTGATGATTTTTATAGACAAAATTGCAAAAATGGTCCCTGTGGTTGGCAAAATTATGTGGTTTTGGTCCAAAAAGTTTTGGTGGTGCAATGGTGGTCCAATTTTAGATACCTTGTGTGGTTTTGGTCTCTATGGTTATCATTTTCTCGTAGTTTTGGTCCATACCCTACCTAAAATGACAATAATACCCTTAACTGATTCTTTTAAAATTTCTTTTAATTATTTTTTTATTATTTTAATTAAAAAAACCAAAAAAAAAAAACCCACCCCACTCTTAAGTCAATAGCCGACCACCTCTCTCTCTCTCTCTCTCCCCCTCTCTCTCTCTCTCTTAAAGACCCACCACCTGACTTTAATCCACAGCCTCCACCATCGTCAACCACTACCACCTCAAAATCTTCAATCAATTGTCGCCACCATATCTTCCTCCATCTCCACCACAGAAACTACCTAAGACTCCTCGCCTGAGCCAACTTTCACATTCCGATCACCACCAACACTACCATTGATCAACACCACTACCACCCATCAACACCACCAATATCTGTTTAATTTCATCTCATCGATGTGGACATCACAGCACAATAACTAGAAAACTATATATCGGAGAAGTGAAAAAAATAGATTAAATATGGAATACATCAAAACACTTCAAGAACTTATAGGATTTCTGCAATTTAAGAACATTCTTTATTGATGCTTGATTTCTTCATTGTTGTTTGAGAACGGGAGGACGCAGTAGGGATAATGTGTGTATGTGTGTGTGTTTCAACCTCTTCTCATCAGCAACCATCTTCGATCAACCTCTACCCACAAACACCATCTCATACCACTTTTCAAATTTCATCTCCGACAACCACAAAAATTTATCCTCAAATCAAACTGAAATTCAACACCAAACCATACCAATCAAAATCAAGAACAAACCTACAACCTGCAACCAATATCAATGCCTGCAAATCTTTTCAAATGTTTTCAGTTCCACAAATTACCCCCCTCAGATCCAAAAATTGAAAATGGTTCTAGAAATCAATTCCCCCATCATAAAGGCGTCGAAATGTTAAAGGAGGGAGGGGGAGGCGATGGGGTAGATTGTCGATGGTGGAAGACGAGTGTAGATGCACCATTGACTGTGGAGGTTCTTCGATCAAGGTTGTAGACGACAACCAATTTTTTTGTAATTTGGGAATGGTCTAGGGTTTAAACAGGAAGGGGAAATGAGTATGGTGGGGTTTTTTATTTTGAATAAAAAGTTATAATAAAAAATAGAAAACCAAATTCTAAGGGCATAATGGTCTTTTTAAGTAGATAGGGACCAAAAACAATAGAAAGATCCAATTTTGGACCAGTGGTGTACCAACATTTCGTTTTGGACCAAAAGCACATAAATTTGCCAACCACAGGGACCATTTTTGTAATTTTTTCATTTTTATATCCATGAAAAGGTATTGAAGTGTAACACCCGTTGCAAGTATTTTTCATTTCAACACTTGTATTTCTTTTCTATTTTCATATCAAGTCCTTACACGGGGCGTACTAGGGATATGTCGGGCGTAATTCAAACAATTTGTAAGACGGTTCAACATGTGATTATGATGGGCATACATAGGTATATGTCGGGCGTACTCGTGTTGCTTCCAATCCCTAATTCATTGGGTGTGACCATTATTTAAGCAACATAAACCCTCTTGGACCTTCTCGTGACCAGCCTCCATATTCTCCAAACCCTAAAATCGAACCCTATTATATGAAGGAGAGCCTTGAATCTTGAAAAGTGATTCTTGTGTGTTTGATATTATAATGAAGATCTTTCAAATGAAAGTGGTGCATTGTAGCTTGTAGATCCAGAAACTCCATCTTCTTGGCACCTTTTCAAGGTAAAAAGTTCAAATCTTGGAGCTTGTTTAAGTAGATCTTGTTTAGTTTTGCATTTTGGTTCTTTTTGTCCTAAAGCTTAAGTATGGAGTACTCTAGAGCTATCAAGTTGTCCTTTCAAACATTCTAAGGTGTCTTGAGTCATAAAAATGCTAGCTTGGCCATTTCCTTTCTTCCATGCAAGATTTGTGGGGGGGTTTATGAAGTAAAAGTTATGGGTTTTGAGTTTTAGCTCCTTGTAGCCCTGTAAAGGCTTAAAGTTTGAGACTTAATGGATTAAGATGTTCTTTAGGGTCCATATTTATGTTTGGAATGGATGTCTTAAGGATTAAGATGTTTTGCATGTAGATTATGGGAACAACTTCTATACGCTAAGTGTATGCCTGGCTATGCCCCGCATAGCCATATATGAACCCAATTTCTAGTGATGCGTTCTACACCCAACGTAGAGTCGAGTATGCCGAGCGTAATGACCAAGTTGACTTTTGTGGAATTTGACCAATTGAATATTAGGTGTATGGTGAGGGGTTTGTGAAGGGTAAAATGGTATTTTACTCTGAGTATGGACTAGACTTGACTTAGGCTTAGTAGTGTGTATGTGTATGTATGTGAATATACCGTAATTATTAATTAAGGTTAATTGGTGTACTTAATTACGCGGAGTCTAGCTTCGGCAATTTGGGTGTGAGTTATATTAGTCATCAGTGCCAAGTAAGTATCCTCAGTTGTTCTTACCTTTGTGGTAGAATAGTTATATATATACATGTAATGACCAGTTGGGTTTAAGTGCTATTATTTTGTATGTGTTGAAACTTTGGGTAGTCTGCATGGTTGTTGATACTTTATAGGATGTGTTGTTTTTCAGGTAGTCTCTAGGGTTGCTGATAACCCATAGTTGTTTTATGTTTTGTATTCTATTTGTTATTTTGGAGAACTCACTAAGTTTTTTACTTACAGTTGTTGATTAAATATGTTTCAGGTACTTCCGATGATCGCGGGAAAGTGAGGGTCTGATTGTATACACTCGACCGTAGATTATGTTATTGGACATTTTGAGACACTCTGATATTTAGATGTGAAATTGTACGACATTATGACTTTTCTGGGGATGATTTTTATGAAAACTATTTTATTATGGATCTAAAAATGAAAAAAAAAAAAAAAAAAAAAAATGTTTGAAATTTGGATGTTGCAAATTGGTATCAGAGCCCTGGTTTAAAGGATTTAGATAAACTCTAAGGGAAGTCCAAACTCAAATTAAGGATCGGAAGATTTTATAAGAACTTTTCAAAGAAACAAAGAATTTAACAAGAGAAAACTCAGTGAAGCAGTGTGTACAATTAATCAGAGTTCGAGCGGATAGATTTGATATCATATAAACAAATAGAACTGCACAACGATTCATACATACATACATAGAAGATAACTAAAGATTGCAATTAGGAGGGTCCATAGTCACTATCAAGGGTTCGAAGATGAGAGAGAATGCAAACTAATGAGAAGACATTAGATCTTATCAAAAACATGATGTCACATGTGGAGGCTTAGAATTAGAATGTTAAAATTCTATAAAGAGTAGTAGTCTCTGGATTGACTTCCTCTTCAATGTGTAAATTTTCGCCATTTTACTTGACATGCATCACCGCCACCGGTAGGCACATTACGCTTTATTTTCTAGTATTTGCGCTCATTGTTTTGTTTGTATACTGGTACAATTTTTAATCTTTATGTACACATTTATTGCTTATAGTTGTTTATTCTCCTCAAGTCACACATCACTTCATTATTCACATTTCATTTTTTTTTTTTATGTTTTTTTTTTTATTCCTCATGGGCTTACATCTCATGTTTTTATTTTTTATTATGTTTTTTAACATTTTTATATTTCGTTGAACCGGTCTAGAACATTTCCATTAGCCTATATTTATAGGAATTGATTTTTGGGCTTTTAGTGTTGAACTGCAAAAACGTACTTGGGCAAAATTTGATCAAAACATTTTCATAAACGAGTAAAATTATACTTTTACACCCTTCAGTCTTTTTTATCACTTTGTTGCCTCTTGGTTTGAAACTTTTTAAAAGTTTTGTTAACCCTAATTCTTAATCCAGATTCCAAGCCCAATTATGATTATTAGCTTGTTAGATTCAAATTCGGACCATTCAGTTTTAGTCCTTTCAGATAATTACACCAATCAAAACAACCATATCGTTCATTTCTAAAAAACCTTATCATTCGTTCTTCACACAGCCACAAAAACCAAAAGAAAATCAAAGGCACCACATGTCCACATTCATTTATTTTATTTGGGCTTCAAAGACTTCACCCAATTCTTACTCAGCTTGTTTCAAAGTGTAAGCACACAACGCAGACAATCCCCTCCATGCAACAAATCAAATGCCTTGTTGATCTCATCAAGTGTCAATTTATGTGTTATGTACTCATCAATCTTGATTTCCTGCACCAATACCAATTAATTAATAGCTAGTAACAAACTACATGTCTAATTAATTAATTATTACCTTGTTCATATATTTATCAACAAGCTGAGGCACTTGTGTGCGGCTCTTAAACCCACCAAAAGCTGTACCCTTCCAGACACGACCAGTAACCAACTGAAACGGGCGGGTGGATATCTCTTGACCTGATGCTGCAACCCCAACAATCACTGATGTCCCCCATCCCTATTTTTTTATATTAATTTGTACCAAAATTAATTAATTAGATATATAATAAAAGAAATCTTGAAATACCGTTTGATTAATATTTAATATAATTACCTTGTGACAGCACTCCAAGGCAGCCCTCATTATGGAAACATTGCCGATACACTCAAAACTGTAATCAACACCTCCATCTGTCATGTCAACAAGAACCTGTTGTATCGGCTTCTCATGGTCTTTTGGGTTCACAAATTCAGTCACACCAAAGTTTTTTGCTGCAATTTGTGATGATTTGATATTAGAAAAGAGGAGAGAATTTATCTTTTCTTATACAAGAAATTAAGGGAAATGATAATGATTAATGCATGCCTCTATCGAACTTTCTGTTGTCGATATCTACACCAATTATTCGCGAAGCACCAGCTGCTTTTGCACCCTCTGCCACCTGTCAAGATTTTTGTGGATTCATATGTTATAAACCATGTCAAAGTTAATAGTAGATGAATAATCATCTTGTTATATGTATATTAGATACTTACTGCAAGACCAACGGTTCCAAGACCAAAAATAGCAACATTTGAACCAGATTCAACTTTGGCTGTGTTCCAAACTGCACCAAGACCTGAAGGCAAGGAGAGAGAGATTGATTAAGAGGAAAGCAAAACTGCTAAACCAACAATGGGAGAAACTAATTGGTGTTAGATGAAGTAATTAAGGGAAAGTTACCAGTGGGGACACCACAACCAAGAAGGCAGACTTTCTCTAGAGGAGCCTGGGGATCAATCTTTGCAACACTAACATCATGTACAACTGTGTATTGACTAAAAGTAGAGGTTCCCATGAAATGATATATTGGGGTTCCCCTGACTGAAAAACGACTCTTACGATCATTCATCATGACACCAACTCCAGTGGCTCCTCTAATCTTCCCACATAGGTTGGTCTTTCCTGATTTGCAGAACTTGCATTCCCTACATTCAGCCTGATAACAAGGTATCACATGGTCTCCAGGTTTAACTTCAGTCACCCCTTCACCAACACTCTCCACAATCCTGCCATTTTAATTAACATCAGAGAGTAATATCGGTTTTAGTCCTTTGAAAGGTTAAAGAGAGCAACAAATCTGTAGTTCGTTAAATGTAGATACATACCCGGCGGCTTCATGACCAAGAATACATGGGAAAAGACCCTCAGGATCCTGCGGGGAAGAGATTAAATCAATCTATCATGTAACAGATATTTGTGTAGACAATAACTTTATTATTCCCAACTTGAGTATCAACTGATCCAACTGAGTTATGAAATCCAACTCTAGGGAGTGCCTCAACTCCCTAAACTCACTTTCCGCAAAGAGAATTACTTTCTGATACAACACTAACATCTGATCCAGTATTAGCATAATCAATGGACTTTGAATAACAACATTTGGACATGTTGTCTCCGAGTATGCTATTATCATCAAAACCTTGTGTTCGATAAAGCTGTAAGTGCATCTAGCTTTCGTAAACTAGTGAACAATGATGACAACAATACTATACCTTGCCACTCCAAGTGTAAGCATCGGTATGGCAAAGCGCAGTGAAGAGAATCTGAACTCGAACTTCACCAGCTTGAGGCGGCGCAACCTCCACATCTTCGATCACTAACGGCTTATTAGCCTCATACGCCACCGCAGCTAGATCAAAATATATAATCAGGTCAAAGTTAGGGTTTGACTCCATTTCAAATATAGGTTAAAGATGCGAATCAGATCAAACTAGTTGATTAAGGAATACACATAGTACCTTTGCAGGTGATTACTTTGCCTTGAGTAGCCATCGCCGATCAGTGCACAACCAGTTGATGTTGAATTGGAGAGGGAGAGAGATAGAAGGGTATAGAATGTGAGGCGGCAAACTCAGTACCAAACCCCACTATATCGCACTCGGTGAATCCTCTGGATCTGGATCCGAAATCGGACCCGAATAATTGATACTGCATAGTTGGGACTTTTTTAATAAAACGTTCAATTCCTAAAAGGTAATTACCAACTAATTGTGTTTTGGAATTTATCTAAGTACTTACCAACTAATTGTGTTTTGGAATTGTTTTTTAAAAGAATTTATTGATTTATTGGTTTTGTTAAAAAACGACAAATAAAAAAATGTTTGGTAACTTTAAAAACACTTCTCAAAATAAATTTTCAATACATTTATAAAAAAATATCCACAAAAATGAAAAAAAAAAAAAAAAAAAAAAAAAAAAAAAAAAAAAAAACACTTGTTAAAAAAAATCAATACATTTAGAAAAAATCAATATTAATAGCTCATCAAATTCACTATATAACTCGGTTAAAATCCTAAACCTATTAGGTGAATCGAGGTTACCAAAGTTGTTGGTTATGGTTTCGGGTTTGTCGGTTCACCTTGGTGATCCTGATCTACAGGAGGGGATTGAGAACAAACCTTCTATATGTGATAACTCTCAACAACATGTTGAACATGTATGTCGGGTTCAGATCCTTCTTTATTCTTGAGGTTTGGTTGGTAATTTTTAAGCACAAAAGTGCCACCGATAATAACACTTAATTTTTATTGAAGTTTCCTAAAACCACACTCGTTCTCATTTGAAATATATATCTACTTGTGCGGGTTATGATAATGTATGGATCGAGTAGCCTATAGGCTTTGCTACCCACCTCAATCCTAAGGTACGTTTATTTTTTACTTCTTTTTTTAAGCTCGTGTTGATGTTCTTTTATGATTATTGCATAAGCAATGCAACCAAAGACCCTTATGTGTTTGAGATCAAGATTTTTCCAAACCAAGTTTCTTTTGATGTTATATTGCTTAATGTCTTGGTTGTCACTCGGTTAAGTACATAGACAATATGGTGTAACACTTCTCACCATAAAAACATATGGTGTTTTCATGCTTTTCAAAATACATTTCGCTATCTCTACAATGGTATTGATGGCCCAAACAACATAATTGCCTCTAGAAAACATCTTACCTAATAAATAAATAACTTTTTGATACATGTCATATTCTCCTTTATTTGGATGCATGATATTTTCTAGAATTTTTTAAAATTTTTATTTTCCACTTATTATTTTATTGTATTTTTCATTTTATTAAATTAAAATTCCACATTTAATATGAAAGATAATATATATGTAAAATATTTATTAGAAAATGTTTATATATGTTATGTATTCAATACACTAAAACCTCATTAATTTTAATAATTCATACTTTATCTCATTTTTCTTGTAAATTCAAACTTTTCAAATTATTAAAATTTCATGTTTAATTTTTTTTAAATAAACACATGTAATACATTGATCTCACACCTAATTGAAATAATTTGTCTTTGATCTTCTTCTATGTTTCAGTTTCTTGTGATTGAGGTTGCATTTTTGTCATAAACTTGGCTCCAACACGTAAGGAGCAAAACTACTTTAACATTTGGGAACAAGGAAAAATCGAGAAACATATGAATAAAAGAAAGAAAGAAAAACATAGGAGCAACTACAAACTCATTGGACAAGTTTTTATTGAAATGCAAGGAAATTTAGAATTTAAATAAAAAATAAAATAATAATAATAAATAAATAAATAAATAAGAAGAAGAAGAAGTTAATCTTGTGTTTATACAAGTTGATCAAATTTATACCAGAAGAAATAGAAATAATGTTACTCTAAAAGCAAACAAGTGACAGGCTTAAATAAAGGAAGTTTCAACAAACAAGAGGCTTCCCATTTTATTGGGATTTGGGAGGTTCGTGGCAAGAGAATCATCAGAAAGTGATTCCGTTTTGGTCAAATAGATAATTTAATTGGCAATTGTTAATATCTCCCTTGTGGTCACATTGGAATGATTTAATTTCATACTTAAATTGATTTTTACAACCAAAAGCTACAATAACCATTTTCTAGCAGTTAGATGACTTGTTTTTGTTTATAATTACTTGATGATATGAGTTCAACAATCAGTTAAATACCAGCAACAAAATTGATGATCACTAAATAAAGTAAAAATACTTATACCCTTATTTTAACAATTACTTCCTTAACAACATGTTTGTGCAATACTTTAATATCATTTCCTTGAATTTAATCACATTTGCCAACCTGTTGTTGCATTTTGATGACCCAACATTTTTATATATTATAATAATAACAATCTCCTTGTATTTCGTAACTTACTGAGCAACATTCAATGTTACATATTGAAAGATCATATGATATAAATTATTTAAAAGACCACTCACATTCAAAATCCTATTTTAAGATGCATGGCACATCACTAAGGTCAAGAAGACTGACTATAGTATACACATTCTTCTCAATAGTTTTTGTGCATCAAAATTACAAGAAAACATAACGAACCACGACAAGTAAGATGAACCTCTATTCCATTTCAACACCATTTTCCTCTTCAGTTCACTGCTAAGCAAAAGGCAAAAGGGCATTGTCGGAAAACACACATGATACATACACCCATTATACATATCAAAAGTCAAAGATGATACCTGTGTCAAGGAAAGCAGGATCAGGGGAGAACTCATTCAACCCAAATGATCCAGGAATCTCCATAGAACTTGGTTCACAAGGTCCGATATCATAACCCCAATTATCATACCGATAATCAACCAACTCCCCGGAATCAATGCTTGCCGGGGTTGCAGTTTGGGCGGCAGGTAGGTGGTTCGCCTGGCTTTCCGGCCAATTGATGCCATGGAAAAACTTCGGATCGACTGTTGACCTTTGACCATGATTATGATTTCCTTGTTGGGATGCTTCTTCACATGGAACTGCGTAACTTGGCAGAGACGATTGCAGTTGCGGTTGCGGTTGGAATGGAATCGGGATCGGGATCGGGGTTTCGACATAGGAATCGGAATTCACTTGCGGTTGGGAATCCGGTGAAAGCAATGGCTCCTCGAATAGAAGATAAGAAGGAGGAAATGAAGCGGAACTGTTGACAGAATTTTCAGGCATACGGAAGTCTTGCTGCCTACACAAGTTTCTGTAACTGTCCCTGTCCCTGTCCCTGTGTGAGCTGTAAAAATGGCGGTTACGGTTTCCGGTTGAAGCAGCTCCAGGTGAGACAGTTCGTTTAAATACAGGTCTGTTAAATGTATAATTATGGTATTGGTTGCCTCTATCCCTTGGAATGCTACAACTACTTGTTCTTATCAACTGTTGCGAGACTAAACCCGGTTGATACTTGTTCCTGGATAACAAAAACGGGGCTCGGTTTTGGTTAATCATGTTTGGGGCTCCAAGATTGGGTGATACGGGGCAAACCCGGATCGGATTTGGCCTTTGAACTGGAATGTGGGCCATGGTTGGAGTTTGAACCAGAAGTGGTACTGGTGGTGGTGGGAGCGGGAGTGAGAGTGGAAGTGGAAGTGGAAGTGGAAGTGGAAGTGGAAGTGAGGCGATGTTCATATGGGGGACATCGGTTAATTTATTTATGTTCTTGGAGTTTTGCCTTTCCAGTTTCCAGAATTCGATTTTTTCAGTGGCTTGACAATGGTCGATGGTGCCACTGCCATTGCCCCAATAGAGACATGGAGCAAGTGAGTCACAAACGTAACAGTAGCACTGTAATTTCAAGGAAATAGTATTGATCAAAATCAAAACAAGATTATGCTAATTGCTAATCGTTGAAGTTATTTGTTATGGTTATTAAGAAAGGGGGAGTAATTTGATGATGAAATAACCTGGTCGCAATGACTTTCATTTGGGGTAGACGAGAAAGGGAACTTGATACAGAGGTGTCTTGGATGAGGATAATCTCGGCATGCAACCTTCAAGATGAAAAAGAATGTGCAAAAGTTAAATGATTTTTCATATGATCTGAAATCAAAACCATAATCGATCACAAGTCGTAGAAGTACCAGGATCCTTACATAAATTGCTTCAATGATCCGTAAAATCAGACAAATGTGAAGTAAAAAATATAAACCTGGCCTGTTTCGCTAACAACAAGTAGATCATCTGAATCATCATCCCCATTCTCACTTCGAGCAATTGGATCATCATTCCGGACCTCTTTAGGCTTACCGGGATCATGATCAAGCACCACACACTCATCATCCAACTCAATTAAGGACGACGACTTCGATGTTGGCTTCTTCCTAGGTCTTCTAGACGGTAAAACCTCACTAATTAACACCACTTCATCGGAATCATCACTTCCATCATGGTAACCGGCACCGCAATCGCCTCCATTAACCTCATCAAGCAGTTCTGCTATCCAATTATTATCATCAAAGCCGACAGTAATTACTCTGCCATCATCACCATCCCATCCAGGTTCTTCATCGGAACTTATGTACAGCACAGAGTTCGGATCCATCGTAACTTTTCATCAAATACTCTATCTCATAAATAGGGCAACGAAGAAAAGGGTTGATGAAATGTACATAATAAAATGAAAAAAGAAAAAACCCTAGTAATTGAGAAGGGGAAGAATGTCGACAAAGCGAAATTGCAGTAGAAATTGGGGATTTGCTTTATATGGTTGTATAGTAACGGGTGACCATTACAACCTTCTCGCTTGCGTCATAAGTACAAGTCAAATTAATGGCGTAAATGTAATACAAATAAGTCCTATCTTTTTCTTTTTTACATTCATTGAATTAATTTGATTGACTTTTACTTCGGTTTAACAAGATTCCATCATGTTTTCACACAAAAATTCGTTTTAGATCATTTTATGATTGATATACCAAACACCTAGACACTTAGATAACGTAAACAACCAAACCACAAATGTAATTTACAAACCATTGAAATCGAATCAAAGTTCGTGATTTTAAAACCAGACCAATGATCTTTGATTCGATTCGTTGAACCCCACCATAAAAGTGTATCCGTGCATCTGCTGACGACACCTGTTGTTGCTTAGGTTAATGGATGATGACATCGGCATTGGAGGGTCGAGGTGGACCAATTATCAATGTCGGTGTTAGGGTTAGGTTCTCCTTTAGAAGTGGAGGAGGAAGATGGAAATATGATATAGCAGAGGGTAATTTACAGGCGACGGCGGGGTTGTTAACGGACGGAATCAAGATGAGTTTAAGACGGGGAAGGGGAAACTGAACTTTAATTCCGACGCAAGTCGTTGCTTCCTCTATCTTAGAATGTAATTATTTTAAGTTGTGTGTGTATATCGCACAAAGTCAAGATGGCCGAGTTGGTCTAAGGCGCCAGTTTCAGGTACTGGTCCGAAAGGGCATGGGTTCGAATCCCATTCTTGACATTCCGTTTTTTATTAATACATTTCTGAATTACTGTTTTACCCCTGCAAAAATGGAAATTTGTAAAGTCACGGTAAGATATATGAACTTGATTAAAGGCTTAAATCATTTTTTTTTAATAAATAATTTACTAGTTAAATAAGATATTTAATATTTCAAAATTTAATTATTTATAAATTTCAGAACTTAACTATGAACAAATATTTGTAAATCATACAACCGATGTTTATCGACTTCATGTATAGTTGTTTTTTTTTTTTTTTTTTTTTTTTTTTTTTTTTTTTTTTTTGCTACATCAGATTTCTATTAATTTTTTATAACAAAAATATATTATGTTAAAAATTCTGTAGTTATTCACCATATGGAAATGTTTTTTTTCTAAATGTTTAACTTATTTATTATGAACATCTATATGGAACTAAGTTATAACATATAACTACGCGTTTGAAAAAGTTCAGATAACTTAGAGATAATAAAAAACTTAATCATTGATAATAAAATATGTGAATAGTTATTTGGGCAGAACAATAGATGTTGTGTTTGTAATTTTTTGATCGTTATTTTTTATTTGTATTCAAAATGCTCTGTAAACATCAATATTGTTTTTTAAGTTGAGATTAATGATAAATTTATTATGCTCTACAATGAAATATACAATTTAATAGATTAAAAAAACAACACAGTCATACATATTAAACCATAGTTTTATTTAAAATAATAAAGTACGCTGATATAACAAGGATATATCTACACAAAATGAATAAATAAGTCACAACTCACAAAGAAGAATAAGTATGTATTCTTAATAATTACTAAAGGAAAATATAAATAAAAATATACTATTTTTAATAAATTTCAAAACACTTTTTTATATACAATATTAGAAGTTGTATTAGTAAGTCTACTATCATTATCTTAAGTTAACAATTTCATTTATTTTTGACTTTTAACTCTATATAAGGTAACATACAATCTATGCATGTATGAAAAACTAAACGTAATTATTTTGTTAAAAGGATTTAAAGATATTCTTGGAATGAATGTCCGGTTTTCCTTATTACTTTAGGATATTATTACTACTTTTGATGATACGTTTTCTCAAATATATCACCTATAGTCTAGTACCATTACATAACTCAATTTTTTTTATCAATGTTTTTCGATAACATAACGAGAACACCAACTTTTAATAGTAACTTATGATTTGTATAACTTAGAGTTTAAGACTACTAAGACCATTAGTTGAGTATAAAACTTGAATCATATTAATTGCGAACAGAACTGGGTTGAGAGAGATTATCTGCACCTATATATTCCTTTTTCATCTCCTAAAAACAATTATAATAAATGATTCTTAATTTCTTTAACAACTTTGTGTTCCATGTAATAGATGTAGAGATAAATGTTTCATAAACAGTAAAATAAAAACCTTATATTGGTTTGAGAGCATCCAAATGATTTAGAATAGTTGTTTTTTAATAGAAAATAATCTTTTTTATCACTAATATCAAAATTGAACGGTTCTATCTAACAATTAAAATTTTCTCAAATGTGTGGGATAACTTTGAGCACCAATTTTGATACACATTGGGTTGAATTTTTGTTCCATATTAACATAAATAATTAAAATTTTGTTAAGAAAACAAATTCGTGCATATTAAAACAATAAATTATTGAAAAACATAAATATACACTATAAATTTGTAATATACATTTTCATCCATAACTAAAAGTGATTAATTTCGAAGGTTTGAAGTTTATTTGATTTTAGGTTGCTATAAACGGAGTATATGAACCTTAGCCAGTCAACTTCCAACTCCCATTCTCTACATTCTAAGAGCGCCATCCAACCGAGACTGACCTTCAAAATAGTGGAAAAACGGCAAAAAACACTCCAATCGACCTCCAAATACACTGCTATTTTTGTGCTATTTTTGTGTTCAGTGACCGCCATATATATAGCGAACCAACACCAAATCCATTTTTGTATTATGATACTATTATTTTAGTTTGCATATTGGTTTTAAAGCTACCATAATTATCATAACTATCGACAACTATTTATTATAACTCATATAACAGAAAATATATTGTATTATATTTTATAATTGTTAATAATATTATAGAAATAAAAAGAACAAAGACAATACAAGTTCATTGTAATAAACTTAAAAATACATTTAAAATTCAAACATCAAAAATATTACAAAGATAATTAACAAACAAACAAAGAGAATCTAGAAAATGTTAATTGAATCATATAATAGAAATTATTATTTTATTATATTATTATTAAAATATGTTTTTAAGCTAAACTTTTAGTGTGTGATTAAAGTGAAACCTGTATTTTAATGTCAAAAAAGTCACTATTTTAATGTTTATTTTTTAGTGTTTTGCGGTTGAAATTGATCACTTTTCTAATACTCAATATCAGCCTCCCTTCTTTTCTCACGACCGATATGGGATATAGGGATGGTGTCGAACTCTATTTTACTTTTTTTTTTTTCCAGCTACAACTCCATTTAACTTGTTAAATAAACCCATCAAATGATTATTTTCATCACCATATATTAATTATTAGTTATCATTCATTATAAAATCAAATAAAGAATCTCTAAGATATTTAAAAATATATGACGAGAATTGATGATGTCGAATTTATTTTCAATCTTATTGATAAATAAAACAACTTTATATATTAACTAACCCACCTGCACCCAAAAAAGTGAAATTGAAACAGAAAGAAAAACCAAAACCAAAAACCTCAAATCCGAACAAAAAGTCTGTGAGACCAAGCTAGTCTAGAACAATCCCAAAAAAGATCGGACCCCCGGCACACTCCAATACTGTTTTTTTGCACCTAGGACCTCAACAAACTTCAACGGGCTTTAATTATTTGTTAGTTAAATTTGGGCAAATAATAAGAAGGCCTTCAATGGGGCCCAACGACAACTTGTTTCATTTGGAGTATAGGGCAATGAAGCAATCAAGCAACTGCTTCTGTTGATTCAACAACCGATAATTTAATCCAGAATGTTAATTTATAAGTTAGGTTTTAAGTTTATTTTTTGTAGATCAATTTGTAGAATTTGATTCTCCGATCCAGTTATCAGCGAACAAGTGCTCATTGTTTGATAGCTTCTTGATTGGCTTATGTTGTAACATAAAAAAAGTCAAGAAAAAAAATATGGGTAACGATAAATATGTTCTTGATCATGGGCAATAAATTAGGTGTTTTAGAACAATTTGGTAGGAACACCTTAATTTTACAATTCTACAATATTAACTGTAATATACTATTAAAAGCCTATTATACAATACATCAACAATATACAAAACAACAGCAGCAATAATCAAACCAACAAAAATACATTGTTAACTGCTCCATCATTGCACTAATGAGGAAGAAAAAGTATACATTCAAAGGTCGCAATAAACTAGCTAACAGAAGTACTTACTTGTATGTGACTATATATGTGTGAAGTTATCTTTGGGAATTGGGGAACATGATTTTTGCCTTGTGGGTAGAGGAAGGCATCAACTATACTATAGTAGTACCAACTGTATAAGTAAAGTATGGTTCTTTCTTGGTTTGTAAACTAGAAGTGGCCACCATGAACCACCACAAAGAACAACCTGAAGCCACCATTGACCTATCTGCTTTCATAGCACAAATCATGTCATCTGAGAGCAGACTGAGAGATCGTGGTAGTGCCGCCTTCCAACCACCATATCTCAGAAACCCAAATCTTGAAGGCACGAATGTTGGGGCCTTGATGATCATTCACCGTGGTGGTGGCTCAGGGTTGTTATCTGGTGAGGTGAATGATAGTTGTGGTGTTAATATCTATGTAAATAATAATATTCAAGGGTTGAATAATTCTATAATGATTGGAAGTCGGTTGCATATGGGTGATCCTGGAGTGTGGTTGACATTGAAAGATTCAAAGTTGAAGAGATGGTTTTCCAAGAAAACTGATACGATGTGTTTATCTATAGGATTTTACGTGCTATTTGTTCTTGTGATTGTTTTGGCCTTCGTTGTGATGTTCATGTAAGTTAAATTGTTTATTATTATTATTATTATTTTGTTTATGTATGCGGATTGTTATACATTTTTTTACCAATTTGTACAATCATGTTTCAATTTATGGTGGTATGTTAGAACATCCAAAAAAAAAAAAAAAAAACAAATCTTTGTGATTTGATTTAGATTACAACAAAATCTTACAGAAACCAAACTTGTGTATGCTTGAGTCAGCTAATAGCCTAATACGCTTGTCTAAAGCTAATCCATGTGCGAAGAAACTATATAAAAAATCAAGAAATAAATCAACATTTATTATATGAAAAATCCAAAATCAAGATTTCTTGTTGGGTTCGTTTGATTTGGTGTCTCTAAGGATCTGTAGCCTTTTCACAGAGCTAAGAAACATACTGAAAAGAAATTACGAAAAACAGAGTGAATGTCAATCGTCAAAGAAAAATATTAAAACAAATTTTGTTCGTTTGTGCTGGAATCTGAGATTAAGAAAGCAGAAAGCTTACTGCCATGGAACGTCTCCAACAAGCATACAGTCGCCATCTTTGTCTTCATAAGTGAGCAGAAACTCTGATGTTCCATTGAATAATCTTGAGGATCCTACTGCAAAATAATAGAAGCTTCAAAAGATCAAATTTTGATAAAATATGAATGTGAATGTGGGTTATGATGAATAAAGCATAAACTCAACTTACAACTTCCATGGAACATGTCCTCCAAGGTCTGAGCTACTGTTTCATAGGAGATGTGAGCATTGAGATCAAGTTTTCTCCCGATTAGGATTCCATCAATGTTCACCTTTACAGATAGATAACCATTGATTATGTTGTTGTTTACTGGTCTTGAACTAAACTCGTTGTGTTCCGGCTTAATTCGGTTAGCCAATGTTGGATTCTGATGAGCTTTTCCTATCGGAGGCCATCCAACCACGCTTCAAGAACCCAAATCCCCATAAATCGATATGCTTTTTGCTAAAAGAAATAAACAATAGATTTAATTACCTGGTAGCATTGGGAGATGAAACAGAGTCAACAACAGCTCTCTTGGTACCAACAATGGAGGAATTAGAGATATTCACAGAGGAAGACGAAGAAGACGAACAAGAAGATAAACATTTATCACTCAAGATTCTAGAACCTTCTTCCTTCGTCTTCAATCCACCACCACTGATACTCAAGCCTAGCCCCAATTCAAGACCATCATTATCATCTTGGTGCGATGAACAAGATTCTAGAACCTTATTATTGTTGTTGTTCTCTTCGTCATTTGACATGGCCACGATTGATCCACCAGACGCCACTCCTTCTCTGCCACCACAACTGTCGGCACCAGGAATTCGACACAGTAAGCCAAGACTACAGTCCATTTGTCAAGAGCGTGGAAAATGAAGGAAGCTATTTGAAGGTGAAAAGGAGAAAGAAAACAGGTCCAAAGAAAGAAAGTTGAGGAAGATGTAGGTGTACTGGTGTAGGCGTGGGACCCGTGTGTCGGCTTCGTGCGCCTTAATTCATGATCGGTTTATAGGAGCAAGTCCCCATCACGCACAAACACACACTTCTTTGTTTCCATTTGAACCAGACACTCTGCCCCCGCCATGAAAGAAAGCCTTCCGGAAATTCCCTTTTTCATCAAAAGTACAACTATTCATGCAATGTATACATGAGTACATTTGCATGTGCATGTACATTATAATACAATATTGTACTGCTAGTCATTTCATTTAGGAAAGGCTCCTAAAATATTATTTGTTCTTGAACTCTACCGAGTTAAATGAAATAAAAATAATAAAAGTATTAGTTAAAAAGGGAGGACAAATCAATAAAAATAATCTAGACGTACTTTCACAAATGGTTTATATGGTTTTAGAAAGTGACACTTTCCGAACATCTTTCCAAAGTGTTAGATCAATGGTGTTTATGGTTAAAAACCAAGAATCATCAGTATTTTTGCTAACTTGGTTAAAAATAAGGGTTAAATATTTATTAAATGACCAATTTACTCATGTCATTTAATTTACATTTTATTGTATTTTACATTTAGCATTTTATTATATTGAAACTTTCAATCGTTACCCTTACACACCTTTCTCCGTCTCTATCCACCATATTTTCATCTTTACCTTCTACTTCTCTTGCATCCTCTTCTGTCTGTCCATCCCCATCGTCTTTATTTAAATACAAAGCAATTTCCACATCTATAATTGGGTAGAATTGTCAAAGTGCAAATCTTAATAAGAAAAAAAAGTACAACAGTAGAATTTTCTAACTAGAATGTCGTAATAAGAAAAAAGAAATAAAAGAATAATAATATAACGAAAAATACCTTTAGTCTCATTTTCTTCTCCGATAAAAGGAACATCAAAAGGCTTTGCAGAAGAATCATTGTCAAGTAGCTCCGAAATACTGAAACTTCCATTCTCTTTCTCTTTCTGTTTAGATCTGTATGTGAGATGGAGCTATCAAAATTATTATTATTATTGTTAATTACCACCGAAAAACTTCCGAACACTTTGTTCTCAGGCAGGAATGATCCGGATCCGGTAAGATGTTCACACATAACGGGCACACTCACCATGGCGGTGGTCTTAAAAGAAAAATTGGTTGGTTCAAGCTTCTCATCACGACCATCCTTCCTCTCCAATGATTCTTGATGTTGAACATCACAATCGGGCTCCAAATCCATCGCGTGCGAATCAAAATAATGGTCAAAGTGGGGGTAAAGGTGGTGGTCGGAACCACCGTAGTAGCAGAAGATGAGGACAGTCCGACAGAGGTCGTGGTCGGTCTCATGGTGCAACAGGTCCAACATCGTCTCAGTTTCAGTTCAGCGGGTTGGAAGGTTTCGTGCCTTGGTAGTCGTGGCTATGGATGTCAAAAACCCCCATGGTACCCCCATACCGTACGAGACTAAATTAAAAAAATGGGACCAGGAGCGGGGGTAGGGGTAGAATTAAACCCTGTTTATTTTCGGGACCGGGGTCGGGAGTCAGTATTTCCGTCCCGTACTCCCGCGGGGGTCCCAGTTGTACATTTATATAAAATACATATACAAAATAGATTTTCTAATTTTAGGTTTAGGTTAGGTTTCACTTTTCCGTTTCCAATTAATGGATATTGAAGATGTAGTGAATCGATTATATATTTTTGGATATGTAAATATTTTATAGTTGTAATATTGGAATTGTCGTATATATTTTTGGACATGTAAATATTTTAGGTTTAGGTTAGGTTTCACTTTTCCGTTTCCAATTAATGGATATTGAAGATGTAGTGAATCGATTATATATTTTTGGACATGTAAATATTTTATCGTTGTAATATTGGAATTGTCGTATTTTATACTTGTAAGATTGTTGGAATTGTCGTTTTGTAATGTTGGATTTTTAATTTTTTTTAGTTTATAATAGATTAGGTTTTAAGCTTTTAAAATTATTAAAAATAGTATTTTTAGCCTAAAACAAAGCAATTTTTTAGAAAAAGAAATCAAATTTTAAGCCTATAAACCGGGGGAACCGGGGCGGGACCGGGGGCGATGGAGGTAACCGAGGGCTATGTAAACGGGGGATCCGGGGGCGGGGGCAACAACTGATTTCGGGGGCGGAGGCGGGGACAACCATTTCCGCTCCCATTTGGTCCCGTTGACATCTTTAGTCGTGGCAGCCTCCTCAACAAGGTCTTCTTCCGATACCTCCAACTTCAACAAATACTGCCCCCTTGTGGGATCCTTCTATTGGCCTAAAAAATCAGCAACAACAAAAAGAGTGGCCCACTTCAACAACCCCATTTCCTCATATATGGGCTTCTACGACAACAACCCAATAACATGATTTTTTTAGCGTTGAACCTCCGCCCTATCAGCCCAATACATGACATGTTACTCAACATTTTAATTACTCGGATCAGCCCACTACTCTCCTTAAGGCATTTAGCACCATGAGACTTCAGGACCTGTGAACTGCAGACTGATATATGGACACCAGGGCTACCACTCACCTCCACGCTGACTCAAGTATACTCAATTCTTATAGCAATAAGTGCATTAGTTATAATTTATCTGTTTTAGTCGGAAATGGATCTCGTGTTCCGGTCACTAAAATTGGTCACTCTTCTATTTCCTATAATCCTTTTCATTCCCTAAATCCTAAAAATGTCCTTATTACCCCTCAGATTATTAAAAACATCATATATGTCTATCAATTTCCTCGTGATAAGAAATGCTCTATCGAATTTGGTTTGTCTGTGAAGGACTTCCTAACCAAACAAATCCTTCTTCGATGTGATAGCACAAGTGATCTATATTCGGTTACAAGTCGTACTCCTCAAGCTTTTGTCTTTAGTAGCTCTTCCTTGTGGCACCAAAGACTTAGTCATCCCGGTTAACCTGTTTTTCAACATTTAATTTCTCATATTTCTATTTCATGTAATAAAATGGACTCTCCCTTATTGTGTAATGCATGCCAACTTGGCAAACATGTGTGTTTATCTTTTGAGTTATCTAAAACTGATGTTTTGTTTCCATTTCAAGTTATTCATTCTAATGTATGGACTTCTCTTGTTCAAAGTCACAGTGGAATAATTTATTATGTTATTATCCTAGATCAATTTACTCATTTTGTGTAGGTATATCCTCTTAGAAATAAATCTGAAGTGTTCTCTAATTTCTCCATTTTCATGCTTACCTTGAAAACATATTTCTCACCAAAATTCAAACTTTCCAATATGACAATGGCAAAGAATATGAAACTCCAACTTCTATCAACTTTGTGCCACTCATGGACTCCATATGTGTTTCTCTTGTCACTATAACTCTCAACAAAACGGGAAATCCGAACGCATGCTTCGCATGCTTAACAACATTATACGTACTCTCCTGTTTCAAGCCTATCTTCCGCCTACTTTTTAGGTGGAAGCTCTTCACATGGCCACTCACCACTTGAATATTCTTCCATCCACTACTCTAAAACACGACACCTCTTACCATAAATTGTTCCTCAAACATCCCTCCTATACTCATCTTTGTGTCTTTGGTTGTTTGTGTTATCCTCAACTAAACAAATCCAACAAACTTCAACATCACTCCATTCCTTGTGTTTTTCTTGGATATCCTTCAAATCACAAAGGTTTCTGATGTCTTAATCTTCACACTAAACAAATCATCATCTCCCGTCACGTCGCTTTTGAAGAAACTGTCTTCTTGTTTAGGTCCATGACTCAAACAATTCTCCCAATTATGATTTTCTTGATATTGTAGACTCAATAAACTATTTTAATTATCCAAACACTACTTCTCACCCCACTGACTTTACTCACACCCACCTTCTCATACTCTTGTCAATCAAAATACCACCTCCGACCATTCCTCTGTGACTTCTGCCAACTCATCCTCCCAGGATACATTTCCTAACAACCTCTCTCTTCCTTCTGGCAAACCTATGCCTCTATCGGTTCCATCTCGCTTACACCCCATGGTTACTCGTGCTCACCATGGTACTCATAAGCCCATCCAAAAACTTAATCTCCATACTGACACCATCACCTCATCTTTATAGCCTCTCCCACGTAATTACTTTGAAGCTTTCCGTGATCCAAACTGGCTAAATGCAATGAAAGATGAATATGATGCACTTATTTCTAACGAGACTTGGGTACTTGTACCTCGGCCTCATAATGGTAATGTGGTTAATTGTATATGGTTGTTCAAGAAGAAATTTAATACATGTCGGTCTTTAGCTCGATACAAGGCTCGATTAGTTGCTAATGGGCATAGTCAACGGCCAGGTGTTGACTATGACGAGACTTTTAGTTTGGTTGTTAAACCGGCCACTATTCAGACGGTACTTAGTCTCGCAATTTCTTATCATTGGCCAGTTCATCAGTTGGATATGAAGAATGCCTTTCTTCATGGTCATCTTAAGGAGACAGTGTACATGAATGATGAACCAACCATCGGGTTTCTGTAATTCATCCACACCAAATCATGTATGCCTTATCCAGAGATCTTTATACAGGCTCAAGTAGGCACCTAATGTCCGATATCATAGATTTGCTCAGTTTATCACCCGTTTCAGTTTCACAAATAGAAAATCATATTATTCCTTATTTTTCTATAGACACGGTGACCATATTGCATATCTACTTTTATATATTGATGATATAGTTTTGACTGCTTCATCTACAGGTCTTCTTCAACAGGTTATTACAACCTTACGGTCTGAGTTTTCCATGATAGATATGGGTACGCTAAACTACTTTGTTGGTATTGCTGTTTATCGGGTTTGACAGGGCATATTTTTATCTTAGCAAAAAATGCAAATGATATTTTGGAACGTGCGAACATAGCTAACTGCAAATCTGCTTGCACTCGTGCTAACACCTTTGCCAAATTTGACGGCTTAGGTCCTCCGGTCTCCGAACCAACCCTCTATCGCAGCCTCACTGGTGCACTTTAGTACTTGACTTTTACTCGTCCGGACATCTCCTATTCTATTCAACAGGTCTGTTTATACATGCATGGCCCTTGGGAACCCCATTTTTCTACGCCTAAGCGAATTCTCAGATTATACGGGGTACTTTAGATCATGGCCTACAACTCTATGCTTCTCCATCTCGTGGGTTACTTGCTTACTCGAATGCTGACTGGGCTGGGTGTCCCTCTACTCGGCGCTCTACCTCTGGCTACTGTGTTTTTCTTGGTCCGAATATCCTTCATGGTCTTCAAAGAGACAAGGCACGATTTCTCGGTCTAGTATAGAAGCTGAGTATCGTGGTGTTGTGAATGTCGTTGTTGAGACGCGTTGGCTGCGCAACTTGTTACATGAGCTGCTTTATCCTCCCTTGTCTACTACTTTGGTTTGTTGCAACAATGTCAGTGCAATTTATTTTCTTCAAATGTTCAACCATCAACGCACGAAGCATATTGAGATTGATATTCATTTTGTTCGAGACAAAATCGCTATGGGTCAGATTCGTGTTCTTCATGTACCCTCATCATATCAATATGCTGACATCTTCACCAAAGAGCTTCCATCGTCTTTATTTCTCGATTTCATGAATGTTCCCGTTCCTCTTGCGGAGGGCTGTTAGCGTATATATTAATATATGTGTATAATATTCATAGATAGCCCATTTATATGTATTGCTTATTAGTCAACCCATGTTTTGTACTTAGCCCAATACTGTTGTACATGTATTTATTTGGAATAATGGACTACAGCTGATTATGGGAGAATACCATTTGTAATAGAATTGATTAACTTTGAGTTAGCAAAAGAAAAATAAGAACATAGATATTGAAACTAAAAGTACATAAACAAAACGAATGAAAATTATGATTTCAAACTTAATATGTCAATAAGAGTAAACAATCCGATCACTAGCAAATGAAATGACAATCTAGAACAATAGATAATAATAAGTTTAATCTTAAATATAAAAGTACTATTTTTTGTCTGTCAAATCTTTTTACTATTGATTAAAACATATAAAAAGGATCTTTAATTTGTAAAAACCTAAAAGAACTTGACGCTGTTTAGCTTTTCGTAGTATAGATTTAATCTTTGGAGCAGGAAAAAAACCCCCCAATAAAATTAGGACAAAAATATTATCTTGCATTGAAGAATTGTTCTTGTATGTTCTTCTAGCCTACAAGTAAAATAAAAAGTCAATAGATTGTTTGCAATTTGCATTGGATTCAAAGAAGTACTTGGCTCCAGTTTGGGCCCATGGGATATCTTTGTTGTTCCTTCAATAAATTCGTAAGGAAATTAATCGATGGTGTTTTTTTCATTTTCCTAGTCTTTTTCAGCTAACTAAATGTAACATAAAGAAATCAACTTAATGTAAGAATTTAGACCTTTATTTTTAATCGTTTTTCAAAATGATTTGTCATTGTGCCTTTATGAAAATTGCAGCTTCTGTATTGGTATTAAAAAATCTCCTAGTCCTAAAACATTCAACAAACTTTAAGGCAAAGTGTACATTTCGGTTACTTGTAAATAATATCTAGATTAACATAAAGTTCCAGAATGAAAGAACACACCCCATTTCTTTAAAAATGTCATCATGCTATCCAACCAAGCCTCCATCCACCTTCCAAGGGGGGTTAAAACAGGTGAAACATAGTCAAAAATCCCCGTTGACACATACGAAATACTTCAAAAAAAAAAGTATTCCTAAAAGAATCACAAATCCATCTTTCATTCATCTCAAAAGAATGGAGGAAGAGGAAGCCAGAGGTGATGAAGGTTGAATAAGGAGACATAGGATTCCAAACTTCACTCAAAAGCATCACAAGTTTTCATTCATCTCAAACCCACAGTCACTAACAATATTCACAAACTTCACTCAAAAGAATCACAAATCCATATTTCAGGAAAGAAATAGCAAGCAACTTTCACTCTTTAATCACGTCACAACTGCCTATAATACAAATTACAACCCCTATTCTATAAGTGTGAAAACAGTGTATAACAAGGATATTTTCGTAAATTCACAAACCTAGCATTTTTCGTCACCAAACCAGCTGCTTTTTTCTTTGGGCCCCGTAGGCCCATCTTCACCATACAATTCATTTGGTAACTTATTGAATATATTTTGTGCTGAACACCGAAGCGTTTCAGGCAACCGATTCAAGATTCTAGTAACCTCAGCCCGCGAATCATGTACGGTTGTCGGGCCCCACTTTCTCATAAACTGTAACCAACACGGTTCGTTAACAACCCCCTCTCCAAGATACTCCGCTGCCACAATCTCATAATCTTTACTCGAATCCAACGCGTGATTACTCCTCGCAGCGGAATTCCTGATTCCAATCCGGAGATTCGCAGACCCTTGAAGAAACTCCCCTGGATGAGGGTAATTCGCGTGTCCGTTTCTTGACGAATAAACAATCGGTTTATTACCTTCTATAAACTCCAATCCGGAAGCATCCACCCACACACCCCCACTATGCTGCGAGAAATACACATTCCATAGTTCTCCCGTGAAGTTGCTTACGCGAAGGGAAACATGTTCCCAATCCCCTACATGCTGTCCAACTCTTGTAAGAGGGTAATTCATGATTCCGATCTTTATACACCCCGGCCCGTTGAACGGGCAAAAAATCCACATCACAATATCCGTGAAACTCCCACCTAAAGCCGGCTTTACATGAACGTAAACCTTCGCGCTTTTTAAATCCCCTTTTTTGATTTTCTTTGCGGTTTCATCTTTAGGCAAATCTATCCAATATTCACCATCGTTTCTCTCACCTTTAGGTAGACTTGAGCCCGATGGGTCGATCCGTTCGCCTTTCGACCCGCCTTTTTTATGCAACAAAGCTCCTTTTTCAAAGAACCAAGATACAGAAGATGGAAGGTAAATCTCATCAGGGTGGAAGTAAATAGTTGGGCCATAATGGTTAATAAGAGCATGAATCTGGTCAAGATTTGGCATTGAGTTTATGTTATCGTTTAGATTCTTTAAGCATCGAATATTTAAGTCCTCTCCATGACTCCAAATACAACTACAGAAAAAGGTACCCACTGGAACACTTTTTTCATGCATTCCTCGATGACATGGTCTTGTTTTCCAGACTGTAAATAGTGAATCTGCTATTTTGGAGTGTTTGTTGAGGAGTATACAGTGAGGTTCGCATGTAGTTGTAAGATCCTCACGAACACATTGGATTTCATTCAAATTGGGCTTTGCGGGCTTATTTGTGACAATGAAACCCAAAGCTTTGTAACCTTCGGGAGCTATAGGTAACCAGAAGTAACCATGGCCATGGCTATGGCCATGGACATTATTGTCTTCTGTCCAGTCATCTGGACACCAAACTAACGTGTAATCTGTAGGCTCGACAAGGGCGGGAGAATTAGTCCTTTTTACTTCACGAGCCACGAGTAGAAACCCTCGTAAAGGTTTTTCATCAGATTGACTATAGTGACCTAGGCAAAAGTATCCATCTGGTATTTCAACAGGCTTAAAGAAGTTGACGCCTTTTCTTCTATTCTTTATGTCGCTTCCCCATATGAACTCGAATTTGGTGATTTCACGAACTTCTAATTCTCCTAGATTGATAGATCCAGTAGCAAATCCATGACCTGGGAGAACAAATGTAAGATCATGAATTCATGCTTGAACACTACTGTAATGACCCAGAGTTATGGGAAGGCTAAGCAATTTGAAGGAAGAAGAACATGATTTGTAAAACTCTAGCGGAAGTAATCACGATATGTTAAAGGGGGAGAGTACCGAATTCACTATAACCTGCACATCTGGTTCATGATCACACTTAAATCTCAGCATATATGCACAATGACACACATGTGTACACTATATGAATCACCTAATTCATGAATTAATCAAATTACAAAACCCTGAAACTCGATATGCAATAGGATTAAGTTAAAAAAGATTTGGAACGAGAATTGCGAAATACCTGGAGGCCATTCGGGAATCGGAGAAGGGAGAGAGAAAGAATCGATATCGGGAACCACCACATCGGTGACCCTGTTCCAATAAAAGCATCCACAGCCCGACATCTCTCTTTTTCTCTCCCCCAGCAAACAATTTAGATGATATGACGATTTGATTTGAGAAAGTTTTGAAACATTAATTTAGGTTAAGATCATCTGTGTTGTTCTTTGGATATTTTATGCATACTCTAGATAAAGAACATCTGTCTTGCTGTTAAAGATTGAAAAGGATATCGGTTGATTGATGATGTCGACGGTGATAACGGGGAATCTTACCGACATGCAACGGAGTTGCAACAGATTCAATTCGTAATTCTGCCCTTTAAATCCATTCCTTGACGATTTAAGTTATACAACTTTTTATTAGGGTTTATTATTACAAAATTTAATTAGGGAAATTAAGTAATCCAACTATAACCAGTATCATACTTGTCGGTTGACATTTATATAACTAATATATTGATTTATCTTATTTTTATTTTTATAATATATTATTTTCGTTTTTTTTTTTTTTTTTTTTTTTTTTTTTTTACGTTAGTTACGATTAGAATGGTATTTTGTGAACAAAAAAGTTCCGATTCATATTTTGATGTTATTTTTTCAAAAAATTGCTGATTTGTGAAATATATTTTTTTTGTGTGTGTCTAATTATACATTTAATATTTATTTATAAATCTCTATTTGTTTTTAAAATTTTTTATTTTATTTTCTTATTTAACCATTGTATTTTAAAAGTACAATAGTTTAATAAGAAAAGAAAACATAATTTTTTTTAAAATATAAAATTAAAAATGAAAGTATGATGTTATATTTGAGAGCACAATGTTTAAATAAGAAAATAACATAATTATTTTAAAATAAGAATTAAAAATTAAAGTATGATGCTATATTTGAAGGTACAATGTTTAAATAAGAAAAATAACATAATTGTTATTGAATGTACTTTCTAACATATTTACTAAAAATATTTAGATAAGTAACAAAATGCCTTTCTTACTCAAAAATACATACATTGTCTATAAAGATCATCAAATGACTTTTTCTTGCATCGGGTTGAAGTAAAGAAATAAAACAAAAAAATCATTATTAATAATTAACCCTATGATCTGTATGTTTGTTTAAGAATTTGATGTTCTCTTTATAATTTAAATAAAAAAACGTCATTGTATGTTAATTTCTTTATGAATTTTATTTTCTTATTATGGAAATTTTCTTTCCTATGGACGAGTTGGACGATTTAAAAACAAACATTATACCCTTGACAAGCTTTCTTTTGTGGGGAATCGATTTCAATTCAAGTATTATTAAATGTTAAACAATATTAACTGTAATTCATAAAAACAAACCCCGTTAAATCCAAAGGAAATATTTTCCACCTATTTTCATCTTCTAAAATTAAACCCCCAAAAGTAAAAATCGGCAAGACATTGGAAACATTGTTTAAAGTTAAAATTCCTCTTTTATTTATACGTATGAATACTTGATCATGTTTTAGTTCGTGTACTTCTCCATTGCGTTAATTTATAAAACCCCCAAAGATTAAAAAAAAAAAAACTATACTTAAGAAATATGACCTCTTTCCATTTATAAATTATAAAACACAAAAGTGATGAAAAATTCAAATAAACAAAGAATACTACAATAACCCAATCTCACATATACTTTGTAAATTCAACTAAGGGCAACATTGGAATTTAATGCAAGACACCTAAAGTTCTCCACTACTCCATCTTTCATCAATCATTTTCCAAAGAAAATATGAACTTACCATAATAAGTTGATGAACTAATGTTGATTCTTTACATTAAAATGTCTAGAGGTCCGTGTTTCTTTGCCTTAATTCATTCATCTCCTTTTCTATTTCAAGATTCGGAAATGGATATGCTGCTTTTGAGATGGAAACCATTGTTCTCCCTGGTGGAAGCTCTCCTTTCTATTCCAACCAAGGGTTAGTACCCACAAAAAAATCCCTAAAATGCCCTTAAATGTTAATTTCAAAATGAAGCATGTAGAGATGGATAAAATAAACAGAAATCGACTAAAACACAATTAAATGAAATCAAGTTCAGAATGGAAACTTATATAAATTAATATATATATATATATATATATATATATATATATATATATATATATATATATATATATATATATATATATATATATATATATATATATATATATAAAATATATTAGAAAATCAACTTCATGTACCCCTTAATGCTGTCAAGAAGGATCAACGTGCGGAAAAGAGGATCAAAGTGTTGAAAAAATATTTTAGTTTTAATTGTCAAAAAAGGATTATATTTATGTCATAAAAGGATTAAAATGATGGAAAAAAAATTAAAAAGTAGGATCTAATACCTTGTGTTAATTTGAAATTAGTTTAAAGAATTTTTTTAACTATCAAGAATAGCTAATATTTCTCTACTGATAAGATCAATATGTAACATATATGGTACATTATCTACACTAGTAATGTAACTTAAGTACGTTTCTATTAGGTGTAGATATTAAAGTGTGATGTAACATCCCGACTCTCAGGTATAAACTTTTCAATCTTATATTTCCATTTTAAAGATCGACCGGACGAGTTGGATGCCCTGACTCGTTGAGTAGGAACGGATTTGGCCGCCTATTTTAAGTGACCAACTCGACGAGTTGGAGGATACGACTCGACGACTTGGAGCTGGAGGATGAAACCCTAATTTTCGGATTTTGTACCCAATTTAAAGGGTTATTAGCCTCCCTTACAGCCCCCTTTGAGCTCAGAAACCCTAAACCATGTTTTCTCTCCATATTTGTGTGTTGATAAGCTTGGAAGGAAGCAAGGAGCTTGAAGATCAAGAAGTTTGAGGCAAGGAACGGTTGTGGATCTGAAGTCTACTCCAGTTTAGCATCACTTGAAGGTAACAAGTCGTTACCTTGATCTCTTTCTGTAACATCCCAAGATATTGGAGGTATTTCCGAACCCTCTTCTATCATTACTTTGTCGATTATAGCCCATGTGTAACATCCATAAATTTCGAGCCAATTTAAAACATTTTAAATCATATAAAACCATGTAGTTATTACAATTTGTTTCCAAAATAGTTTAATGATCAGAGTTCCTAGAAATCATAATCATCAATCGAGGAAGTATACGGTCATGCCTTCGCCTTCCCGCGGTCATCCGCTGAACCTAAAACAATAAACTGAAATTGTAAGCCCGAAAGCTTAGTGAGTTACCCCGAAATACCCATACCCACAATAATACACATATAATCATAAACATCATACTATGGGTCCAATCGTCCATCGGGATGGAATACCCCGGTCCCTCAACCATTGGGTTGGAATGCCAACATACCGATACACTTCACATAACACACATACAAATAACAACATATACTGGGTCCACAACTTTATAGACTGGATTACCCCTGGGCCCACAGTGTGAGTCTGGATTGCCTTCCGGACCCACAACTCACATTTGGATTGCCATCGAGCCCACAGTATGAGTCTCCCTCATCTCGTATCTGAAATGCTCTCGGGTTTGTTGGTTACCGCACGTAGCAGTTTCACATCAACCCATCCCACATAATATGTTGACATATAACACAACTAATGCACATACAAATAATCACATAATACTACAGGTAGTCCTACAGATCTACCTAACTAACATAACAACTAGCATGCAGACAATCAGACCAACTATAGGTTACTAAGCATAACCATATCCGATCTACCAGGATACCGATCTAACAGATCATACTAGCATATAATCATCCTATCTACCAGGATACCGAGCTAACATATCACTACAGTAATAATCCCAATAACCAAACAAAGGGCCGACCTTGGTGCCTTATACCCTTGAGTACAGTGAGGATAACTCACCTCGAATGTAGAAGCTTCCTGAAAGAAATCCTTAGGTGCTACCCTGACCACTTCCTAAGCTATCAATACCGATCAATGTACCCAATTAGTAATTGGGTCCCATACTATAATCCTTAATCCATGCATGGGGGGTAAAATGGCCATTCTACCCCTGACCTAGTATGATCCCAAATCTAAGGCCCAACTCAAACAAAAGCCCAACACTATAATGTCCATAAATCCATCAATGGCCCAATTTTTCAAATTGGGCCCAAACCTCTACATGGGTCTTACCATGAGGCCCTAAATCCTTCTTTTCAGTGCAACCCACCTAGCATCCCAATGGTCCAATAATAATCCAAACACTTGAGCCCAAAATGCTAAAAAACACTCGTGGCCCAAACCATGGCCCAAGATAAACATGCCCAATAGTTGGCCTACACTGAAGCCCAATGAGCGAAACCCATTCTGACTGAGTACGCAGGGCATACTCAGTTGTACGCAGCACGTACTAGGTTCGTGACATGTACGCTGCACGTACCAGCTTGTACGCCCAACGCACTCCTCTGTTAAGTCCGTTATGTTATTAAGCTATTAATGCTTCAACCAAGGGACCAAATTACAGATCTGAGTTCTACTTAACGTCTTAATCCATAAGGTCACTGACTTGGTGACTTATATGACCCACAAGAACCCACTACTCAAAGTATAGCAATCTACTTCTATGAAAAAGGCCATAACTCTTTAATAAACCCATTAAGACCTCCAAGATGGCAACTTTCTACCAAATGGACTCAAAGGGTGGCAACCCTAAGCCTAAGAATCGGATTTGAACCATAAAGCTTCATCCTTGGGACCAAAAAGGGACCAAAACCCATAAATGGTAGATCTATGAGATGAATGATCATGTTCAAAGCTTTATACCTTCAATAAGCTGAAAATGAATCACAAAGCCAAATCCATAAACTTCTCCTTGATCCCCCATCTTTGCATCAACTCCACATTCTTGGAAATGGACCAAATACTCCAAAAATGAACTTCATGAGCTCTAAAATGTCACCATGGATGATTAAGGACGATTTCTAGGGTTTATAGGGGTGGAGGCTGAAGATATTAGGGTTAGGTTATGAGATAAGGTGTTTAAATAGGGTCCGAGACCCTAAAATAGGGTTCTGATCAGATTCGCGTACGCCCAACATACATTCGGTACGCCCAGTGTACTCCGAAGAACATTCGCGACCATCTTGGTCAGTACGCCCAGCGTACTCCAAGGTACGCCCATTGTATTGCGTTCTTCACTAGTACGCGATGTGTACGCTTTGAGTACACCCCACGTACTCGGCTAAGCCTGAAAACCATGAAACTTTCGAAGGCCATAACTTCTCCGTTATAAATCCGATTCTGGCGATCCTTATATCCACGGAAAGGTAACAAGAAGCCCCACACTTTTATAAACTTTATTTAACCTGAAACCAAACCGAACTAAAATAGAAAATTCATACAAGAATTCTGAAACACTACATTCTCGTTTTACCCTTGACCCAAAGTGCAAACCAAGCTATTGGGTCACATACCTACATTACCCACATACAAATGGGCCTAAATATTTCCTTTACAAAGGCCATAATCCTTATGATGATCGCTCTTCGGGCCACATACTCGATTTAGGACTTTATTCGAAATCGGGCGTTACACCTTGGGATTTAGAATGTAGATTCAAGACAAGTTTAAGGGCTAAGTTTGCAATTTGGGACAAAAGGGAGGGTACGCTGCACGTACATAGGAGTACGTTAAGCGTATAAGCGTCCGCCTTAGTACTCTTGTGTACAATGGGCGTACTAGTATCAGAAATGAAAACCCTAATATTTAGGGTTTGGGGCCTATAAAAGCAACATGATGTACACCCACACCTCTTTTACCTCAACCTCCACAGATCAACTCGTCTCTCTCAAACCCTAGCCTCCCCTTTGTGTGTTAAGCTCGTTTTGGTGTGTTCTTGAGTGCTTAAGGAGGAAACCATTGCATCAAAGAGTTGAAGGAAGAGACCAAGCTTGTAGATACGAAGTTAGCTTGTGTACAAGAAGCTCCAGAAGGTATAAAGTTCTAAAATTTATGCTTATATGATTAGATCTCTCCATTTTGCTTTAAAACAACCATTTCTTGTCCCAAAAACCACAAGGTGGTACATGTTGTGTTTTGAACAAAAGGATTGTCCTTTTGGACACTTGAAGAGACCTTGCGTGATAAAAATGAGGTCCCATTAGCTGATTGAGTCCCATGCATGGAGGAATAAGGTCTTACTGGATTAAGACTAAGCATTTAGAACTTTATGGACGTCCAAAGTGATAAACGGCATGGCTTTATGGATCCTAGATATGTTAGGTCTTTGGATCTGAAGTTTGGGCTTAAGTGCTTAAGTCATTAAGCCCTTAATGAGATTTTGGCAAATCGTCCAGTACGCCCAATGTAAATCCAGTACTCCCAGCATAGTAGGTCAACTGCCCCAATGGTGGTCAACATTGGATGAGTACGCCCCACGTACGTCCTCTGTTTGGGTTTTGTCAAATGGGCTTCGGGTTGTGGGCTGTTTATGGACTAAATGGAATTGGGCCTTTGCTGGACTTTGTAAATAAAATAATTTGGGCCAGGTAGGGATAGTGGATCATGGGGTTGGGCCCAGTTAGGAGGTTGGGCCCAATTTGGTAAATTGGGCCGATAATGGGCTTTTATATGGACTTTCAAGTCAAGGATTGGGTATTTGGGCCTTGGCCCAATAACGTGAGTGGACTTAATGAATGGTGTGGACATTTAGTCAAGAAGTTTATTTTGGGTAATAATTTTGGGTGTTTATTGTGTAATAGTTTGGGATTCCTGGTGGAGCAGCAGTCGGAGATTTGCAGTATTTCAGCACTACTAGCGAGGTGAGCCATCCTCACTATTTCAATAGGGTCTAAGGCACCAAGGCTGACCCTTTATGGTTTGTATCCAATTATGGCATGATATATATATATATATATATATATATATATATATATATATATATATATTGATTACATCCTGGTAGTTAGGATGGTGATATGCTTATGTGTAGTGACCTGGTTAGGTCAGTGTCCTGGTTATAAGATGATGCTATGTTAATGATCGGTTAGGTCTGTATCCTGGTTATTGAGATGTTGCTATGATTAGTGATTTGTTAGATCGGTTTGACTGTTACATGATATGAGTTAGCGTATTATATTTATGTGTACATGTTTGTTTGATTGGGTGTTGGGTTGAGGCGGTCATGCTTCGTGCTATAGCCTATAGGCCAACATAGTCGGTGATTGGTCCGTATAGGCTGTAGGTTGTACGAGGCGGTCCAGTCATGCTGAAGGCTCAGGAGCGGTCCAGATAGCCTGTCGTCCTGCGAGGCGGTCCAGTTAGGCATAAGGCTCATTATGCATGTTGTTCTATATTGGTTATATGTTATGATTATATTGGTATGGCATTGGTATTTTGGGGTAGCTCACTAAGCTTCGGGCTTACAGTTTCAGTTTGTTGTTTCATGTACTTCTAGTGATCAAGGGAAAGCGAAGGCCTGATCGTACCGATCCTCCTACTGTTATGATTTTTATGATTTGATACTGGGATACTTTGATAATTATTATTTTGAAAACAAACTATGTAATGTTGAATGGTATTAAGTGTTTTGGAAAAGTTTAAAATTTGCTTAATTTTTATGGGTGTTACAAGTTGGTATCAGAGCCTTGGTTTGAGTGAATTGGAGGAACATTCGTATGAATCCAGTCTCAAATTGGGGAAAGGGTTTCAAAACTATTTTTTTTTTTAAAATGGTTTTCAAAATAAGTAAAGGAGGATGAAGAGAGTACGATCAGCCGGAGCCAGTAAGTAAACCCCAAAATACCATACAGTTATTTGATTATGCGACATGTTAGAACAGCATGCTAGTACTATGTTAGGGATTCTCAGGAATTGCATGATAAGAATTGCCTGATTATATGATGCATGCTAGCCTAGGGTTTTCCTTATATGAGATTGACATCATTACTATAGTTTCTTGTGTATGTATTATGGTTGTGCATAATTAAGATCTTATAGCATGAGAATGTTTGATTTGGCCTTATGTTCTGTTCTTATTGATTAGGGATTAGGGTAGTATCTGATATTCGAAAGTCTATAGGTGTCACACCCCGGCCGTCGGCGGAAACACCGGGCAGTGTAACGTCATTTCTCGTATCATAGTTATCAACTTCCTGAAAACACATGCATTTAAAAATACGTCAACATAAAGTTGGTGAGTTCACAGGTTTTGACTCCATATAAAATAACACCCTTTCTCAAATTCAAAAGTATAGTTTTGAAAGTATCATTTTGACTCTCCAACATTTAGAATATATAGTATGTATAATGGTTTGCTTACCAAATAAGTAGTTTACCTATAAGTCTCATATACTATGAATATAAGTGTATGTAATTCCATACAAACGAAAGTTTCTACATATAAATCTTATTTCAATTCTATACGAGTAAAAACACTACGTATAAATCTATTTCAATTCTATACGAGTATGTATGCTAGGCATAATTATCTACTTAATATAAGTAGTACCTAGGGTACAAGTTGGGGGAAACTTATACTTAACATTAATACTTGTATAACGACGAAGTATAATGTTTCTAACAAGTTGCTACCATGAGTCTATAACTGTTGCTTGACAACAAAGCCTCTGACAAAACACACTCATGATTTACCATGAGAAACAACAGACTCATGATTTACCATGAGAAACAATACACTCATGATTTACCATGAGAAACAATACCGCGCGCTTCATTGACGCCGGAACAATAACAAATAAAAGGAACAGATCGTCACTCGCTTGACTTGGGTTGTAATTAACAACCACGAGTGGGATCGTCAACCCGTATCTTATTCATACATGACTTTCTCTCTCACACGAGATTAACGGTTACAGGTCAGAGGACTTCTACTAAGATCCCCAATCTTAGTTGATGAATGAGGTAGCTCATGTAGACTTTGTTGGTGTTCTATAGTCCTAACAACAAAAGCATTTTCATATCTAAAACCCTAAGTTACTAGACTATGCTTTTAAACAGTACTCCTAATTTCATTACATTTAAGCAGTATAACAACTGTAACTTGAAGTAAAACTGGGTTTTATCTTGACATAAAACCAATAACAACAACATATAACATACCAAGTTTTATCTTATCATAAAACTAATAATAACAGCATACTTTATAAATTAACATATAGAACTTCCGAATATAACTTCGGAATTATATCGCACACAGCATATATATATATATATATATATATATATATATATATATATATATATATATATATATATATATATATAGAGAGAGAGAGAGAGAGAGAGAGAATCTTAAGTATAACTCTCTCTCTATATATATATATATATATGTATATATATAGAATCTTAATAACATGCTAATAAGTTGATAATAATTGTATATTTTCAAAATATTATATTTAAAATAACTATATCCCGGTTAATATAACTATATATATCGACACGAATATACCATCATATAGACATTATATTAACATATGTATAATATTTAACATGCGTTTTCCCCCGGAAATATTGAAAAGAGGGGCCGTGAAACTCACCTTAATAGCGTGATTTTATGTAATCTAAGCATAAACGGTCAGCGTACAAGGTCGTCGGGGCTCGGGATGCAAGAGGGCTTCAACAAAAGAGAGATAGAAGAAAGGGAAATGGTGTAAGGAAGTGTCAAGGTCGGACCTGCTATTTATATGAAGGATTTTGGAGCCTCACGAAGTGAGAATCTCATTGTTCATATTGTGAGTTTTGAGCTTATCTCTTCGTAGACTTACCATTCGTCTTCTAGCTGCTGAAGGTGGCAAAATGTGCCCTCACGACGTGAAAAACACCTTGTTCACGTCGTGAGTTTGGATCTTATCCCCTCGCAGCCTCGTCACACCTTCTAGATCCAAAATATGGCGGTTTGTGTAACACCGTAAATTTCAAAACAATTTTTCTTTTGAAAACGTATAATTCTCAATACATATTTCAAAAAACGCATCTATTAAAATCATAAAACATAGCTCCATGTTTAATAAAATGGTAATCCATGATCCTCCTAACTCTTTCTCTTGTGTGTACAATCAAGCCTGTGCCGTCCCGCGATCCTGAGAAGTAAACCTGAAACACATAATACATAACATGGTAAGCACGAAGTTTAGTGAGTTCCCCAAAATACCACATATAAAACATATTAGGTACTCGAGGCTATAACTCTGTGGACCCTCTGGTCCTAACTTTGTGAATCTTCCGGTTCTAACTCTGTAAACTCTGGAACATACACATCATAAATCACATAGAAATAATGTAGTACATCACAATCGCATAAATAGCATACAAGATACTCTGTCATATAACTCTAATTACCACTCGAGGTAAAGTATAGTAAGAAGAATCACCTCGGGTATCTCGGATAATCTCTCACTCGAACACATTGATCTAGCCCCCGCCTAAACATATAACAACACTCTCAAATAAGTAATGGCTCTTAAAGGCTAGATTAAACCCACTCTACAATCCCACAGAAGGGTAAAAGACCATTTTACCCTTCCCTGACCCTAAAAGTCCAAGGGTTGACCAAAACCCTAAAAGTCAACAGAAGTCAGTGCGTGGCACGTACCTTCTCTGTACGCGGGGCGTACGCCGGTGAGTCACAAATGGGGTCTCAACCCCCTTACGATGTGCGTACTGAGAGTTACGCCCAACGTAAGTCTCAGTTCAGCATTCCCTTCGTTCTTGGTCTTAAACGGTTAAGACACTCGTTCATCTTCCAGATCTGACTCTTTCTAGACCTCTTATCCATAAGGTCAGAACCTTTAAGCCTTTGCATGGTTGTAAAGGTCCCTACACCCTCTAACACTTTTCCTTTCTCCTCAAAAGGTCTAGATCTCATGCATGGCTCAATACCTATGTCCAAGATTGTATTTTTATGAACATACAACTCATTTTATCCTGAAATATGCTAGATCTAGGCCAATGGAGACCATTTGCTCATAAAGTCTCCATCTTGGGACCAAAAACCCTAGAAATTTGTCCAAGAAGCACACCACATAAATGAAAAGACAAGATTTGAGCTTTTTACCTCAGGAAGAAGCTCCAACCTCTAAAAAGATCGGATCTACTCTTGCCCACAACTCCTATCCTCCAAGATGGCCTCTTCTTCTCTTCCACCACCTTGAAATGACACTTTGAAGCTTAGAACACCAACACACTAGCTTAGAACGAAGGTTGGCTCTCTTTTAGGGTTTCACTCACTCAAATGGTGGCTGAGGATATGGCCATATCCTTCTTTATATAGGGCTCAAGTCTAAATTTAGGGCTTTGCATCTGGGCCGGTTACGCCCAGCTTACTTCATGGAATCTGTGTCCAAATTAAGCGCGCGAGTACGCGCAGCGTACTCTTCAGTACGCCCAACGTACTCACAAGCTTAACAATTCATTTAAGTGCTTAACTTGACGACTTGGGAAAAGGATAAGGGTTTAAGAGACACACCTGAATTTGAGATGTTACAATTCTCCTCCACTTGAATTAGATTTCGCCCTCGAAATCGCTCCTTACCATACATAGATCGACCCCAACTACCCGAGATGCACTACCGTAGGTCCTTAATCCATACAACGATCACTTCCACAGACACCCGATCTCACCAGGGTCTCTTGACCCGAAAGGGCAGACCCAACTATTGCTAGGGTACTCAATCTGAATTTTAAGAGTTTGAAAACTATTACGGTCTATCTCCTTTCCAGATCACACTCGAATCATCATTTTGTTAACCGCCTGCCGGCTAACAGACTCTAAGAACACTCTTCAAATCCTGATTCCCTGCTCAATCCCGATCGCAATTTCGGAAGGACAGAAAGATCATAGTCCCCCCCCCCCCTTTCTCCAGGTCCTACCGCAAGAACCAACATCAGGATTCATCAAAGGGGATGAACCCAAAACTCTAATCTTGGACACCAGAAAATGATCATGCTTGCCTGGAAATATTCTCTGACTTTTAATAACCCAATAGATGAACCTCATGCTCACCCATCCCATAACCAAAAAGGATTCATCGATTACCATCTTATAACAAATGTGTCAACTCTTAGTGACGCACAAGTCACGTAGTTCGCTTTCCCTCAAGCGAACACTACACTATAATAAAGATCGGACTACTCCTGAACTCTGTCGATTACTGTGCAATAGTTATGTGCATCCCGCTGCACCTCCCGAACCAAGGCCCTGACCTACTCATGTCTAAGACATCAGATGACAACAATACCCCTCACATGGATCCCACCTCTGATTCCAAAATCTCATCTCGTCTATCCAACACACCACCAGGACTCATCTCAACTTGAGAGTTTGGTCCGACCCGCAGTTAGAACCACTTGTCCCATTGACCCATTCAACTCATGGCTCGTGAACCGCAACCCATGCGTACTTCACTTGTCCAATTCCCTCGGGTTGCGAGGTCCACACCTCACTCAGAATATTATGATTCCCGATCATTGAGGAGACCCCGGTCTCGCCCCTGGTCCAACCAACAGGCTCCCAAAAAACTCATAAATTAGGGTTACTCAAGCCTAAGACTCTTCTGTGTCACGCTCTGATCAAGAGTGCTTCATCGTAACAACCTCTCGCTAACTAGCGCACACTACTGCTCTCCCTAGCATCATGACACTCTCCTCTCTGGCTAGTGAGTACTACGGCTCCCCGTAGCATCACAACACCTTCGCTCTGACTAGTGAGTACTACGGCTCCCCGTAGCATCACAACACCCTCCATCTGACTAGTGAGTACTACGACTCCCCGTAGCATCACAACACCCTCCCTCTGACTAGTGAGTACTACGACTCCCCATAGCATCACAACACCCTCTCTCTGACCGATGGGTACTACGACTCCTCATAGTACCACAACACCTTCTCTGTTGGCGAATATCATGGCTTCCCGCAGTATTGCCACACCTTCTCGCTATCTGGTGGATACTACAGCTCCCCGTAGTATCACCACACCCCTTTTCACTAACTCATTGAACTGCAGCTCTTCGCAGACTTACACCACGAACTCTTACCACTTCACAATCTCATCCTCAGATTAACGACACGCTGCGATCATTACTCATGCTCTGCGAACCATCCATAGATAGGTGCACGCACTTACTCGGATTATGCACCACAATAACTTGACGAAAATAGTCATAACAAAACACCTTTCCTTGCTGCAATCCATTGTCTTAGATAATCCACTTGTCATCTCAACTTGCAACCCCAAAATTATCCGAAATCCAAGACATTAAATTCGGATACGTCGATACACCACCCTAGAACCTCACGATGTCTCGCCTCAGCCACTGATCTTCCTGATATACAACCCGAAATTCAGAATATTTCAAATTCTCACTTTGAAATATGGAGGGATCATCAACGACTCAGAACATATTGATGGCAATCCGAAACTTCTTCTTATTTTACTCATACCCATGCTAGAATACTCATAATGACTCTGAAATTGGTTGACTAATCAACTCCTGCCCTTCCCAAACTGCATAGCAGCCCAACATTGAACCAAAATTCCTCAACTAACGAACTACCCTACGAGCGAACCACCTTGATTTCATCATTATAACCTCAAAGAATTCCTATCCACCACAAGGTCTCTGACCAATGGTCACTTGCCGTGGAGCCATTTAGCCATTACCAAACATATTCCTCATGCATTCTCTCACTCCTCATTTCAAACACCAGTAACCCTGATCACATGAATCCATATCGCAGGTCTCTATATCCAGATCTCTAACCGATCTCGAACAGATCTATGATCCTCTCAACCAAATACCCGGTCCTTCCCCACTTAGGGTTCGAACCATCACTAATTGGTGCACCAACACTCTATCCCTCGGACTGTCTCCACTAGCAACATCGCACCCAATCCCACAAGGTGCTATGCAACACTCGATGATCTCCTCGATAGAGATCAAACAACTCCAAATACCCAAATCTCATAGGAAATCCTCAGAATTTACCATCATGACAACCTCTAGTCATTCGGAATCTCACATCGTACCATCATCGGACCTCCCAAATGCCTAATATTAACCCTAACTCCTAATCTGGAAAGAATGAACTATCATACTCCTCATCCTCGACTCCTCGTCCCACGCTCCGACACATCTCTTATTGTAAGAGCAGAACCACATTTCCATTCTCTATACACATCAAAGACAATACGAGTCACCACTCTGATATATTCCTCTTGATCATCCAATGTTGCAGCTATCACATGTGCTACTATACTCCAATAGGGTGTATCCTAGTCCTTGACCATCTCGGTCCCCACCGACAACCTGCTCAAGCTATATCATTCCCTCATGACGGACCTACTGCCAGATACTCTGATTGAAGATCACCATCAGTGCGATCTCACAAGGCTCACTCCCAACTTAGAAACCGAAATCTCAACACTTTATCATGTCTCCCTATGGAAATAGATATAGCACCACCCGGGTCACAGAGGGTGACACCTCTACTATCGGCCGGCTACCTAGCTCAGATCGTATTCTTTCATAACGCACTGACCCTAATCATCTCTGAGTCTTGCGACTCTAGTGGCTTATCACCAACAATCCTTCAAAGCTAAATCGATTTCCCTATCAAGGGATGCTCCACTAAAACTCGTGCATCCTGGCCTCCTGGCCCATATTCTATCTCATCCGATCATAGATTAACCCAAAAACGACAGGATAACTGGAAAAGCACAAACACTATCCACTACGAAGCATGGTACTCGAACCATGACATCACCTCTCGCTCTGCTGCCGATCATGGTACCCAAACCATGACATCACCTCTCGATCTGCTACTGATCATGGTACTCGAACCATGACATCACCTCTCGATCTGCTACTTAGAACCTCTGGAATACTCCCTGCATCGAGTATGGGTCCTCTGCTTTCAGTGGTACGGGACCATACTACTTGCCACATCTACCCATGCTCTCTACACGGACCATCCTAGATTCCCTAAGTAGCTGCTCAACCTTCTCTTCACCAATCTCAGCACGCGTGCTTGCTCCCCAGCAAAATGCTCTACTCTGTTAGCGTACTCACCTAACTACGGCCACTTCCTAGGCTCTTCCTAGGCTCTCACACTTCTCCGCCATCAGCTGCTGAGAAACTCCTTATGATGCCAGTCATCTACCTCCTGAATATCGTCACATTCACTTGGTAGCTGACTCCCATCATCAAGAGTTCCACAAAGCACGAAGCAAGCAACATTCGGGCGTCGAATAAACACATATAATATGTAACACCCGGGTTTCGGGGCTATGAATTTTTGACAATGTAATAGTCTAGGTCAACTATTGTAACTCTTTTTGAAGTAATAAAGATGAAATATTTGAGTATTATGTGAAATTATGTGTATTTAGGTGCTTATTATTTAACTATAAATATATAATTAATAAAGAATAAAAATAAACATCAAAATTAAAGTGTGAGATAAGCCCAATATCTTTATATAAAGTTTTAGTGGTCAAAACAAGGATTAAGGGGATATAAAGAACGCCGAAATCCGAGTTATAACGAAGAAGTTATGACTTGTTGAAGTTTCGCACTGGAACCAACACGATATCGGGAAGCGTATATAGTGAATTTACGATAGAGCAAGATTTAGCCTTAGTGATCTAAACGAAAGTCGTAGAATACGTTAAACCGAGAGCGTCCATAAAAATAACACCCAAATCTGACTTCGTATGAAGAAGTTATGATTTTTCGAAGTTTCGGATTAGAAGTATACAACCCGAAATTCGAATAATAGATCGATTGGTTTTTAGCCGACACGACCTAAAAGAGAATCGAATATCTCATTAAAATTAGCGTAATGAGAAAAAGATGGGCGAAAATGGACGTCAGATGAAGAAGTTATGAATTTTTAACGGACCAATCCTGTCCCGGCCTGTTAATAATATAACTTTTAAAATAAAGGTAAAATTAGTCGACATAGTCTAAACGAAAGTTGTAGAGTACCTTCCCACCTTCATGTGGATATAAAGAACGTAAAAAACGGAGCTCGTATGCGAAATTTATGATTTTTAGAAGTCAAGAAGGAAAATTGTGAAACTGAGGTGACGTGGCAACAATCGGACTGTCCATCGCTGATCAAACCTCGCTTCGGATCTTGATGCGCCACCCTCGCATATGCCTCGCGTCCGAAGTCAGTGCGCCGCGTGTACCCTCGCCCTTATCTCCTCTGATGTTACGAGACAGCTGGTCTGAGTTGGCAATCTTATCCGAAGACTACGCCCCACGCAGCTTAGGTACGCCCAGCGTAATCCGAGAGGCTTCTCGCCTATAAATACCTGCGAGGGTCTCCGAGTTTTTCACACCATTTTCTTTCTCTCTCTAGATTTCTTTCTCTCTCTAGAGGTTTTAACCCTCCCTTAAGCCTAGGTGATCCCCTAGCACCCTAAGGAAGCCCCGAGGCTCCCAAAGTCCCGAGAAAAAGGGTATTTCGGTTTTGGAAACGTTGCTCCGAGCAAAGCCCGATTTTCTTTAAAATTCGTTGTAAGTGAGCTACGCTTACACAATTTTTAATATAGATTTCAAATAATTATAGTAATGTTATTAGGTCCTTAAAATAATTATTTATGCTATTACTATGAGTTATATTGAGTGTTATTTAACGCTTATATAATAATAATAATAATATCTAGACTGTTAATTAGTCGTGGTTGACATTAGACTAAACCCTAGTGGTATTGATACTAGGTTTTATAGAAGGAAAATTGTTTTGAGAGTATCGAAGCGTTGTCTGAGTGCTGAGCCACCACCTTTCAAATGAGTGCATAGTTACTTTCATCTTACACATAGATATGAAGTATTTTATATAAATTAAGTGTTGTGTGTGCATATTATCTGCATACTTGCTATCTATGCTGGATGAACAATTTTATACATGTTTTAATTGAGTTAAACTGTATATGCATTTTATATCTACAAAATGTGTTGGGTAAAACATGGGTAGATGTAATAGTTGCTGTGTGACCAAATAAAATAATGAGAGGCCTCGTTATAGATGTTATTGATGATCCAGTCATCTAGCGGAGTATAGATGACGACCATGGACTATTCTAGACAGTCCAATGGAACGCTAGTAGGCTCGCAACTTGTAGGTGTTTATTTGAACTGTGTGTTTATTTGAACTGTGTGCTCACCAGGTGTACTCTATCCCCCACATGGTTGCCTTAAGGACATTTATTGTCGAGGAATCCCTTTAGCAGTAGTGTCCATCCCGATGAAAGTCCTTAGACTAGGTCCCTTGTGTTAGATGTTTTAGGGACGTAAAGTGAGGATATCGGGAACGGGTAATCGGGTTGTTTGGTTTGATAAAGTTAATAAACTTATTTATTGTGGGTTGAAAACCCAATGTGCTCACCAGGCTCCCAAGCCTGACCCACTCAATTTCTTGTATTACAGGTAGTGGTGCATGAGCATAGATGTGATGTCTTGGGATGAGAGATTAAGGAAATTTTAGGCTTGTAAATACGGAATAATTTAGTAAGGCCTATGTTGTATTGTTTATGCTTATGATCTATATCGAACATGACATCCCGAGTATTTTTAATGAAATACATTTCTATGGAAATACTTTTGATAAATCTTTATCATATTTTTTTTGGGGACAAATTTCGCCACACTTTTATTTAAATATTGTTCTGATTTTTAAACAAAGCATAAACAAAATCGGTCTTTTTTGGCCGTGAAAATGGGGATGTCACATAATCCGCTCTAGGTGATAACTCCCTAGCTCTACTCATACTCAAAAGATATCACCGAACTCTGCAACTCTACCCCTGCGGGTATCTAGCTACTCTCTCGGTAGGCTTCACAAATGCTCATCTAGGTACCTCTCATAGATTACTCATCTACACAAATCCCTCTCTATATAGGATTCCTTTTGGATACTCTTACTCAACACATACTCGAAAGTGCATCACTGATAACAGTAACTCCTAGGCTAAGGCATCACAAATCAGGCCACTCTAGTCCTAAATATGAAATATCTAGCCTATCTCTAGCATGCATAATATCTCATAACATATTTCATAACACAAAAGCAATGGTATTTTGAGAAATCACCGTTCGGGTTCTGGCTGATTGTACACACTGTGTGACAACCCAAAATTTCCATTCTGTACAAACCATATCAAGTCAATAGAAGTTAGAACAGTTACAATGAAATTCCAGACTTTGGGTATGAGTTTGAGTATTTCAGGTTTAGCACTTAAGGAGATATCAGGAGAGTGGATACACTAAGGTTTTGTGCAACATTGTTATTCCAATACTCTATGATATTAGAGTTCATTCCGGGAATGAAATATTTTATGCCAAAAATCTCAGGACTATATATAGAAATCTGAACCATATTCATTCATTAGTTACATTTCCAACTAGAGAAAAGCCGAATTCTCTCTCATGGATCTTCGGGTTTTTATCCCAAATCGTGAGTACTTCTATCTAGTTGTATTATATAGCTTAGATTGTGTTTAATAACATCAAAATCATGTCAAAACACTAAGATCGGTGAGTTTACCGCCCAAGAACACCTTGGGGAGTAAACTCCTTTTTAAGGGCCAAAAGAGTGCCCAATGTCCCTCAAAGCCTTGGAACTCAACCTAGGAACTACCATGATATTTTTAGACCACAAAATCATTAAGAATCAAGGGTTGAAAATGAGTTCACGGCCAAGGAAGTTCTTGGGCCGCGAACTCCATTTTAGGTTGCCAAAATGCCCAAAATGCCTTCATTGAGCCAAGAGAGTAGCATAACACATTACATTGATGTGTCTAGGACCCAAAACAATCAAAATACCAACAACCATAGGTGTTCACGGCCGCAAACACATGACCAAATGGTCCATGAGACGAAAACTCAAGTTAGGGGTGTTTTGATGCCACAAACACTTCTTAAGGCTTAGGCTTGAATTTAGACATGTACCCTAATGAGTTTAGGACTAGAAAAACACCATTAGAACACCAAGAGTAAGGTGTTCATGGCCCAAGAAGTTCCAGGGTCGTGAACTCTAAACAATAGTGCCAAATGGTGCTATAAACTCTTCTAAAGCCTTGTACACTAGCATAGTTTAGTTCCTAGTTAAATTAGGGACTTGAAAACACCACAAACACCCTCCCAAGTGTTTTCCTCGCATTAGGATGTTTATACATGTTTAAATAGTGTTATAATCACTAATTGTTTATATACATATGTCTTCATATGTAATTAGGACCATTGTGTGTGTCTAAAGTCTTCACTTGATACCTAGCAGTCCTACCTCTTCAGTTCATCCGTATCACCCGCAACAGGTGACTTCATACCCCTTAGTCAATGTTTTAACTGTTTTTAAATGTTTTATGGGGGGGGGGGGGGATACAAGTAGAATCATGCTAGTTACTATATCAATCACATGTGATTAGTAAGCAACATTCGAATGATTGGCTACTCATTAGCCGTTTTACCAAACAGTTTACTTCAAATGTTTTTCATAAACACCTTATGTGTTTAAAACTCCTTATTACACTGTACCTATTACTCTGTATGTTACATTTCAAACTTATTTACAATTGTGTTTCAAACAAATGTTTCTTTATACTAAACTGTTTTATCAAACCCATGCCTTCAAACCGTTTTATAGATTGACATGCAGTCGATCTTTTCTTAAATATTAATTATGTTCAAAGGTTTTACAAAACTTACTTTATGCTTTTATATTATAAATTGCATGCCTATATATGTATATTTATATGAGGAATGTTTAAAAGACTTAGGAAGGCTATCCACCCTATTTCCTTTTCGCACTTGAGATGTGGTCTGGTGGGATATCGGGTATCCGTCCGAAGGTCGTTTAAATCTTAGTTATATATCATATGTACATATATAGTCATAAAGGCCCTTCCAGTTCAACCAATGCCCTTGGGTAGCAAGGGTATACATCCATGTCCATACATACCAGTTAGATTACTAGTAAACTACCATATGGGTAGTTTAAGAAGATACTAGAACTATTACTAGAACGCGATATCATACAATGAGTCAGTTCATTCATGAGTCAATACTTGCTAGATAGAGAGAACATACATTACAGCTAGAAAATTATAGTACATTACTATTCATGCTAGATAGAGAGAGAACACACGTTACATCTAGCACACGTAGAACATTTCAGTACATTACATATACATGAATACGTTGACATAATTGTGATCCACTGTATTGGAGCATGCCTTCAATGGCATGGCCCGAGTTGTAGCCAAAGTCTCTTGGAGGGAGAGCGTGAGTTTGCGTATAGATCTATATTGGATTGAGTATCCTACACCTTGCTGCTAGCTACAGCCGGACTTGCAGGTCTGCGGGTGCCAAACGTCATTTCTTTTTACGACTTACCTTTGTCGTTGTTATCCAGTCGATAGTATGGTACAATTAATCACATGATGCCTTAATATAAATCTAGTTTAAGGTAGTTAGTACAACATTAGTTCTTATAGCACTACACTTTAGTACCACATTAATTTTCCCTATACATATATTTAGTGATATTTTCACTTAAACTTTAAATGTAAAAACTATATTTTGTTAATGATAGTTACACTTGGGAAAATTACACACTTTTACAAGAAGCGAACATTCAGAGCAGTTAGGTCGTGGTAGAAGACTACATTGAGAATAGTTAGGTCTTGGTAGAATACTACAATGAGAACAGTTAGGTCTTGGTAGAAGACACCCTTATATAATAGTAGGAATCATAGGGATTTCAAGGGTTTTTCAAACGTTTACAGTTGTTTTACAAACATTTTTACACTTACAGTTCATATACATTTTCCATACTTACAGTTCATATACAAACAATTTCGTACATATACATTAAGACACTAAAATACTTATGATCTCACCAGCTTCAAAGCTAATACTCTCTTTCAAAATAACTTGTATCCTCAGGTCAAACATAGACAGGTACCGATGCAAGGTTTAGAGAAGATGGAGCTTGTTCAAGACTGATCTTTCATTTTGATTTATGCTTTAGTGTTTATCAAATTTGACAGAACACACTTGTATAATAATTATATTATTAATGCAATGGATGATGTTGTTGCTTGTTTACTACTTTTTATTGTTGTGATACTGTACATGACGTCCTCCACCCCAGAACGTTTCCGCCGTTCTTGGTTTTGGGGTGTGACAGACTGCTCCTTCCCGCTTTCTCTTAGAAACTCTTGCTCGTTTTAGAAAAATCAGTTATTTTGAAAATTTTCTCATTTCCTCAGTTTGAGTCCAGATATACCCGAAGGCACATCCGAATCCATCAAACCAAGGCTCTGATACCAACTTGTAACACCGTAAATTTCAAAACAATTTTTCTTTTGAAAACGTATAATTCTCAATACATATTTCACAAAACGTCATCTATTAAAATCATAAAACATAGCTCCAAGTTTAATAAAATGGTAATCCAGGATCCTCCTAACTCTTTCTCTTGTGTATACAATCAAGCCTGTGCCGTCCCACGATCCTGAGAAGAAAACGTGAAACACATAATACATAACACGGTAAGCACGAAGCTTAGTGAGTTCCCCAAATTACCACATATAACACATATTAGCCACTCGATGCTATAACTCTGTGGACCCTCTAGTCCTAACTCTGTGAACCTTCCGGTTCTAACTCTGTAAACTTTGGAACATACATAACATAAATCACATAGAAATAATGCAGTGCATCACAATCACATAAATAGAATACCAGATACTCTGTCATATAACTCTAATTACCACTCTAGGTAAAGAATAATGAGAAGATTCACCTCGGGTATCTCGGATAATCTCGCACTCGAATATATTGATCTAGCCCCCGCCTAAATACATAAAAACACTCTCAAATAAGTAATGGCTCTCAAAGGCTAGATTAAATCAACTCTACACTTCCACAGAAGGGTAAAAGACCATTTCACCCCTCCTTCACCCTAAAAGTCCAAGGGTTGACCAAAACCCTAAAAGTCAACAGAAGTCGGTACGCAGCGCGTATCTTCTCTGTACACGGGCCGTACGCCGATGAGTCACAAATGGGGTCTCAACCCCTTACGCTGCGCGTACTGAGAGTTACGCCCAGCGTAAGTCTCAGTTCAGCCTTTCCTTGGTTCTTGGTCTTAAACGGTTAAGACACTAGTTCATCTTCCAGATCTGACTCTTTCTAGACCTCTTATCCCATAAGGTCGAAACCTTTAAGCCTTTGCATGGCTGTAAAGGTCCCTACACCCTCTAACACTTTTCCTTTCTCCTCAAAAGGTCTAGATCTCATGCATGGATCAATACCCACATCCAAGATTGCATTTTTATGAACATACAACTCATTTTGTCCTGAAATATGCTAGATCTAGGCCAATGGAGACCATTTGCTCATAAAGTCTCCATCTTGGGACCAAAAACCCTAGAGATTGGTCCAAGAAGCACACCACACAAATGACAAGTCAAGATTTGAGCTTCTTACCTCAGGAAGAAGCTCGGATCTACTCTTGCCCACAACTCCCATCCTCCAAAATGGCCTCTTCTTCTCTTCCACCACCTTGAAATGACACTTTGAAGCTTAGAACACCAACCCACTAGCTTAGAATGAAAGTTGGCTCTCTTTTAGGGTTTCACTCACTCAAATGGTAGCTGAGGATAAGGCCATAGCCTTCTTTATATAGGGCTCAAGTCTGAATTTAGGGCTTTGCATCTAGGCCATTTACGCCCAACCTAACTTTGGTACTCCCATCGTACTTCATAGAGTCCGCGTTCAAATTAAGCGCGTGAGTACGCGCAGCGTACTCTTCACTACGCCCAACATACTCACAAGCGTAATAAGTCATTTAAGGGATTAACTTGACAGCTTGGGAAAAGGAGAAGGGTTTTAGAGACACACCTGAATTCGGGATTTTATGTTTGACTCCTCACGTCGTGAGTTTTTATGCTTACGTCGTGAGTTCAGTTAAATTAGGGTTTCTGACAGCAACATCTTCGGAAGGCCATAACTTTTGTGTACGAACTCCGTTTTTGACGTTCTGAATATGCACGTGTAGGTATTTACGAGTACTACAACTATATTTTAGACTCCAATAGCTAATTCTACGTCTATTTTAAATTCCTATTATTATAGAGATTTATAGTGTTCGTTTTATCAAAACTTCTTTACGCGAAGTCAGATTTAGATGTTATCTATATTTTTGGAATCGTATGGACGTATAATTTGATTTATACTATAAAGTATGCACAAAAGTTCATATTTGTATTAGGATTATCATGAAATACATAGTAAGTTTACTACATTACTAGTTTAACAAAATCACATTACATGATTGGTATAATCACATGTGATTGTTATTGACCTATTTTGACTAGTATTATAATAGGGTCCAGTGTTATGTATGGTTAGCATACACTAATGTTGCGGGGGTTGGTGGAAGTCTCATGGATGAGCGAGGTCGAGCGACCACCATATGCATGTATAGTGTTAGGGTGTTGTGGCGATACTTGAGAGAAATATGGGTAGGTGTGGAAGGTAGTATAGGCCCGTACTACTGAAAGCAATGACCCATACGCATAGCAAGGAAGTCACCCCATAGGGTTTCATCGGGAGTTGGTTCCTAGTTATTTTTTGGATTTTATGATATCTTCCTGTTATATTTTTAGTATGGTGGTTACGAGGCATTTTGTGACTGGAGTCGGATTGGGATCAGGGCAGGGAGATCAGGTTGAGGGTTTGAAGGAGGAGCGTCGTAAGTGCATTACTGGAGCAGATCCGAGAGGCATAGGTTGAGGGTTTGAAGGAGGAGCGTCATAAGTGCGAGCGGATCATAGGCCAGGTGGCCTCCTTTGATGATGACTGTCGTTGATTGTTGACCCTACATAGAAGGCTTTGGGTCTCCATCCATCCCGAGGCGACTAAGATGTACAGAGATCTTCGACCCGATTACTAGTGGTCCTACATGAAGCGGTATGTAGCTTGGTACGTGGATAGATGCCTGACCTGCAGGAAGTTCAAAGCAGAGCACCGGAGGCCTAATGACAAGATGCAACCATTAGACATCCCCATGTGGAAGTGGGAGGACATTACTATGGATTTTATCACTAAGATTCCAAAGATCGCACGTAGGGTCAATTCGATATGGGTCATCGTGGATTGGTTGACCAAGAGCACTCACTTTATCCCAATCCAGGAGAGCATATCACCCGAGAAGTTGGCCAAGATTTATGTGCGAGAGGTAGTGGCACTTCATGGAGTGCCTGTTTCAGTGGTGTCAGGCCGAGATGTCTATTTTTATTCCAGATTTTGGAAGAGGTTTCACGATGAGATGGGTACTCGTCTCCAGTTCAGCGCCTTTTCCACCCCCAGACAGAAGAATAGAGTGAGAGGACGATTCATACACTCTAGGACATGCTTCGTGAATGTGTTTTGGATTTGGGTGGCAGTTGGGATACGTACCTTCGGTTAGCAGAATTTTCATATAACAACAGTTACCACGCCAACATAGACTGGCCTCCCTTCGAGATGCTCTATGGGAGGAAGTGTAGGAACCCAATCTATTGGGGTGAGGTTGGTCAAATGGTCATGGGGAGTACTAAGGTAGTACTCAAGACCACAGAGCGAATCCAGCAGGTCCGAATCAGGATGCAGACTGCTCAGAGTCGGCAGAAGAGTTATGCCGACAAGCGACATTTGGATTTTGAGTTTCGGGAAGGCGACATGGTGCTCCTGAAGGTGTCACCCTGGAAGGGTGCCATCCAGTTTCGGAAGAGGAATAAGCTGGGCCCTAGGTATATCGGCCCCTTTAGAGTTATCACCCGTGTGGGCAAGGTAGCATCTCAATTGGATATTCCCGTAGAGCTCAACCAGATCCACAACACTTTCCATGTTTCCCAGCTACGGAAGTGTTTGGTGGACGACATGGCAGTTGTGGCCTTAGAGGATATTCAGGTCGATGACAGCCTGAATTATATTAGGAGACCGGTGGCAATTCTGGATCGCAAGACAAAGGTACTGAGGAACAAGAAGGTTGAGATAGTGAAGGTGCAGTAGGAGCACCGTAAGGGTTCGGAGTCGACATGGGAGCCCGAGGAGGAGATGAAGGAGCATTATCCGGATTTGTTTCCAGACACAACAGACTTCGAGAACGAAGTCTAAGATAAGTGGGGGAGAATTGTAACGTCTGGTTCCCTGGTACACATTTAATTTAATTATTCATTATTTTTTAGAGAATGACTCGATGAGTTAGTGGCCCTAACTCATCAAAAAGAAGGCAATATATGCGCGGGGTTTAAGTTATCGACTCGGCGAGTCGAGTCCCTAACTCGGCGAGTAGCCCGACCAAGGTGAAACCCTAATTTTAAGGTTTTGTACCGTATTTAAGCATCCTAATCCCCACCCCTTGGCCTCATTTACAGCCTCCTTTTCCTAAACCCTAATCCACGAAACCCTAGAGCTTTTCTTGAGTGAATGGGCCATTTTTAAGTAATTTTTGTTCATTGTGAAGCTTGTAAAAGAAGAAGAAGATAGAGGGCTCAAAAGGGAAGGAATAGATCTAGAAGCTAAACTTCATTTGCTGCATTTTTTGGTAATCAAGTCTCTAACTTGATCATTCTTCTCTTAGATCTAGTTATTTCCTTTTTAAGAGGGTTTTTGTTCAAGAGTCATGATCTTTGGGTTTTGGACGCCTCAAGTGTTTCATGTCCATATTTGGGATCTAGGAGGTGTTCCATGGCATAAAGGTGCAAACTTTATGACCATGGAATCTCGATGCAAGTTATGAGCAATTATATGGCCTTTTTAGCCCTAAAAGGGACATGCATGGAAGCAAGCTTGAGACTTTACGTGCCCAAATGGCATTAGGGGTTTAGATTTGAGGTTGTAAGCTAGAGTTTAGTGTTTGGATGACTTAAGGACCAAGTTCTAGGTCCCATGGAATTAGGGTTTGAGCTAAACCCTCTAAGAAGTGGTATTAATGGGTAAAGTCAGAAACTATACCCTTATTAAGGACATTTCCAATAAACAATTGAAGTATGGGCTTTTGATCTATAGAGAAAGGGCTTAATCTGTTAAGATAGCAAAACAGATAGGAGGAATCATCGAGTCCATAAGGGAACTCGACGAGTCGAGTCGTGTTGTCCTGTTTCGGTTTATGGTGGAACTCGATCAGTCTGTAGAGGGAATCGACGAGCTGATTCTCCAAGTCACGACTATGAGCAACTCGATAAGACTCGATGAGTCAGAGGATGACTCGACAAGTTGAGTCGAGATTCCAAGATTTCTGAGTTTTATAATGCGGCGAGTAGAAAGGTTGACTCAACGAGTTGGTCAACCCACAATGTGGAATCTGACCAGAGCGTTGACTTTGACCAGGGGTAAATGGTCATTTTACCCTTAGATAGATCTCTAGTTTTCTGACTATGTATTTTTGTATAGAGTTAGCCAGGGGGTCGGGGAAGCAGCCAACAACGATTCCTCATGCACGAGTTCAGCATCCAGTTTGAGAGGTAAGTTTTCCTTCAGTAGGAACGGGTCTAAGGCACCAAGGTTGGCCCGTACATGTGATATGTTAGTAGTTGAGTGTGTGTGGGGTCCGAATCTCGTAGCATTACTTGTGTATAGTTATATGACTGATTGATAGATACACTTGTTGTCTATGTGATACGTGTATGCAAGTTAGCAGTGGAGTGTGGGTGGGGCCTGAATCTCCTAGACAATAGAGTGTGGGCGGGGCGCGAATCTCCATGAGAGTGGGTGGGGCTCGTATCTTCTAGTTGCATGTTATTTGTATGGTATGTGGTAGTTTGGGGAAGCTCACTAAGCTTCGTGCTTATAGTTTTTAGTTTGGATTTCAGCTACTTCTTCTAGCAAAGGGAAGGGCTCGGGATGATCGCATGGCACACACCATAGTCAATAGCCTGGGGTATTTTACTCTAATATTTGAGATGACATTATGATATTTTGACAGTTTATGAGTTGTTCTTGTGTCATGGTTTTATTATATATATTTGATGATGTTATATGAGGTTTTTATTAATAAATTAAAAACAAAATTTTTGGACCACATTTTTTGGAATGTTTCAAGGAAACTCTTAACTCAAAATGAGAAGAGTAAGGTAGCTTGATGACTTATGTGATTGGATAGCCTGATTTGGAAGAAACGATCGGAATGAAAGTTTCAATAAGGCTTCAAACATAGAGTTTAAGAGGCTTGGGACAACATGCAACAACATGTTTCTAGGGACGTTTAGCTAGTAGATAGTTTCGGAATCATACCTGCTCCATCGTTCTGAATTAGAATAATGGAGAAAATCATCCTAAGAAAAGAATGTCAATAACCTGATTTTGATGTTTGAAAAGAAAATGCAAAAACAAATAAAATATTTTTGTATTTTTTTTATTTTTCTAAAGAAAAGAGAAATAAAAGAAAAATATTTTTTATGAATTTTTATTTTCTAAAAAATATAAAATAGAAATAAAGAAAATCTTTTTGTGATTTTTGATTTTCTGAAAAAAAAAAAAAACAGAAATAAAGAAAAATAATTTTATGTTTTTTTATTTTTTTGAAAAAGATAAAACATAAATAAAGAAAAATAATTTTGTGTTTTTTTTGATTTTCTAAAAAAGATAAAACAGAAATAAGGAAAAAAAACTAAGTCAAAAGAATTCAGAAACTTAAATGAACAGTAACTTCCGAATCATTCCGAAGATTGGAACCAGTTGGAAGAGATTTAACATCAAAGGATATACAACGTTTCGAAATGAGGATGAATAGTAGAATCCGAAGCATTACGGATTTTGGAACCAATCGGAATTAGAAAAAAAAAATTGAAACATTCGGAAGCTCGGAACCATTCGGAACATGAAAATTAAATTTCGATTTCAAAGAGGATTTTGGAACTAAGTCAACTTCAATCATTCCTAGCCCTTGTAAAATCCGATTGAACATTGCTTCAGGTAAGCCCTCTGTGAAGATGTCAGCCAACTGATCTGAATATCTAACAAAATAAACTTCAACATTACCATTTTCAACGTGATCCTATATGAAGTGGTATCTTAGTGCTATATGTTTTGTCTTGGAATGTTGTACTTGGTTGTGCAAATTCTTAGAGCACTTTCGAAATCATAATAGAGAGGAATTCTCTTCATGTTAATTTCATAGTCTCTAAGTTGGTTCTGAATCCATACTACTTAGGACGTACAAGATGTTGTTGCTATGTATTCAACTTCAGAAGTTGATAAGGACACACATGTTTGCTTCTTTGATTGCCAACTAACAAGCTTTCCATCCACAATCTGACGTCCCCCAAAAGTTCTTTTACAATCAATCCCACATTCTCGTATGTCAACATCGGAATAAGCTTGCACAAATAATCCCGAATTAGGTGGATACCATATTTTGAGGGATGTTGTTATTTTGAAGTATCAAAATATGTTCTTTACAGTTACCATATGTGGTTCACGGGGATTCGCTTGAAACTTGACACAATAACATACAACAAACATAATATTAGGACAACTCGATGTTCGATACATTAAGGATCCGATCATCTGGCGATATAATGCTATATCAGATGCTAGTTTATCCAAAGATGGAGTAAGTTTCGTTCCAAAAACCATTGGAACCTTAACCTTTAAGTCTCCCACCATTATGAATTTAGCAAGCAATATCTTCTTGTAGGCTTCTGGGTTGATGAAAATTCCCTCTGAGCTCTATCTAATGTTTAAACCAAGGAAAATATTAATTGGACCCATTGAACTCATTTCAAATTTAGTTTCCATTAGTTTTCGGAACTCAACTTTTAATTTAGAATCAGTGGATCTGAAAATAATGTCATCAACTTAAATTTGAATGATCATTAAATGGTCACCATCTTTCTTACGAAAGAAGGTTGGGTCAACCGAACCTTGTGTGAATTTAGATTGCTTAAGGAAATGAGTCAGAGTTTCATATCATGCACGAGGGGATTGCTTCAAACCATACACTACCTTATCCAAAACATAGCAATGATTTTGATATTTTTCATTTACGCAACATGGTGGTTGTTCCACGTAGACAGTCTCCTCGAGTTCGAAATTCATAAACGCGCACTTCACATCCATCTGGAAGACTTCAAAAAAAATTTGAGTGGCATAAGCGAAAAAAATCCGAACAGATTCCAATCTACAAACCGGTGCGAACGTCTCTTCATAGCCTATTCCTTCTTCTTGGCAATAAACTTTAACCACCAAACTTGCCTTGTTGCGAATCACGCTTCCTTCTTTATCCATCTTATTTCGGAACACCCATTTTATTCCAACTATAGATGCATCCTTCAGGGTGGGGACCAATCTCCATACTTTATTTCGCTCAAATTTATTGACTTCTTCTTGTATTGCTTGAACCCAATCTGCATGATCAAGAACAATTTTGGCATTTTTAAGCTTAATTTTAGAAATAAAAGAATTAAACATGCAAAATTCCAATTTAGAAAATGATGCAGTTTGTTTTGATTTTTTTTTGAGCCCATGTAAGAACTTTTGAAGATGAGTCTCCTATCACTTGAGATTGTGGATGATCTTTGGTCCATTTAGAAATTAGAGGATGATTTTGATCATATGTAGGATCAATTTCAGCATAAACTTCTTCAAATTCCAATTGTACATCCGATTCATTATTTTCGTTCTCCCTCTGGAAGTTTGGATGAGTCCAGTCGTTCAGAATTGGATTTTCCCCCTAGACAGGAACATCGGTATTGCGGTTCAGAGTGAAACTCTCCCCCTGGACTGTAGCATAAAAAGGTTCATGCTGAGGTTGATTCAGAATTGGTGGCTCTTTTTTCAAGATCTTAGCAGCATCGTCAACGATATTAATCAATTCATCCATTTGATTATCTATGGCCTGGGATTTTGAGGAAATGACCTTTTCGGACTCACCGAACACATTAAAAAGGGATAGTGCCTGAAAGGGTAATAGACTTTCGATTTTGTTCACATTTAGTCATTAAACTTTTTTTCATTATCTATTTGTCTTAAACTATTGAAACTGTTCACATTTTACCCTTATGACCGGTTGTTACCGGTCGTAAGGTAAAATTTGAACAGTTTCAATAGTTCAGTGGAAAATAGATAATGAAAAAAAGTTTAATGACGAAATGTGAATAAAATCCAAAGTTCTTTTCCCTCTAAAAATAGTTCAATGAATAAATGTGAACAAACTTCCTCTTGTATTATGCTTTAACAAATTATTAATTTTTGTTCAATTCTAGCAACATTTTTTGATGAAGAAATCTATGAAATAAAAAAAACAAAACCCCGAAAAATATATTAAAACAAACGAAAAACCGAAACCGAAATTAAAAAAAAAAAACAATGGTTTGGTATTTTCCAAAATAAAAATCAAAATTTCCAATATGATTTTTGTTTAACAAAAAAATGAATCATTCTCATCCATAGCTATTAAGAAATTGTGTTTCATGGTTAGAAATTGCGCTGTATTCTGAATAAAAAAATAAAAAATATTATTTTTTTAAAATAGTTATTTAAATATGAATTATTTTTTCTAAATCTTTTAAAATTATGAGTGACTTTTTTCAAAGAAAAAAAATAGCATTGTTTTAAAACTTTTTAAGAAAATACAAAATCTCAAATATAAATTAATTGTCCGGGTAAATTAAAAATGTCTAAATTCTAAACAACTTGACTTTCATTTTCGATATCCTTTTAAAGGTAAATATACTAATATGATGTATGTCAATACATGGTGTATAACAACATATATAATGTACCAATGTACGTATGTATTTTTTTTAATAAACAACATATACTGTTTAATGTATGTCAATTTATATGTTGCATAATTTTAGAACACAAAATTCATACATATAATATTAGGATAATTTTTATACATATATTATTACATAGTTTTACAACATAAAACTTATACATATAATATTGGTTTCATTTTTTGTTTTTATACCTTTTTTATGGTTTTGTTTTTTTTTTTTTTTTTATTTCATAGATTTCTTCATCAACAAATATTATTAAAATTTAACAAAAATACATAATTTGCTAAACCATAATACAATAGGAAAGTTTGTTCACATTTAGTCATTGAACTGTTTTTATAGGAAAACCAACTTTCGATTTTGTTCACACTTAGTCACTAAAGTTTTTTCATTATTTATTTGCCACTGAACTGATGAAACTGTTCACATTTTACCCTTATGACCGGTTGTTACCGGTCATAAGGGTAAAATGTGAAGAGTTTCAATAGTTCAATGGAAAATAGATAATGAAAAAAAAGTTTAGTGACTAAATGTGAACAAAGTTGAAAGTCTATTACCCTTTCAAGTCATCATCCCATTAAAAAATTCCTCATATAAGTTCATAAGAGGAATTGTCATAAAAATTTTGATGGGAAGATTTTCCCATACTAAGAATCTTCTTTTTGGTTTTTCTTCATGTAGTTATCATCAAAGGTGACATAGTATGTTTCTTCAATATTTCTTGATTTCTTGTTCAGAACATGATATGCTTTTGATCTCAAGGAATACCCTGGAAAATTTCCTCCATCAGCCTTCTCGTCAAATTTGGCCTGATGTTCTTTGGAATTGAATATAAAGCACCTGGAACCAAACACATGAAAGAACTTAACATTAGGTTTACGATTGTTCAAGTTTTCATAAGGAGTAATCAGAAATATTTTTTTGTTGATGTAAGAACGGTTCTTAGTAAAGCAAGCGGTGACAATGGATTCAGGCCAGAAGTACAAAGGTAGACTCACAAATGAAAGAATAGTTCTTGTTGCTTAATAGAGAGATCGGTTTCGTCTTTCAATTACACCATTCTGGTGTGGAGTGTAAGGTGACGAGAAGTTGTGAGCAATCCCTTTGCCAGTTAATAATTCTTCAAAAGCATGATTTTTGAATTCCGAACCGTTGTCACTATAAATTTTCCGAACATGCTTTCGTAATTGTAGATCCACCTGCTTGATGAAGTCTATCAGCTTCTGAGTTGCTTCGGATTTTTGTCTAAGAAAGAACACCCAAGTAAATCTAGAAAAATTATCAACAATAACCAAAATATATTTGTTACCACCAATACTGTCAATTGTTGAAGGACCACAAAGATCAGTGCGCAATAATTCTAGTGGCTCAATAATTTTGGTATTTATGATGGCTGAGTGATTCTTCCTACTTTGTTTTCCGAGCTTACAGGCAGCACATAATTGTTCCTTTTAGAATTTCGAAAGAGGTAGACCACGTACAAGATCACCAATTACAAGCTTGTTAATATCCTTGAAGTTCATATGGGAAATCCTTCTGTTCCATAGCTAACTATCATCTAAAAATGCTTTCATAAGCAAGCAAATAGTTGGTTTCCCTTTGATCGGATTCAAATTCAGAGGATACATTTATCCCTTCCTTTTAGACTTCAAAAGAACCGCCTTAGTTTTCTTCTCTGTGATTTCGGAACCTTCGTCATCAAAAGATACCTTCACACCAGTACGTACAATGAATTGCAAAACACTTATCAAATTGTGTTTCAGGCCCTCTACATATGCAACCATCCAAATTGAGAATTCACCATTTGTCATCATTCCATATCCTTTTATCACTCCAGTAGCGTTGTTTCCAAACTTTACTCTTCCGTCATCATTTAAAGACCAAAACTCTCATAATTCCTTGCTCCTTCTTGTCATGTGACGATAGCAGTCGCTATCGATATACCATTCGGAGTCATACTGTTCATCACGCATAACCTGGAAAATTTAGAGAGATTTAGGAACCCAAACCTTCTTGGGTCCTTGTGAGAATTTCTTTTGTACATGAAAGATTTTAGTTTTATCAACCCAAAAGGAATTTCTTTTCAAAACACGATTAATCCCTTTTTCCAGTTCGAAATCTTCAACTTTGTTATCACAAAGATTAATTTCAAAAAAATTAGATTGTCGTTGAATATTTTCCTTGATTTTAGCTGCCATTCTTTTTGAAATTTCTTTTTCTTCCTTTTTTCAAATTTGATTTGTACTCTTTGATAGAAATCTGTGGTTCTGAAGCAATTTTGTTTTTTCCATTAAGATCTTGTGATTTGGTAAGGGGTTTTGAAGAATGTGGCTTTGAAAGCCGTGGTTTTCAAAAACACTTTGCATTTGATTTCAGAATATTAGACTTTTGTGAACAACCTTGATTTGAAGAAAAACTTGATTTTTGTGTCAGAATTTGAGATGAATTCACTTTTTGATTAGAAGATCGTACCAAGTTAACAGAACTTTGATTGGAATTCATACTTTTTCAGAAACACTTTATTTCTCTTAGATTATTCCTATATCTAACAATCAACTGCCTTTTCTTTGCAACTAATTGTTCAGGAGATTTATGAGTTTTAGATTTCAGTTTTTCTTTTCGAATTGGCTATTCATTTTGTTCCAAAGAGGTCTCACTTGAAACATCTTTCCGCCACATGGCCTGCCTTATCGTAACAAAGGTCCACACGATTCAACGGTTCTGAAATGTATTTCCCTTTTGTTTTCCAAGAGGTCATTTCTAAAAGACCTTTTGTTTCATCTGTATTGTCTATTGGCTTGGACCAGAAGAATTCATCACAACCATTCGCAGTATCATTATTAACCGAGGACTTTAGTTCAAATGCATCACTTTTGTTTAGTGCCAATTTTACAAGAACTTGATTCGGAACTGTTTGTACTTCTGGAAAAACTGTTGCTTTTTCTTTTAAAACATTTGAACCTTTATTTTCAACAATTCAAACAAATACGATTGAGTTTTCCGTAATCAATTTTTTCTTTATTTCATCATAATTTTGTACAAACGCAGAGCAATCAATTTCATCCTCTACAGAAATTTCACTCATTTCGCTTTCAACAAATTCAAAAATATTGTCATGATCAAGAGAGTTTTCCTAATTCAACTTCTTGCGTAATAAGTCATACTTCTGCATAGAAGTTAATTTGATTTCTTCTTTATCCTTATCATTTAACATTTCTTCCAACATATTTTTGTGTTCTTTGGACTGAATGTATTCTTCAATTTTGTAAAGTTCAACCTTGTATGAATCAGAAATGTCATCTGAAGTAACTATAGGTTCACATTTATAGCAATCAGCAACGATTTCATCATCTTTCAATTCAAGAAAGGGTGAAATCATTTTATGCAAACCTTTCCCTATTTCACAATCCAAATGCAATTTAGTAATATTAAAATATAAAAGCTTGGCAATTAAAAAAAAACTATTCATTTGTTTCAAAAGTGCAAGGCTATCTCTTTTAAGATAAATAACACCATCACGTGATCTAGTAAGCTCTAATTCCAAAGCATGTATTCTTAATCTTCTCTCTTCACTTTTAAATGTAACCCTGTTAAATTGATCAGTCAGATTAGAATTACTGAGACATGTTTGTTTTAAACTATCACTAAAATTAGAAATAGTATATCATAAGTCATCTATTTTTGAATCATAATGAGATGAATAAATATTAAGAAAACTGAGAATAGAATGCACCATATCAACCACCATCTCGCACTCTTTCACCTGCTCCGAGTCTTTCTTCGCAGCAAAGCAGCTTTCCGAAACCTTTCTGCCATCGGCTATGTATCCCCTTGGTTCCGAAACATCATTCTGAACCATCAAGCACTTGCCTTCATATCCCTTGTTCTATGAATTTACCATAAAACACTTGCCATGGGTAGGTTTCCTAACTTCGTCATCCTCTGAGTCTACAGACCACACCTCGACTCGCCCATCATCACTTTCTTCCAGAAAAATCAACACTGGTTTCGCATTTGAAATGTTCTTCTTTCTTAGTTCCTCTATTTTCTAAACATAATAAGCTTTGTCTTTGTCTTTCTCTTTTCTATCATTCTTCTTCCTCATCAAGCATTCTTTCGCAAAGTGATTCTTGCCATGACAATAATTACAGTCATAACCCGAATCACCCAACAACTTCTTTTCCTTTTTCTCTTCATCATTCACAGAGTTCTTGAAACTTTCCTCTTTAGGATTTTCTGAACTAGAATTGCCCTGTTTGAACTTATTATGTAACAAGAGAAATTCTTCTTAAAGAACTTCTTGGCATTGGACACCATTAGATCCTTGTCATCTTTATAGATTTCACTATTCGAAAATTCAGATTTGGAATCCTCTTCTTGTGTCTTTTTTCCTTTAGCAACCAATGCTAAGGAGCCAACACTGGAAATAAGCTTCACATCCCTAGAAACTTTGGCTTCGTGAGATCTCAGGATACCCACAAGTTTAGCCAATGAATAGGTTTTAAATTGTTCGTGTACCTTGACAGTGGAAACAACAGCCTTCCATTCAGATCTAAGTCCATTCATAAACGTGACTTTTTGTTCAATAACTTCATGCTTGAGGTTGTGATTCAGCATTTTGATTAACAAATTATTGAATTGATTGAGCATCTGATATAGCTTCTCCTCAGATTTTTGTACAAACGCTCCAAACTCTGATAAGATCAATGTTTACACAAAGTATTCTAAATCAACATCACTTGAATACAACTCTTTCAGCCTATCTCATATAGCTTCACAATATCACATGCACTAACAAGATGAAAAGTATCTGGAGGAAGAATGAATCTAATGATTCTCATCACCTTTATATTGCCCATCAACTTATCCTTTTCATCCTATGAAACGTTAATATGTTTGAAAAATGAGTGCATTATACTCATCCAAATTCTTGATTTCTCTTCTGGTACCCGTATGAGTGTATGTCTCATGTGTCATTACTTTCCATATCGTGGAACCATGTTTTTCAATTCTAATAGCATAACCTTCAAAGTGCAGTGCCCAGACTTCATAATCTTCTGGAAAGAGGATCGGAATCCTTGTCGTGGATCCAATACAGCTTGAGAGATTGAACGAAAGAGAATGAGGATCTTCGTTAGGCATATTGTCAAGAATTCACTAAAACAAATATAGAGCCAGATGTGTAAAACGTGAATCAAGTTCAAGGTAAAAACCAAAGATATAGACCTGGAATCTTTAACCGATTGAGACGATTAAGACAATAAGAACATATTTGAGATAGACGTAAAATCCTATACTCGACAGAAGAATAGCGAATTAATTACACTATCACCTGATTTGATACTAATTATTGAAAAAATAAATAAGATGATTGATAGATTCTATATTAATGACATGAATTAAAGACAAGAAAACAATGATCAAAAGTGTGTCGAATGATTAGATTCAAACAGCTCTAAAAGAGTTCACAGCAATGGAACTTCTTTGTGAGAACGTACAAAAACGGCGTTTAGGGTTTACACAAAACTTAACCCTAAAATGTTACATGCATGCACTATTTATAGAGACTAGACTACTCAGTAATTCTGAGCCTGGACAGGCCCGTTTCAAAATTAAAAAAAAATGAGAAAGTATACATTTGACACAATACTTTCTAGACCTAATAGTTGTTAGGGTTGTCTTACACTCCACATTAAGATAAGATTCCTCCATTTTTTTGTGAAATGTTTATTAGAGTATATTGGTTGAATTGATAAACCTAAAGCTTGATTATGATGTAGATGATAGTTTACAAATGCTTTAATCAGGCTTAGAAAGTGATTCCCATGATGGAATCAATCTAATGAGAATTAGGATTCGATTCCCTAACTAGTGATTAGTGAATTGATGCATTAGTGGTAGATTATAATGAATTGAATAGTATGGATGCTTAATTCATTATTTGGGTGAGATTAAGAGATAGAGAATGAAAAGTTAGAATGTTGATCCATTAAGGGTTCATTTTGACCTTAAGAGCCATTAAGCTCTTAATAGGCTAAGACAAGTATTCAGATACTTGTATGTATGTATGATATTCCTAAGAGCAAAGAAGATGGATCAAGATGCATGAATGGCAGAGTAGAGGAAAGTAGTTCAGTTAGTCTTCATTAACTGATAAGGTGAGTTATTACTCTCATTCTCTCTCTTTAAGTTATTTCATAAATTTCATGTTTATATATATATATATATATATATATATATATATGTGTGTGTGTGTGTGTGTGTGTATGTGTGTGTTTGTGTGTGTATGTGCTTATGTAAGTTAGAGTCATGTACCTGAGCGTGACATAGAGGAAGAAAAGATATGATTATATTGATTATAATCCTATGTAAGATTATGTAAATATGGTTATACATGTAAGACTTGTATCTGAGCGTGTATATATAACTAAAGTATGTATAAGTAGGTAAAATAAGAATAAGGGTATTATAATTAATACCTATAAGAGTAGATAAAGAAAGTATAGGATTATATGTGATATAATCCTTTGTATGAATAAATAATGAGAACGGTGTCTCTGGATATCTAACAGATTGTAGATAGAGACAGAAGATGATTGTATATAGTATAATCATAAAAGTATATATGTATGTCTAGAAATTATTGGCATTGTGTAGAATGCCAATATGTTATTAGAAATAGATAAAGATTTAGTACTTAATGATTTAAGTATAATGAGATAAAGATTAGATGGTCTCTTGATGAGACATAGAGATACATTGTCCATGAGACAAGTGTTATGTAATGAATCACATAACATAGATAGGGATGGAAATATAGAGTTTCCTACGAGGACAAGAGTATGGTTCCTTTAGGGACAAAAGATAGAGGTTCCTCCGGGGACAAGAGATTGAGGTTCCTTTATGGATGAAAGATAGAGATTCCTTCGGGAATAGAGAGTACGATTCCTTTGGGAATAAGAGTATGGTTTCTATGGGGACAAGAGTATGGTTCCTTCGGGGATAATAATATGGTTCCTGCAGGGACAAGAGTATGGTTCCTTCGGGGACAAGAGATAGAGATTCCATCGGGAATAAGAGTATGGTTCCTAAAGGGAAAACAATATGATTCATTCAGGAATGAGATTATGTCCCTGCAAGGAAAGAGATGATGATTCGTTTTGGGAATTTAGATAGATGATTCATCTGTGAATCTGGATTGTGTAAAGATAGGTAAGATAGAGAAACATTCCTTGAGTGGAACAAGATAAGAGAGAGCTATTTGTAAGAACTTAGCTGTAATCCAAGAGTGATTAATAGTAAGGAATCTATGAGGGATTCAAGAAAAGAACAAATATTAAGGATTTGTGAGGGGTCTTAAGAGAGAGAGAGAGAGAGGGAGGGAGAGAGAGAGGAGAAAGACCGGATGAGTATACCCGATAATAGTAGTGGGTTGTAGTTACTCTTCGATTATGGTATGAGATAGGACCTTTGGGTCTAGAGGAGAATAGAATGATGAGCCAAAAGAGTAAAGAATATATAGAACAGAAATCAGAGTAACAGATAGAGTATAAAAGAGATAGAGTAGTATAAAGAAAGAAAAGAGAAGAAAAAAAGATTAAGGTGTTGTTTGATTTTCTGAAACAAAAATTCATGAAGTCTGCGGACCACCTCTGCAACCCTCTGCAGTAGAAGAGGTGGACCAAACGGCTGCAGACTATAATAAGAAGCGTGTTTGTTTTTTTAACATCTGCATACTACTGCAGATATTAAAAAATTAAAATAAACTAATTTTATAAATCGAAAATAGCTTTTTAATACGTAAAATTTAATAATGTATAATATTTCGGTAAAAATTAATGATATTTCAGTAAAAAAGAATGATATTTCAACAAAAAATAAAGATATTTTCAGTAAAAAATAATAATATTTCATCAAGAAATTATCATTATTGAATATAAAAAAATATATATATATAAATTCAATAAGAATAAACGAAAAAAAAGGGAAAAAAATGTGAAATAAAATTTTAATAACATATAATCAAAATTTCAGCAATAAAAAAAGAAGAAGAAGAGGTTGGAAGAGACAGTACAAGTGCTGCGCCAAACAGAGCACGCGCAGAGGTTTTTGACTCGGAAGACTTCTAAAAAACAAACAACTGCGAGATGAAAAGTGATGCACGTGTGCTGTGTCGCGCAGCAGTAAGAGGTTTGAAGAGGTTTTTTCCAAAAAACAAACAACACCTAAGTATGTGCAGAGAATGAGAAGAGCTTGAGAAGGGGATATGAAAGAGTAAGATAAAAACACTTAGATGACATAGTATGAGCAAGAGAATAACTCACCAGACACATAGTGTCTAATGTTTTAGATATGTTTTATGTTTTGTACGTTCAGGTAGTAGCATCCATGGTGCCAAAGGAGAGGATAGAAGCACAAGGACAAGGCTTAGATAGTAGGATGATATTTATTGTACTTCCTTGTTGTTCTAACTTATATAGATAGATTTTATTGTAATCCTGTGATTTATCTTGCGAAGTAAAGTGTTTTAGTGTGTTTAGAATTTCGGAACTATAAAAAAAACTTTTTTATTTACCTTAGAATAGATGTTAGAAAATATGGGTCGTTACACCAAAGCCTTCATGTTCTTATAGTTTGGTGAACTCCAAAACCTTTGGTTACATTGTTCAGCTTTTGGACCATTGAGGAGGAAGAAAAGGAGGTTACACAGTCTTGTCGTGAATTCTATGCATTTGGAATGACCACTTTAGAGTTAGGGTTGTAGATCTTGGCTTGTTGAGATGTCCAAATGGATAAAGTTAGAAACTTTACCCATTATAACCCTTGAAAGGATCATATCTAAGCTTTTGAGCTTTGGAGGTTTTGGGTTAAGGGCTTAACCTATTAAGTTGTTTTAGACATTCACCATGACATGGTGGGTGGTTGACTACGACGCAATCAAGGGTTTCAACACGGTTGTTCTGTTGTATAGCTAACATGTCGTGGTTATGGGTTTGGCCACAACTCGATGGGTCAATCATTGACTTTTTGACCAGTTTACTTTTGGTCAAACTTGGGTAGAATTTAGTATTTGGCTAAGGATTGGACTCCGTTTGGTATTATGTAGCTTGCATTAGCCGTTCTATTGTTGAGGTTGTTGTTGAGTTTCTATCGTTTAGTCCAGGTGATTATTCACATTGTGTTACTTATATCATATGTTGTATGTGAGCTGCTGATAGCTCGACGTTGCTGATAACCCAAATCATTATATGTGAATTGTTGACAGCTCGGGGTTGTTGGTACCCAAAACTATTGTATGTCAGTTATTGATAGCTTAACCCAAATTATTTTAACTGACTTGTTGATAACCCAAATTGTTGTAATTAAGTTTTTGATAACTCAGGGTTGCTTATAACCCATAATTTTTTGTATGTTTAGTTGTGTTTTAATGTATGCGATACTCCAGAGAACTCATTAAGTTTTATCTTACGATAGTGGATTGAACATTTTTCAGATACTTCTGATGATTGTGGGAAGCTGAAGGTGTGACTGTACACACATATAATCAGTTTTATGATTTTAGATTTCACGATACTTTCATTATAACTCTGATTTATGGATTTCAATTTATGAACAAATGGTTTTACTTTGAATTTACCTTTATAAAAATAAGTGTTTATGCTAATTTAAAAATGTTAAATTTATTATGAAAAACAAGATGTTACAAAAAAATATAAATTTTCCTATTTTAGAATTGTGCAATTAAACCTTTGTTTTATCTTTTTTTTAAAAGTAAAATAATTAATCCATTCATCCCAATGTTAAACATATATATATATATATATATATATATATATATATATATATATATATATATATATATATATATATATAATGCTAGAGGGAGTTGTTGAGTTTTTAGTTCAAAGAACGTTTCATAAACTAGAAAGTTATGGCAAACGGAAGACTTATGATTTTCAAAATAACATAAACATTTTATACCCACCATGGATTCTTGCAAGTTATAGAAAGATTTAAACACCATGCAAAGAAAGGATGAGGAAATAACAACCTTTGTTGTTCTTTGGGTCCTCTTGGGAGGCTTGGAAGTTGATGAAGAATGTGGAACCTTTGAGACACCAATATGAAGCCAACTTGATTTAGATGCTAGTCCATAAACTCTTACTCACTTAAGCTTGAAGTTTATAACCAAAGTATGAACTTCAAGAGAGTATAAATGCAAGTAATCTTCAAGTGTTCTTATCAAAACAAGAGAGAATGAGGGAGAACTTAGGAATTTCGAATATTGCTTGTAAAAAGGGGCACACAACATGAAAGCCTCTAAGCTAGTTAAAGTGAGGACTTAATCTAAAGGTCCTTAACCATTAATCATTTAGACAAGCTTGTCCCCCCATGCTTTCTCCCATAACTATTACTTTTGAATAAATTAACATGAAAGTCATACTCTTGTCTTTTGACTCTTATTTTATAAAAATAATAAAATGAAGAAGACAAAAGATTTATATTTTATAAACCAAGTTTATAAAATATAAACTTTAACTTTTTGGTAAAAGACAAAAGAATTTATCAAGTCCAAAATATTGTGCATGACTTATTAATTCATACCATATGAATTATATATAATGTTACTTGCTAATGAAAATTATTATTTCCTAGAAATAAATAATTTCCAATTTAATTATAAGTGTTTATTGAATATTTATTAAAATCAATTTCTAATAAATAATCAATTATATCAAGTTGTTGTTAGTGTGACCTATTAGTATCATATGTTAATTAACAATATCACTTTAATATGATTCTTGAGCATACAAGATCTTTCAAGAGTAATGCCACTTTTGTCACATCTTTAGGGTGTTTGTTTGACATGATATATTTGTTTTTTATTTTGACTCTTATTTAACTGAAAATAATTTATATAAAACTAAAACTTTCATTATAATCAAAAAGGAAAATACACTTGAAATGAAATAAAATACAAGAAAATTGAAATGAAATAAAACACATGACACTTGAAATTAAAATATTGAAAAAATTAAAAATTAAAAATAACAACACCTTAGTCGACATATAGATGCCATTTTCTGCACCCCTAACAACTTGCCAAAAATATGTATACACTAACAGTTTGATATTTTTTCCACGAAAAATTTAAAGAGCATTGTTTAACATTATTCCATCATTTCCATATTTGTTGAAACATGTTTCACTCTACTAAAAAAAGAGTGAAACTAAACTTTGTTTGCGTTCCTTCATTTGTTGAAGATTTGAATTTTGCTTTGATGGTGACCTTGACCTATTTCGTTGTTGAATCGTTCGGAAATTTTCTTCCAAAAATAATACCCAATGTAGTAGTTGTAAATCGGGTCCTCATTTACATCAACCCACGCACGGTCCAAAGCTAACTCTTTTTTCAGGATCCAACGATGAGCCATTTTGAGAGATGAATTTGAAATAGGCTTATGAGTGTTGGATGTTTCGAAGAGATGAATAATGAAGGTTTGAAAGTGATGAAAAATGAAGAAGGTTGTTGATATTTATTATAGTTGAAAAGAAGTTTAAAATTCTGAATATAAACAAAATACGATTACCTTTTTAAAAAAGTGAGGTATTTTTTTTTGCAAAGTGGTAAAACAATCTCTCTTATCTTTAGTGTATTACCAAGTTCACATGTCGAGTTGAGGGACGGTGTTTGCCGAGGCATTGTCTAGTCCAATATGAACAGCCTAAGTGATTTTGAACTTAAATGTAACACCTGGTTTCTGGTGTAACATCCCAAAATCGAGACCCAAATTTTTTTGCTTAATTACATTGCTTACGAAAATAGTTTACGAAAAACATCATGGTTATCATTTCAAACATCAAGTCACAAATCACAAGTCTTAAAACTGTATCATCAAATAGTAAAATATCATAGTACAATCCTAGGGTTCTCAAGTGGAAATCATGTGTGTGCGATGTGCTACTACCCTGCCGGCTCCTTCCCCTTAACTGAAGAGGTACCTGAAACCAAAACTAAAAACTGTAATCACGAAGATTAGTGAGTTCCCCCATCATACCACATACCATACAATCATACATATTGTCGGGCAATTCCGGGGTGCCCAACCTACCCATGTCAAGCCATTCTGGGGTGCTGACCTACCCATGTCAAGCCATTCTAGGGTCCTGCCTTACTCGTGTCAGACCATTCTGGGATGTCTGCTTACCCTCCGGTCTATCCCGGCCACGGGGACTATTTCACCCCTTTCTACTATCACATAATAACATATCATAAACATGATGTCAGACATATCTGGGGTGTCCGACCTACCCTTTAGTTCTAATGACCGAATCGGGGGACTATTCCCCTCCTACTACCGTTATCACATAAAACATATCACACTGGCACATAGAACACATCAAGTAATAGCAAACCAAACAATTATCACAAAGGCAAACATCTCAATTGTAATCAACTACTAATGGGTCGGCCTTGGTGCCTTAGACCCACTTCTACTGAAGGGTGACTCACATCAACATCGTGTAGTATCTGCATTGTCCTCGGTGTGAAAATTGACTCTCCCTGACTCCTCAATCCGTACACGATAAATTTTCTAAGTTATCAATTCATACTCATAACCCTTACAAGAGTCGCTCAAATCCAAGTCAAAGTCAAATTCAAATCCTTGGTCAAAGATAACTTTTGGTCAAACGAAACTTTTGGTCAAAGTCAACATTTGGTTGACTCGACTCGCAGGGTTGGCCCGCCAACTCGTCGAGTCCCCATATCCACAAAATGCCATAATCCCGTCCCAACTTGTCGAGTCTAGCAAGAGCTCAACGAGTTCTCCTTCAACAACATATGGGACTATCTTCAACCAACTCGCCAGGTTCGTCCTTGAACTCGTCGAGTTCATCTTCATCCATAAGAAGGTGTTCGGTCGCCGAGTTCCCCTTGAACTCGTCGAGTCCGTCTTCATATGGCTGGGACATTGCCTTGAACTCGCCGAGTTTATTCATCCACTCGCCAAGTCCTATGATTTCCAGGTCCCTAGTGAACCTACACAATTGGGGAACCTTCGATCTTAACATCTGGTCCATAAACAGAAAGGATTTGATGGAAAATACACCCCGACTCGCTGAGTCCCATGAACGACTTGTCGAGTCCCTCTTTTCCCAAAACTATACAGTCGATTATAATGGGTCTTAACGCATCAAAACCATAGATATGGTCTCTTAGGGTCCATTTTATACATAAAGATTCAAACTTGATGTGCATGCATTGGGCCTTTGGCTCAAAAAGACATAAAAGGAGGTCTACAAGATGCATGGGGTGTTTATGGCAACAAATTTGGCACCTTTATGCCATAAAGACCCCCAATAGATCCAGATCCGAAGTGCAACCTCAAGCATGCCCACAAAATCTGAATTTTGCTTCTCCATACTCATAAAAAGGGTAGAAATAGCCCCAAATCAAAATCTAAGAGATAGATGGCTAAGGCTCCAGCTTTTTACCTTGAATGAGCTGAGAATGGAGTAAAACTTATGGATCTACTTGCTTATACTTGCACTTCCAAGCCTACTTCTTCTTCTCCAACTTCAAACACACACAAAAAGGCACCAAAATACTCAAGAACACACAATAAGGGTTTAGGGTTTCAATCTAGGGCTTCTCTTAGTTGGGAGGGTGATGGAGGATAGTTTGGAACGAGATAAAGTTTTTAAATAGGGTGCAAACCCTAAGCATTAGGGTTTTGTCTAGACATCTCCTACTCGCCGAGTCAGTCTCCCGACTCGTCGAGTAGATCACTAAAATCCCCGCATAATGTCGAGTCTACTCAATGAGTTAGGCCTCTAACTCTCCGAGTCCTAGATTAAATTACAAAATTACTTGAATTTAAAGACATACTAGGAACCGGGTGTTACAAATCTTCCCCACTTATTTTAGACTTCGTCCTCGAAGTCTGCTACTGAATCCGGAAAAAGCTTGGGGTAGTTCTCCCTCATCTCGTCCTCCATCTCCCAATTCCATTCCGAGCCCTTGCGGTGCTGCCATTGCACCTTCACTAGTTCCACCTTCTTGTTTCTCAGATCCTTCGACTCCCCGTCGAGGATAGCTACTGGTTGCTCGATGTAGTTCAGGCTGTCATCCAACTGAATACCCTCCAAAGGAACCACTGTCGAATCGTTCAAGCTGACAATTCCGCAGCTGGGAGACGTGAAAAGTACTGCGAATCTGGTTGAGTTTGGCTGCTAGGTCAAGCCTATACGCCACCTTGCCCAGCCAGGCTACAACCCTGAAAGGTCCAATGTATATGGGGCCCAAATCGCCCCGCTTCCTAAATCGGATGACACCTTTCCAAGGTGAAACCTTCAGGAGCACCAAATCCCCGACCTGGAATTCCAGGTCCGAACGATGCTTGTCGGCATAACTTTTCTACCGACTCTGAGTAGTCTAAAGTCTTCTCCACATCTGTTGGATCCTCTCTGTAGTCTTGAGTACCACTTCAGTACTCCCTATGACCCTCTGGCTAACCTCACCCCAGCATATTAGGGTCATGCACTTCCTCCAATACAACATCTCAAAGGGAGGACGGTCAATACTCACATGATAGCTGTTATTATAGGAAAACTCAGTCAAAGGAAGGTAAGTATCCCAACTACCTCCGAAGTCTAAAACACACGCCCGCAACATATCCTCCAGCATCTGGATGGTCCGCTCACTCTAACCATCCATATGCGGGTGAAAAGCAGTGTTGAAGTGCAGACGAATACCCAACTCATCGTGAAACTTCTTCTAGAATCTGGAAGTAAACCGCACGTTTCGGTCCAAAATCACTGAGACTGACACCCCGTACCGAGCTACTACCTCTCAGATGTATATATTGGCCAACTTCTCAGCCGAGATGCTCTCCTGGATCGGTATGAAATGGGCACTCTGGGTAGGCCGATCCACGATGACCCAAATCAAAACCACTCCCTGTGCGGTCCTCGGAAGCTTTATGATGAAATCCATAGTGATATCTTCCCATTTCCACTTAGGGATGTCCAATGGATGTGTCTTGCCATGAGGCCTCTGGTGCTCGACCTTGAGATTTTTGCAGGTCAAGCACCTCTCAATGTACCAGGTGACGTCGCGCTTCATGCAGGTCCACCAATAGTCGGGTCGAAGGTCTCTATACATCTTTGTCGCCCCTAGATGGATGCAGAACCTGGACTTGTGTGCCTCCTCCATCAAGATCTATCATACCCCGCCCCAGTATAGTACCCAGACCCTCCTATGCAGGGTCAACAATCCGCGACTATCATAGTCAAACGCGGCCACCTAACATATGATCCGCTCGTACTTCCGGCGCTCCTCCTTCAGGTCATTGACCTGCGCCTCGCGGTTCTGCTCCAACAGTGGAGTCACTACTGTCATCCTTAGGCAAACATCTCTAATTAGGGATTCCTTGCGACTAAGTGTGTTGGCCACAAAATTATCCTTTCCCAGGTGGTAAAGGATCTCACAACCATAATCTTTCACCGCATCTAGCCATCGATGTTGTCTCATGTTTAGATTTGGCTGATCTAGAAGATACCTCAAACTCTTATGGTCCATGTAAATGGTACAACGGACCCCATAAACATAAGGACGCCAAATCTTAAGGGCGAAAACAACCGCCCCCAACTCCAAATCATGCGTCGGATAGTTCGCCTCATGGGCTTCAACTGCCTCGAAGCATAGGCGATAACATGCCCCCTCTGCATCAATATCGTGCCCAAACCCGAGATGGAAGCATCACAATATACCACAAAATCATCCATGCCCTCTGGAAGGGGTAAGATTGGCTCCTCGCACAATGTCTCAGATCCTCGAATGCAGCCTGCTTCTCCGACCCCCAGCAAAAGACCACGACTTTCCTTGTAAATCGGGACAAAGGCACGACTATCTTGGAGAAGTCCTGAATAAATCTCCGATAGTACCCTGCCAATCCTAGGAAGCTCTTAATCTCAGATGGAGACTTCGGGATCACCCACCTCATCACGACCTCCACTTTGGCTGGATCAACTAAAATCCCATCCTGGTTGACAATGTGCCCAAGAAATTGCACCTCATGCAACTAGAACTCACACTTAGAGAACTTGGCATATAAGCTCTTCCTCTTAAGAGTATCCAATACCTCCCGCAAGTGCTCCTCATGTTGCTCCCGAGTCTTCGAATAGACCAAGATGTCATCAAGGAAAACTATCATAGACCGATCGCACATCGGTCTACACACACGGTTAATGAGATCCATGAATGCGGTAGGGGCATTGGTGAGCCCAAATGCATAAAAAAAAAACTCATAATGACCGTATCATGTCCGAAAAGTAGTCTTTTGCACATCCTCCTCTCGGACCCTCATATGATGGTAACCTGAATGCAGATCGATCTTGGAGAACCAAGAAGCTCCCTGAAGCTGGTCAAAGAGGTCTTCAATCCTCGAGAGTGGGTAACGGTTCTTCACCGTTACCTTATTCATCTCCCAATAGTCTATACACATCTGAAGCGACCCATCCTTCTTTTTCACGAATAGTATCGGGGCTCCCCATGGCGAACTGCTCGATCTGATGAATCCCTTGTCTAACAGCTCTTGCAACTGTGTAGACATCGGAGCCGCACTAGGGACCAGGTCGATCCTAAACTCCACCTGCCTCTCTAGAGGTATCCCAGGCAGCTCCTCTGGATATACATCCGCGTACTCTTGTACCACTGGCACATCACTCACCGATGCCTTACCCACCTCTCGGGTATCCAAAACATAGCTGACATACCCAGCACAACCCTGCTGGAGGTAGTGCCTAGCTCTCGCCGCTGAACATAAAGTTGGTCCACGATGTGGCCTATCGCCTTAAATCACCAGCTCTCCCCCACCTGGGGTCCTAATTCGAACCAACTGTTTTGTACAGTCAATCACTGCCCCATTAAGGCTCAACCAATCCATCCCTATGATAATCTTGTTCCCCGTAATGGTATGGTAACCAAATCTACCAAGTAGCGCTCCTCGTACAACCTCATAACACGATCTCTAAAAACCTCTGACACTCGCACTGACTGGTCGTCTGCAATCTCGACCTTTAGAGGGAAATCTAACATGCTTGAAGACTCAGGAAACCTCTTGCTAAGCGCAAGAGAGACAAATGATCGGGTAGCACCCGAATCAAACAACACCTAGAATGGTATACCGTTCACATGGAACGATCCTAAACAAAACATATAACATAAAACATCAATATCACAAGTGACATATAAAAAAATTAGAGAGAAGAAACCATACCCGTCACCACATCGGGTGCGGCGCGTGCCTCATCGGCTGTCAACTGGAAAGCTCGGCTCCTCACCACTGGAGCCTTTGACTTAACCATCTGGCCATCTGTAACCTGTGTAGTCGCTGGAGTTGGTGCCACTACTGGCGTTGTTGCTGCTTCTGTCAACCTGGGGCTGTAGGCCTTTTATGGCCCCTCTGATTGCAATGAAAGCAAATCAGGTCTGACATTTGAACAGTGGGGACATGGGCAGTACAATCCCTGCCAAAATGCCCCGTCTTGCCACACTTGTAGCAGCCTGACGATCCCGCTCTACAAGCTCCCTCATGCGGCCTACTGCATTTCTGTTGGATTAAATGCCTAATCCAATAACTATTATTGGTATGTACTCGACCCGAGAATAGCATGGTCCATTTGGGTTCCATATCATCAAGACAATTTGGTAGGATGGACTCCTGAGAGAAATGTTATATATGATTTATTAATATATTATAAGTTATAATATATTAATATGAAATCATATGTTTTAATTAGTATTGATCAATAATTAATTTAGTGATCAAAAGAGACTAATTAAATCAATGGGGACTAATTATGATAATTAGTTATATTTATATGTGTTGGGCTTATGATCCATGTTGGACCAAGTTTATGTATGGATACATAAAGAGTTGGGCCACATGAACCATGGATCATAATCCTATGGATATGCATTTGGGTTATACCCAAGACCCTTGAAATCCAACACATAAATACATGCTCTTAACCTAAAAACGCCTACATGCTTGTTCTTGGAGTTCATGGGTGTTTTTTGGGTGCATGGAATTCTCTCTCAAGTTACACCTTTGTCCATGATATGTTGTGACTTGATTTGAGGCTTCCATACTATTGGGGGTAATCTCTTTAAGGCCAAATTCATCAAGTTCTACAAGCTACACAAAGAGTTAAACTTCTAACTAGTATTTTATGTAGTTTATATCATTTGTGTGCTAGTTGTAGGCTTAAAGCTTTGGAAACCATTTTCATGTATAATTAGTGAAAACATAGATCCAAAGCTAATAGGGTTGTATGTGCATCATAGGATGTTGTAGTATACAAAACCCAACAATTTCCTGCAGCGGCTCTAGCCTGGCTGGCCCTTCGACCCAGCATCGGATCCCATGGCTTTCTTCCCTGAAACCCCAATACTCGACTCTGTCTCTGCCTTCCTCTTCCTTAGGTGCTCTAAGTCAATCACCCTCTCCCACTCCCTGGCTATCATAGACTTCAGGGTCGGACAGGCTGAGAAGCTGACATGCTCCCAGATATCAGCCATCAACATGTCATGATAGTGGGTCCTCCGGATGTCCTCATCTCCAGCATACTGAGGTACCAACAAGTCCCTCTACCGAAACTTCGTGGTGATCTCCGTCACTGACTCCATAGTCTGTCTCATCTCAAGGAACTCCATGGTCAACTGTTGAAGCTCCACAGCTAGCGCAAACTCAGCCCTGAACCTGGTCACAAAGTCTGACCAAGTCATAGCCTCAATGGTTGGGGCTCCCAACGAGTCACCGACTGACTCCCACCAATCCCTAGCCCTGTCCCTCAAACAACCCATAGCAAAACGGACCGTCGACGCCTCTGGGCAGAAGCTCATCAACTGCACATACTCGATGTATGTGATCCATTACCTGGTAGCAATGGGGTCCTTCACCTCGTGAAAGTCTGGCACACCACTCCCACGGAAGTCCTTGAAGGATAGTGTGTGTGTACCTGACTGGTTGGACGCCAAGTCACTTCTAAATGTTCGGAGGCAATCCTCCATCAGCTCAATAATCCCCTCCTTGATCGACCCGAAAATAATCAGGGACGCCTCAAGGATACCTCTCGTGATCTCAGACACGATGAACTCGCATAGCCCATCATCTACCTGGCTCGGATCCTGCACCTGAGCCTGATCCTAATCCTGATCCATATCCTGAACCTCCTGCTCTATGTTGCATAATCGCCATACTGAAAATCAACACAATGATGTCAGGGTCATACATACTCTCGAGAGGTCTCACACACTCTCCAAGTTTCCTAGTTCAATCTCAGCCCTCCTTGATTCGAGTACGGATCCTCTGCTTCCAGTAGTACGGGCACATAGTACCTTCCATATATATCCGTACTTTCCTCAAGAATCGATTTGACTTCACCAAGTCCCTTTTACTTTCCAACTAATCTCATCCTAGCCTCGTCCTAGGGCACTCCCTAACCTACTCTCTGCCATCAGTTGCACAAGGATTCCCTACCATCTTTCCCTAACTAGTTTGCGAATACTATTACATCTTTCCCTAACTAGCTTCCAGGAATCCCTCTCGAACGCCTTCCGAATCGACTTAATCCCTGCAGCTACCCTCGTAGCTAAAGCCCCATACCATCTAGCGCCAGCAGAAATGCAAGAGTTATCCAGCCAGTTCAATGAGCTACTTAACAAGGATTCATTAGACCGAGTTCCTCACCCTGCGGAGCCCTGGTCTTATTTGCGAAAAAGAAGGATGGATCTTTTCGGATGTGCATTGATTATCGCGAATTGAACAAGCTTACGATCAAAAACCAGTATCCTCTTCTCTGAATCGACGACCTCTTCGATCAACTTCAAGGAGCCAGCTACTTCTTAAAAATAGACCTGAGATCAGGGTACCATCAGTTACGAGTATGTGAGAGTGATGTTCCTAAAACATCATTTTGGACTCGATATGGTTACTACGAGTTTGTAGTAATGCCCTTTGGCCTGACCAACGCACCGGTGGTATTCACGGATCAGATGAATCGAGTGTGCCGCCCTTTCCTAGACAAGTTCGTGATTGTGTTCATTGATGATATACTTGTCTATTCCCGAAGCGAGGAAGATCATAGTAGGCACTTGAGACTAGTGCTAGAAACTATAAGGACTGAGAAGCTATATGTGAAATTCTCTAAGTGCGAATTCTGGATCCAAAAGGTAACTTTCCTTGGTCACGTAGTAAGCGAAGAAGGCATACATATGGACCCTTCAAACATCAAAGCGATAGAGAATTGGTCAGCACCGAAGACCCCCACAGAAATCCGTCAATTCTTGGGCCTCGCTGGCTATTATCGCAAGTTTATCCAGGATTTCTCCAGGATTGCTAAGCCTCTAACCACCCTAACTTAGAAAGGTGTACCCTTTAGCTGGGATGAAAATCAAGACACTGCGTTCAAACTTTGAAGCAGGCCCTATGCAGCGCACCTATCATGCATTTGCCCGAAGGGATGGAGGTCTTCGTTGTCTACTGTGATGCATCCAATCAGGTCCTAGGTTGTGTGCTTATGCAGCGAGGAAAGGTTATTACTTATGCCTCAAGGCAGCTGAAAGCACACGAAGTCAATTATACAACTCACGACCTAGATTTCGGAGCAGTGGTCTTCGCATTGAAGATATGGAGACATTATCTCTACGGAACCAAGTGCACTGTCTTTACCGATTACAAGAGCCTACAATATATCTTTGATCAGAAAGAGTTAAGCATGAGACAACAGCGATGGGTAGAGCTACTCAGTGATTATGAGTGTGAAATACGCTACCATCCCGGTAAGGCCAATGTGGTAGCAGATGCCCTCGGCCGAAAAGAGTACTCAGGTCGCAGAGGAAAGGCACTAACCATGACCATCCATTCCCACTTATCCGCACAAATAATAGAGGCTCAGCTGGAAGCCTTAAAACCAGAAAACAAGTCGGATGAAGCTTTGATAGGAATGGAAAAAAAATTAGAGATCAAGGGAGACGGAGTCTATTATTTCATGAACCAAATCTGGACCCCAAAGTTCAGTGGTTACAAAGAGGTTGTCATGAACAAGGCTCACAAGACCAGATACTCCATTCACCCAGGTTCAGATAAGATGTACCTTGATCTCAAGAAGTTATATTGGTGGCCAAACATGAAAGCAGAGATCGCTACCTTCGTGAGCAAGTGACTGACTTGCTCCAAGGTGAAGGTTGAATATCAGAAGCCCTCGGGTATGCTCCAGCAGCGGGAAATACCTAAGTGAAAGTGGGAGAGGGTTACTATGGATTTTATCACTGAATTATCCAAATCTCATAGTGGGTACGATACCATGTGGGTAATTGTCAACCGATTGACCAAATCCGCCCACTTCCTTCCAATCAAAGAAACTTTCAAAATGGAAAGACTTACACGAATCTACATCCAAGAGATAGTTTGTCTTCATGGTGTGCTTGTGTCCATCATCTCCGATTTGGATAGCATATTTACCTCGAGATTTTGGCAGTCACTGTAGAAAGCTCTTGGAACTAAGCTGGATATGAGCACAGCTTACCATCCACAAACAGATGGAAACAGTGAGAGATAGATTCAAACCTTGGAAGACATGTTGAGAGCATGTGTAATCGATTTTAGTAAGGTGTGGGACATCCATTTACCCTTGGTTGAGCTCTCCTACAACAATAGTTATCATACCAGTATCAAGGTTGCGCCTTTTGAAGCCCTCTATCGTCGTAAGTGCAGATCCCCGAGGTGGGCGACACGCAACTATCCAAGGGACAAGTCCCCGACAGCACTCTCACCGGTCCAGAAATCATCCGTGAAACTACAAAAAAGATCGTACAAATTCAAGAACGACTAAAGGCTTCAAGAGATAGAAAAAAGAGCTACGCAGATAAGAGATGAAAACCCTTGGAGTTCTAGGTTGGATACCATGTTCTATTGAAGGTCTCACCTTGGAAAGGCATTATACGCTTTGGAAATCGTGGAAAGCTAAATCTGAGATACATAGGACCATTCGAGATCCTTGCTAGGATCGGTCCCGTAGCATACAAACTTTGTTTACCGCAAGAGCTTAACAACATTCATCCCGTCTTATACGTCTCGAATCTTAAAAAGTGTTTGTCCAACGAAACCCTTGTGGTCCCTCTCGACAAAATTAAGATCAACGAGAACCTTAACTTCGTGGAAGAACCAGACGAAATCATGTATCGAGAGATCAAACGAACAAAACAAAGTCGCATACCAATAGTGATGGTTCGCTAGAATGCCAAGCAGGGACCTGAATTCATTTGGGAGCGCGAAGATTCAACGAAGTAGAAATATATGCATCTCTTTTCGAGTCTGTGATTTATATTGTATGTTCAAATTTCTGGACGAAATTCCCTCTAGCAGGGGGGTGATGTAACAACCCATAATTTCTTTTATACAAACCGTTCAAAATCAATCAATTCAGAGTTATTTCTGCTATCATTTAGCATTGTTTGGGGTCGATTTGGGTATTCTAAGCTCAATACAATCAAGGTTTAGGTTCAAGTATGAGTTAGTATAATTCATAACATAACATTCGGGCTAAACACTCCTTCAAGAGGAGTGTATGGACACAAACATGAGTTTACGGCCGTACACCCCCACCCCTCATCGTCGAAAACTCCCTCTATATAAGGTGTCTTAGCCATCATTCACCACTTTACACACTTCAAGTCTAGAGCTCTTTCTCTCTCTCTCTCTCTCTCTCTACCTTCATCAAGTTTTCTTCCAGATCTTCAAAGATGTAAGTGTTTCCCATTTTGATTTGATGTTACATTCCTTTATCTAGTGGTGAATCCATGTTTTCATCTCATAATTTTCATCTTTGGCTAGATCTTCATCTTTCACCAAGAACACACACTAGTTCTTGGTGGCTAAAAACCCTCTTCAAGCTTCCAAAATCGTGAGTAACTGCTCCATATGCTTGTTATCTACTAGAAATGCTTAATTTTCACCTTGAAATTGACCCAATAAGCATGAATATGAAGGGTTTACAGCCGTAAACCCATGTGTATGGTCTTACACACCTCATGGAATGTAAACCCTAGTTGTTGGTCAAAGATTGGCCTTAAACTCTTCTTTAAGCTATACATGGGACCTAGAACACTTCCGGGAGGCTAGAAAGGACCTTAAAACACCTCCAAATGCACACTTCTTCAAGAGTGTACGGTCGTATACTCCTTGGCCGTACACCCATGGGCCGTACACTCTTGGGCCGTAAACTCCTTTAGGTCACACACTTATGGACGTACACACCTTAGTGTGGCCATAAACCTCCTTCAATCAATCGCATATGATTCTTAACACTTAGTTTCAAGTGTTTCCTAGTCCCTAAGGTGATTTCCTTTCATAATCAGCCATGGTTTACCCCAATCTAATACATATACATGCTATTATATGTTAAATAGGATCCGTTTGTGTTCAGGACTTCACTTGACACTCAGCATCCTTATCAACCTTACATTTGAATCACACATCAACAGTGAGTTCATACCCCTACACTTTTATGGTTTTTATACGTTTTTAGGGGGAGAATACAAGCCAAACACAAATGATTTTTGTGAACTAAAACCGAAGGGATTCCAACCCATTTAAAACTTATGCAATTGATACAAACCAACGATTTCCATAAAATACATTGATATTTTATCCCTTTTGTATTATGCGGAGCATAAGGGATGGTTTTTAAACATAATTGCATAGTTTTCAGAACAATTCACGAGCTTAAAATTTCAGTCAAATTATAATAGGTATAGTTAGGGGAATTCATTACCATTTTTACCGTTACAAACTACTTGCTTGAACAAACGTATAAAGTATGACAAATTTAGTTTATGATATCCATTATTATGTTCAAATAACAAGAGTATAACACTAAGTAATTATTTAAGTAAATTATTTGTACTCTACCAAGTATACAAACGGCTTCAGTTACAAGAACACAATAAAGAACAACACATAAACTAGTTAATACATGATTGTGAGACACCTCTTAAATTGTACCTTTCGGGGTACTGGTAAAACCCTCTACGTTTAGTATAGCCAGAGTCTCCTGGAGGGAGAGCATGAGATTTGTGAATAGATCTATTCGGGACTGACAATCTCACACCTAAACTGCTAGCTACAGTTAGGCAGGCATGCCTGGGGTGAGAAATATCATACCATACGATGCCTGAAGAAATGCCGCGGAGGTCATCAGTCATATTAGCATGGTTATACGAACTTAAAATAGTTTAAACTAACCTTTGTTTACGGGATCTCATTCTTCACTAGTTTTATTTTAAGTAATTAAACGTACTATACATACTGGTGATAGCCATGGTTTTCAAACAAAACATACTATACATAATGGTGATAGACAAGGTTTTCAAACAGAACATACTATACATACTGGTGGTAGCCACAATTTTCTAACAGAACATACACTACATACTGGTGGTAGCCAGGGTTTTCAAACAGAGCATACTATACATATAGTAACGAACAAACATGCTAGAAAATATTGGATTTTCTTGGGAAACATGCATACATTTTTCAGATTCATTCGCAGGTTTTCATCACAAAACAATCTCATGAACTCACCAGCTTAATGCTAATACTCTTTTAAAATTGCTTGTATTCTCAGTAAATCAGTAAACAGGTACTCCCACAGCATTTTGAGAAGACGGATCATATAGAGACACATCTTTTACTTATTTTGTCATACTTTTGATGTATACAAACTTTGTATCAAACAGATGTAAATATTCATATTATATTGTAATGGTTTTGTTTACTTTGATTACTATGATGCAATTATTGTGATACTACACATGACGTCCTCCACCCCCGAACGTTAACGTCGTTCCAGTTTGGGGGTGTAACATAGATGGTTAATGTTCTGGCATTTTACCTTGAATGAGCTGAGAATGGAGTAAAAATTTTGGATCTCCTTGCTTCTACTTGAACTTCCAAGCCTCCTTCTTCTTCTCCAACTTCAAACACACATAAAAAGGCATCAAAAGGCTTAAGAACACACAATAAGGGTTTAGGGTTTCAATTTAGGGCTTCTCTGAGTTGGGAGGGTGATGGAGGCTGGTTTGGGATGAGATAAAGTGTTTAAATAGGGTGTAAACCCTAACCATTATGGTTTTGTCCAGACAGATCCTACTCGTCGAGTTGGTCTCTCGACTCGTCGAGTAGATCACTAAAATCCCCGCATAATGTCGAATCTACTCGACGGGTTGGGCCTCCAACTCGCCAAGTCCCAGAGTAAATTACAACATTACTTGAATTTAAATACATACCAGGAACCAGGTGTTACATCTGGTATGTTGTTTGTCATTTGATATTATTTAAGTTAAGTTTTATTTAGGAATTTGTGGAGGATTGTGACACGTGCCACATTATTAAGTAGTGATACGACCTTATATGGGTCGCAACACGAATCCACAATCAATCCAAACCCTAATATTGGGATTTGGGATGAATATAATGACACTAACTCCTACGATTTACATGATTCTTCAGCCTCCATCTCTAGAGAAAGAAACCCTACCCCTTGATTTCTTTGTGTGTGTGTGCTTTTGGTGATCTTTAGTGGGAAATAAAGGAATTAGTGTTGTCAAGAATCTAGATCTAGAATAATTTCAACTTTTTAAAACTCATTATGGACTGTTATAAGTATTCGGTTTTAAAGCTTTTTACTTCTTGCTTAGTAGATTTAGGAGTTTTAACTTGTTTTGGTCCATTCTGTAATGTTTGAGTGGAGTTTGGAAAACTCCAGGTTCCAAGGATGCATCTTGAAGGCTTCTAAACCCATTGTGGTGAAAAGAAGTAAACTTTTTCATTCCATTTTAGCCATGTATGGTTTTGGTGGCACTTTGGCACCATTTTTAACCTAGGCTAGGGGGTCTTGTTGTTTGGGACATGAAAATGTATAAAGTTGATAACTTTATCCATTAATACATTCTTTCATTGAGATATGTAAAGTTGGAGCTTTAATCTTAAGGTATTATGTGCTTAGCGAGAAATTGGAATCTGCCTTGGAAAGCATGACGCGACCAAGAAGGCTCGTGATCTGATATTTAAATTATGTTTGCGAATGTTTTGTCGATACATGATCACGATGTGACTTGTAACTGGGTTGTGTTGTGCGGACCGTTGACTGTTAATTTTTTGACAAGTTTAAATTTTAGTCAAATCTACAAATTTTGTGTTGTAGGCTAAGGTTTGACTTCTTTTGTTATCTAGGTGGTTCATGATACCAATTTTTGTGAGTGTACGTGTGTAGTTATGAGTTCAGCTTCCAGTTCAGGTAAGTTATCTCATTATACTATATGTTAATATATATATATATATATATATATATATATATATATATATATATATATCGTATGATAGGATGCAGATGTATTTTAGTATGTTGATTATACAAGTAGGCTAGTATAGTCGTTTGCATGTTGATTGTTTGATTATATGATATGTTGATATGTTATGTTGAGGTGTTAAAGGTGGATCGACACTATAGTCGAGAACCTAGAATACCCAATGTTGGTAACTAGAGGTCATGATAGCCATTAGTCATTGTTAATAACTAGATAACAGTGGAATCGTTAGTCATTGATGATCAGGTGGATCGACATTTGAACCAAGAGCCTTTGTTTGTATGTGTATTGCAGTATTTAGTATTTTGGAGAACTCACTAAGCACTTACAATTATTGAATAAATAATTATCAAGTAGTTCCTCTGATCATAGGAAGGTTCCAACTTGATTGTACCGTACCTGCATCGTAGAAGATTATGTTTTTAGACTTCCGATGTTTATGATGATTTTGTTACATTGATTTTCATGACTCGTTTTTGTGGTTTTAAACAATTTGATGTTATATCTTTTATATTAAAATGAATATTTCACTTATGATTTAAAAGGAAAAGTTTTGTCTAAAATTTAAAACGTTACAAATATAATTATTTTGTCCTAATTAAAATTATATGATCTTCTGTTTACAATACATGAGTGTGTTTGGCACGAAGCTTTTGTGAGCATTTGGGAGTTTCTAGCGTTTGACAAAATGCTCCGTTTTGAACATAAAGTCTAGTTTGGCACTACAAGCTTTTAGAGTTTGGTTTAAACAAAATGATCCAAATCTAAAAGTTATCTCATGTAGCTTTAACAAAACGCTATCCGCTACCAGCTACCAACTTTCCGATACTCGCTAGCAACTAGTTTTGCCAAACACGCCCATCGTTGTTCGGTCAATAGTGACACCATAAAAAAAGAACATTATGATGCAAGTAATCATGATCTCTAACAACAAATTATATTAGTTTCTCTTACTATAGAGGATCATAATGTTATTTTTTATACTAATATTGTAATGTAGTGACTATTGAAATTATTTTAAATTTTTTAAAAACATAAATGAATAAGATTAGCAAGTTCTATTAAGTTGCTTAATATTACAATATAATATAATACATCTATTTAAACAATTCGCTAAACGATCTGTTTGTTGGTTTAAACAAGTTATAAACAAATCCACCAAGAATCGCTCCAATAATTGGAGCACAAATGTATACCCACATTCCTTTGTAATTATGGAGCACAATGGCTGGTCCAAGGCTTCGTGCTGGATTCATTGATGCTCCAGATATTTGTCTTTATACAAGTAAATAAATAGATTCTCTTTAGTTTTGAATAATAAAAATCCATTCACTAAAAATAACAAATCAACTAGTAAGTTAGGAAGTTACCCTGCTACAAAGACATTTAATGTTATAGTCATGCCAACTACGATTCCCCCTATCTTTGTATTCTGCAATTTCACATTAAAAATTGTTTTTATGCTTGATTGATTGTTCAAAATTTATATATATATATATATATATATTCTATTTTTATGCAACACTTAGGTAAAAATATAATAAACATTGTATCAAATCTGTAAAAAAAATTAAATAGGATTAAAAAGACATTTTTCACAATTATTACTAAATAACCATTTATTTTGCACAAAAGGCTTTGCGAAGTGCATTTATATTGCAAAATTATGTTATTAATGTTGAGTTGTGGAGTCTGATGTTTACTAAAGGGATATAACCACTTATAGGATGATGGAAACAAAGGTACGAAGGCAAGATTGGTAATCAAGGGTTTGCAATAGAAAATAAATAGAGTTGAATCTAGTGAAATCTTCTCCCCGACAGTGAAGGTGACTATAATCATGTTAGACTTTGTATTATGGCTACAAAAGACTTAGATATTCAACAAATAGACAAAAATCCATATTTCTTACATAGTGATCTTGAAAAAAGATACCTATATTGCATACCATGGAGGATTCCATATTGCTGGAAAAGCCAACATGGTGATTAAATTGAACAAAAGATTATGAATGGAACTAAACAAGCATCAATGCAATGATACTTGAAATTTAACAATTTTACGTAGAGAAATAGATACATGATATCTTAAATATACCAATGACACTACTTAAAGTGGTTTAGTTCATATTATATTATATTGGTGTTATATGATGATATGTTGGTAGCAAGATCTTACACGAAAGAAATCAATATGGTATGTAAATTGAACAAAAGATTATGAATGTAACTAACAAGCATCGATGCAATGATACTTTAAGTTTAACAACTTTATGTATAGAAATAGATACATGATATCTTAAATATACCATTGTCACGACTTAAAGTGGTTTAGTTCATGTTAAATTATATTTGTGTTATATGATTATATGTTGGTAGCGGGATATTACATAAAAGAAATCAACAAATTAAAAAAGAAAATTTTTAATAATTTTGAGATGAAATATCAGTGGTTCCAATACAACTAGTTGCCATGATTATAAGAAAAGTGTTGTAGTAGTTTAGTCTGAATAATGTAAAAGTGAGAAGTACACTTGCACGAAGTAACTTGAAACTTACAAAAGACAATCATAGGACAAAGACAAGAAATACATGGGGAAAATTCTTTTATGTATCGTTTTGTCGGTATTTTGATGTATATTATAGTATGCATGATGCCATATATTGCTCATGTAGTGGGAGTTATAATCATATTCATGTTAAATACGAGAAAAGAGCATTACGAAATAATAGAATGGTTAGTATGCTACTTCAAAGTCACCTCTAGTCCTACCATGTGTTTTAGATGAAAATGGGTTATAATAAAAGGGTTTGTAGATGCAAATGTGGATAGTTATTTAGATTCGAGTAAACGCACTATATATGTTATGTATTTAGAGTATGAAGAACATAAATCATGTGGATGTAGACTTCAAAAGAATATTTTTCTTTCAATCATAAAAGAAAATTATATAATTATTGTAAAAACAACCAGCTAAATAATTAATATGGTTGAAAAGCTATATAGAAGAATTGGACAAAAAAAAATGAAGATAATGTACTTTATTACGACATTCATATGACATACCATTTCATTAAAGAATAAAGCAATGAAATAGGTTGAAAGATCTTTGGTGCAAAGAATTCAATATATTTTTTATGAAATAGAATTTTCCAAAAGACTTGGATAAACCTTAAGTTGTACTAAATTACAACAAAAATAATAAGGATTTTTTGGAATAGTCATTAGAATAATTTCATGAAAGAAATGTTAGTTCGAAAATAAAGTTTACTGAAACAAATAATTATTTCATATAAGTTCAAAAAACTGAAAATCATTACAAGTATTTTTTTTCATATAGAAGGAGAATATGTACGCTTTGCGCGAAATAAAATTATACAGTTAAACTTTTGGTATTTATATGTTAGTAGAAATATTTATGTCATTTATACTAACTATAAAATAATAATTATTACATTACTGGATGTAAAATTATAATTAATATGAACAATAGATAAAATGATATTTATGAAAATCAAATCATTTAATGGTCTCTACTCACACTTTTGTGCGTATAAAATTAGTTATATTTCTTAACTGTTTTAATTAACTATTGTTATGATTTATAAATTTTTAATATTTTTTATAATGTTTTAGTTTCATCATGATGATTACTTAAATTATCAATCATTGTTTGTAATGTAATATAATTTAATTTATAACTTTATTATATTTTTAACTATTATTATTATAAATTAATTTTAAAAACAACTTAACTGATTTTTAGTTATTATAAAAAATAGTTTTTGGACATCTTTTAGTTAATTTTACTTTGAGATTTAGGTTTTTTACATTTATCATATTTAATATTTTCCTTTTAACTATTTTAAAAATATACATTGAGTTTTTTAAAAATTATTTAATATTTTACTTTAGGTTTTAAATTTTACATTATATTTTTAAGTTTATTTTATATATTAATTTAGGTTATGTAGTTAAAACTATATTGAAATTAACAAATTAAGTCTATCATATTGATAATTCAAGAAGTCTTCTATTTATGATAATATTTATAAATACCAACATATTTAAGTAAATAAATTAAAGGGTATTATGTGGGAATTTAAAGAGTGATAATACAGTATGATATATAGTTTGTATATAGTATGATATGAAATTCGTATATAGTTTTGGTCATATTAGAATATTAATGGCTCTTTAAATAAAAAAATATTTTTAAAACACATGAAACTTATTATCTTTTATTCCAATATGTTTTAATTATGTGACATACAATTTTTAAATAAAAAAGATAATATTATTTTTACTTTAAAATTGAAGCGTTTAACCCTTTGTTTTATTTTTATTTTAGAAGCCAAACAATTAATCCTTTCATCTAAGTGTCAAATATAAGGAATTTTAGTCTCAAAGTATAAATAACTAATTATTTTATCCTAAGTAAAATAATAATATAATTATAATATAATTGCTTGTTTACTATACATACCGCCCTTCGATCAATAGTGGCACCAGAAATAACAAACATTAGGATGGCAGTAATGATGATCTCAACAAAGAACGATTGCATGGTTGAGCCAGAAGGTGTGGTTCCAAAAAACGCTTTCGGTGTTATGTCCAAAATCAATGCTAATGTTCCGCTAGCGAAAATCGATCCTAGTGTTTGTGATATTATATAAAAAAACACCTACAAATCAAGACATCATCGGTACATCAAATGCCCCACTATAAATCATAATCTTTTGTAATTGGTAAAAGTAGAGTCTGATTTCAATAAGCTAAAACGAGAAATAAACATTAATAAATACCTCCTTAAAAGGAAACAAACCCAAGAGGGCCAATGTGATTGTGACGGCAGGATTAAAGTGGGCGGAGACATGACCGACGGAGTAAATCATAACCATAACGATTAGGCCCCACGACACACTTATCCCTGGAAAACTGACTGCACCACCGTAAAGCTGATTGACAGCCACCGACCCACAACCAGCAAAAATAAGAAAATAGGTTCCAATAAACTCGGATAACAACTGCATGCACGTATGTGTAATCAAAGTAAACCAAATAAGTACACATCTGAACAAGAGGTTCCATATATTATATTGCATCAATTTCGTCTAACAACTTATGCATTTTGTTATCATTTTCAATTGGATGATCCATAAATCCAACTAGTAGTTGCATGCATGCAAAAACATTAAACATATATACATATACCCGTTGGGCCAAATCAACAGCAGGATTCGAGGAAACGGTGAGATCGGAACTCAAGACGAAATTTCCTTTCTCCACTGCTGAGATATTTGATTCGTTATCACTCGGAAGTGCCATTATTCAAGATTATTAATTACCGTGTAACTAAATAAATGAGAGAATGAATTAGAGAGAATGAATAAGTTTAGGAGTATGAGGGTTGCCGCTTGATGTTTCTATATAGAGGAGCTGAGTCATATGTTTACTATATATGATTAGTTTTTGACCTATTTTTGGGAACCTAAAAGGTGATTGGCCAATAATTTCGTTGTTTACCATGAAGTCAACATAATTTCTTTTTTTGACAATTGTTGTACTAACATAACTTATACCTATATATTGGTTCCGAGTCAAAAGCTTCTTTGACAGACAATTGGCTTGTCTAGAGACTTCCCATAATCCACAAATCCCTCGTTCTTAAACTTCAATTATTATCAAACTAGGTGTCAAATTCATGTGTTTATTTAAAATAAATACTAAATATAAAATTCTAAACATTTGAGAAGTTTGAATTTATAAGAAAAATAAGAAACTATTGATTATAAAAATTAAAGAGTTTTTTTTTTCTCTTTTAAATTTAAACAAATAATTTAGATAAATAAAGAAAGAAAATTAATGAATCTTTAATTTAATAATTTTGAAATTAGAAGAAAAGTTCATTAAGAAATTGATATACATTTATTATTACATTTAAATACTATATGTAATTTGATAAAATTAAAAAAAAAACGATAAAATGACATGTGGAATAAAAACTAATTTAAAATAACCATAAAATTACATATGGCAAACTAAATGAGAATGTGACATGTAAATTTTGTAAAGTTCATTAATGAAATTGATTTTTATTCATTATGGAGGAAATAGGGACGTTCAAAAATACTCGAATCCGAAAATCCGATCTGAAATTATTCGAAAATTCGGATATCTAAAATCCGAATATCCATTTTTTCGGATTCAGATACGGATTGTGACTTTGTAAATTTTCAGATATTTCGGATATCCGATATCCGAAAATAATTTGTTTAACATTTTAATTTTTAAAAACTTTATCTGGTAATAGAAAGAATATATTACAAATGATGAAGTTAATTCGCTTTTAGATGATTAGCATTGAAACATAAGAAGAGCAAAAGATGAAACTAATTGTTCTTAATTTTTTGTTCCTAATATTTAATAAACTTAATGGCGTTATGAATTATTATTTAGTGAATGATTATTGGATTCTCCATATTCACTCATTACTCTCCATAATTAAAGAGCATTATAGCAAATATTATTATGAGTTTTATGAGTGTAGTTATGCACCACTATAATGAGCATTTATAACATACATCACCTTTCATCTTCTTTGTCTAGTATAAATATAGAATATTATGTATTGTAAAGTTTGATAATTTCATCACAAGTATTCGAATAAAGTTCTCTTTATCCTCATGTCTTTCTTTATCTATAATTTATCTTGTTATTTGATCATATTTTGTAACACGTTATCAGCACGACTCTACTATAGAGCTCTAACTCCTTATTGTTCTTGTCATTTTTAGGTATGTAATTTTATAAGTTTACATACACAATGTTCATAATTTATTTTATGGAATTTCTTAACTAACAATTGCTTAGCATACAAGTCTTTATTTTGATTAGTATCTTCACTATGGAAAACCATGCTAGAGAAAATTTTCTCTACTTTTCATACCCCTAACATGCTCCTATAGTAGCAATATCATGAGAAAGGTTTATAAAAATCTGAATTAATCTCATGTCTTCTTGTGGCTAAACAAAACAATGAACTATTTATGAAAAATCACCAATCACTCCCGATCGGTTCTAGTTCATTCCCTAAAGTGAATGCAACATCATATAATCATAATAGCCATCAGCCTAACCAATGTCGTGGAGGTCATCATAGTTACCATAACAACAATAACAAGTTTGCAAGTTACCACCAGAATTTGGAAAATAACAAAAATCCACATCCTAATGATAAAAGTGGTCAAGGCAAAAAGAAAATTAAAAATATGCATCACCGATGTGGAATGACCGGTCATTGGTCTCGTACATGCTACTCTCTAAAGCATTTTGTTGATCTTTATCAATCTTCTTTAAAATATAAGGAAAAATAAAATATCGAAACAAAATTTTATTCAAATTGATTTTCACAAAGATCAACTAGATATGACACATTTTGATGTTGTCGATTTTTTTGTCTACCCAAAAGGGACAAGTGGTGTTATGTATGGTGATGAAACAATAATATGTAATTTTGGTTCATGTCATTTATTATGTTTTTATGTCATATTTGTTTCATGAGAAATGATACCATCATAATCTTCTCAAAGTAATAAAATATGACTTTGTTTCTCTAAGTCGAATATTCCATATATTTTATTTATTTATTGAAGAGAAATATGGATATTCGCAAAAAAAAAAAAATGAGGAAGATATATGGCTTGTAGACAGTGCAACAACACATAATATTTTTAACAATGAAAAGTATTTTTCTTACTTATCAATTTGATAACCAAAATGTTAATATAATAACGGGTAGTGCAAAAGATGATTGAAGGCTCCGGAAGAGCGAATATAGTATTACCACAAGGGATAATAATTACAATTGGTGATGTATTATTTTCATCCAAATCACCAAGAAATTTATTAAGTTTTAAGGATATTCGTTCTAACGGATATCATATTGAAACAACTAATATTGTAATAAAGAGTATCTCAATATTACAAAAATGATACCAAGTAAGAAAAGTTTTTTGGAAAAATTACTCGTATTGTCCTTCAGATTGTATTATACAAATATTAGAATGATTGAATCTCATGTTATTGAAAATAAAATGTATGATAACATGTTTGGTGTGACCGGTTGGGCCATCCCAGATCAATTATGATGCAAAGAATAATTGAAAATTCAAGAGGTCATTCCTTGAAAAACCAGAAGATTTTTCAAGCTAATGAATTGTCTTGTGCTGCATGCTCTCAAGGAAATTTAATTTCTCATCCATCATTGAACAAAGTAGTGGTATGAAAGTCGTAGTTTTTAGAAAGAATTCAAAGGGATATATGTGGACCAATTCATCCACCATGTGGACCATTTAGATATTTTATGGTTTTAATTGATGAGTTAACTAGATAGTCACATGTGTGTTTGTTGTCTAGTTGTAATTTGGTTTTTGCAAGATTACTTGTAGAAATAATTAACCGAAGGGCACATTTCATTGATGAGTCAACTAGATAGTCACATGTGTGCTCGTTGTCTAGTTATAATTTGGTTTTTGCAAGATTACTTGCATAAATAATCAACCTAAGGTCACATTTCCCTGATCATCCAATTAAGAAAATTTGACTTAACAATGTTGTAGAATTTTCATTGCAAGCTAATAATGATTATTGCATGTTGATTGGATTGAACATCATGTTACACATGTTCATATGCAAAATGGTCTAGCTGGTTCATTAATCAAACACATTTAATTAATTGAAAGATCATTACTTATGCATTCTAAATTTCCTACATCGACATGAGGCATGCAATTTTACATGCAACATCACATATACACATCAAGTCAACCAGTTATCATTACTTCTCCACTATTCAACTGGTTTGTGGTCAAGAAACAAATATTTCCATCTAAGGATGTTTAGATGTGCAATTTATATACCCATTACTCCACCTCAAAGAAGAATAAGAATTTATGTTGGATATGAATCTTCATCTATAGTAAAATATTTAAACCCATCATCATCTATTCACGTCTTTGACTATCTCCTTTTCAATTGAGGTATGGTATGTCGATTCCCATCTGTTGCTTTTTTATTTTTTTCAGTTGTTCTCCTTCATATTAGTATTTTTTTCAGTTGGTCATGATTGGTTTATCAATATTGACAAAATTTCAAATATCAATAGTTATATGACATAATAAATTATTATGTTAGGAGCACAAAATGATTCTTTTGTCAAATATGTATTTTTAACAAAGTTAATTATTTTTATATTTGAATAACATAATAATGAAAGTTGACTTCTAATACAAAACTAAAAAAACGAAAAATTAGAAGATGTTGCATAATATTAGTTGTTAAAAAAACAAATTTGTGGAAACTTACTATTACAACTTAAAATTACTTGGAATTATCTGTCCTAATATATAAATTTTAGCTATAGGATTTAATTCAATGTTGAATTTGGATTTATGATATTAACAAGTAGTTGTTATTGTAAATGATAAATGCTAAAAAAATTAATGTTACTTATTGATTGTGTTTTTGTTTACATACTATTCAAATTTATATTCTCTTTTAAATCATAATTATATTAAATGTCTTTTATATACATAATGTATATCGGATATTCAAATGTGTCTTTTTTACTTAAAGATCTTTCCTTTTAAAAACTTATTTGTGGGGTTTTGATGAATTTGCATAAAATTGATAGGAATTTGGTTACTGATATGTAGATGATGAAGACCTGATTTGGATTGAAGTTATTTTTGTTTGTTTTTGAACAATTTATTTCTTTTGTTTTATGCTGGTACAAGTGAGTATTTGTTTTAAAGATGAAATGAAATAGTAACTATATTTATATATTTGTGATTTTTTGGATTTATTTTGAACAATTTTAATTTGCCCCTGTATAATAAATAGTTGTGTAAAAACAAAAACATAGTTGTTATTTTATAATAAATAGTTGTGCTAAAACAAAAACATAGTTGTTCTAAACCAAAAAGTTACTTTTATTTCTAAACCCAAAACCCTAATTATGCATCCCAGAACTATTCTTCAAAAGAAAAACATGTTTAAACTTAAATAATATATTTTATATGATCAAATGGCATAATAATGAAAATGAAATACAATTTATTTTTTTTACTTATGGATTTTTATAACATCATTTACTTTTAAATAATAATATAAAATATTTACATAAAAAAGATCTTTCTATTTGTGTAATCTTATTTTTGTACTTTTTAACTAATTTTCATATTAACTATCTAAAAAAACTATTAAGTTAATAATTATAGTTTTTTTATAAGTATTTATATAAAATATTATTTTATTTGAGAAATAGTATAATATACGAATTTAAAATTTTCATCTAAAACAAAAATGTATGACATTGTTTACAAATAATCCAAACATAAAAATAATAGGGTTGTCTAATATAAGAAACATATGATAAATCTTATTAAATGAATTTACTTTTATCTAATCTTTATATTGGCTATATAATTTTCATAATACTTTCATAATATTTAATTTTTACCCATACTTTCTATAGATTGTAACCTTTTATATATATATATATATATATATATATATATATATATATATATATATATATATATATATATATATATATATATATATATATATATATATATATATATAGGTTCAGGTTCATTTGAGATCATTCTAATTTTATGAGACCGTCAGACCAAATCTAAAAATAATTTTAAAATGTAAAAATCCAAAAAAAAAAAATTAATATTATTTTCGTAACTTGAATTAACTAAAAAATAAAAATAAAAATAAAAAAATAAAAATAAAAAAAAATCCTTTTTTTTTGAAAAATACGTGAAATATTCTAAATAGAATATTACACTGACATATTCTAAAAAATAATTTTAAAATGCAAAATAAATGGAAAAATCTAAAAATTCTTTTTTTTTTAAATATTATTTTCAGAACTTGAATTAACTAAAAAAAATTAAAAAAAATCTTTTTTTTTTAAAATACGTGAAATATTCTAAATAGAATATTACAGTGTACATATTTTAAAAATAACTTTAAAATGCAAAATAAATGGAAAAATCAAAAAATCTTTTTTTTAAATATTATTTTCGGAACTTGAATTAACTAAAAAAAATTTTAAAAATGCGCCTCACGGTCTCACAAAATTAGGCCGTCTCACATATATATATATATATATATATATATATATATATATACACACACACACACACACACACACTAGTCGTTTACCCGCGCCAAGCGTCGGGTGCGAATGTGGCGGTGATGATGCTCGATTGTGATTCTAGTGGTTACTGTCGGCTCTTTTGAGCGAGTTTGTTTTTCAGCGAAGGCAGGTGTACGTAAGTGCAGAAGATGGTGCAACAATTTAGTTAAAATTAAACGTTTATTGTTGTTTTGGGTTGAAATTATAAAAATGTTGTTTTATTTTATAAATAATGTATCAAGATATAAATGATATAGAGACAAAAAAAATATGAAAAAGAATCTAATCTCTCCTCACACTCTTATTTGAAGACTTAAAATCATATTTTTTTTACTTTGTATTTATTTGTCAAACATCACCCTTTGCATTTATTTAATGTGGCGGTGATGAATCGATGGTATTTTAGTGGTTTTCTACCGGCTCTTTTCAGCGGGTTTGTTTTTCTACGAAAGTTGCAGAAGACGGTGCAATAATTTATTTAAAATTAAATGTTTGTCTTTATTTTGGGTTGAAACTATAAGAATGTTGTTTTATTTTATAAATATTGACTTATGCATCAATATGCAAATATTGACCTATGCATCAAGATGTAATGTATAGAGATAAAAAAAAAATGAAAAAAAAATATATAATCTCTACTCACGCTCTTATTTGAAGACTTAAAATCAAACTTTTTTTTACTCTTTATCTATTTGCCAAACATCACTAATCACCCTTTGCGTTTATTTAATGTGGTGGTGATGATGTTCGATAGTGATTCTAGTGGTTACTGTCGGTAGGGGTGAGCACGGTGCGGTTTGGTGTGGTTTTTAGATCAAACCGAACCACAAACCGCATGTTGCGGTTTTTGCATTCTTAAAACCGTTGGGTGCGGTTTTGCAATGGTTCGGTTTTTCGGTTTTTAAATGCGGTTTCGGTTTTTATCGGTGCGGTTTCGATTTTTAAACCGTGTTACGAATTTGGTGCAATTTTTTTTTATGTTTTTTGGTGCGGTTTTTTAAAATTGTAAAACTGAAAACCATGTGCATATAAGCTTGTATTGTGTTGTTTTTTTTAATACATTCATTTTCAGCTCAAAACAAAATTACATAATCAAAAATTGTAAGTCGTTTAAAATACAACTTGTGACCACTCTCACAAACTAATTAATAATTGAAGGTTGGTTGATTTTGACTTAATTTGTTACAAGCTTATTACATGTGATCGATTAGTACGTTTGGCTAACAAGAGAACATTTCTTTTGCACCCCATAGAGTCTTATACAAACACAAAATAAACATATAATAAATATATTATTGTTTATAACTATTTTAAATAGCATTTATATAATATACATTGATTGATTTATTACTATACACGCTTGCGGTGTGGTTCGGTTTTGGTGGATCGGTTTTTAGGATAGGAACCGCACCGCACCGTTGACCTTCGATTTTTGTAAAAATTAAATCCGCACCATTGGTTTTTGCATTGGTTTCGGTTTTTCGGTTGCGGTTTATTGCGGTTTTGTCGGTTTTTTATTAATCGATTCGGTTTTTGTTCACCCCTAACTGTCGGTTCTTTTCAGCGGGTTTGTTTTTCAGCAAAGGCAGGTGTACGGAAATGCAGAAGACGGTGCAACAATTTTGTTAAAATTAAACGTTTGTTGTTGTTTTAGATTGAAACTATAAGAATGTTGTTTTATTTTATAAATATTAACATATGCATCGAGATGTAAATATTGACCTATGCATCAAGATGTAAATGTATAGAGACAAAAAAAAAAAAAGGAAAACCGAATTTAATCTCTCCTCACACTCTTATTTTGAAGACTTAAAAATCAAAGTTATTTTTTTTACTTTTTATTTAGTTGCCAAACATCACCTTTTGCGTTTACTTAATATTATGGTTGAAGTCCTTTATGTAGACTTGTAATCTATCTATACACCCGACTAAATTACTTTCAATCTGTTTTTTTTTTCTTTTTCAACGTGTTACAAATTATAGCGGTGTACTTTTTGTTTTTAAGTTTTAGTAGTAGTGAACTTTATAATTTATGTTCTTCATTGTGCCGGTATGCAAAAGATCATCTTGGTTTAGAATAAAGGTTTGATGAGGATGATTACATATGCAATTTATTTGACAGGAAAATATAGAAGTATTTTATTATATCCATTAAGCCACCAGTACATAGAAGTAACAAAGAGTAGAAACAGAAGAAAAAAAACAATTTATAACTTTAACTAAAGTTTAAATGCATTTAAAGATGAACATGTCCATTAAAAACACAATCAAGATGTCACCCATAACAAGAACTCCATCTTCTTACACAATCTTTTTACCAAACCAGTAGGATGTATATAAATTGAAGGTTAAAATATGGATATGTCAATTACAACTTTTATTAGAGATACCTTTAAAAGGGCATCTAAAGCGGATCACAACTTATTTCTGACAATGCAAATACTTTTGATATATTTTCCAGTTAATGCAAACCTCCCCTGTATTACACAACAAGGGCAACACCAGAAAACATAAAAGTAAGCTAAAAGAATCATTTTTGAAGATAAAATCGATAAAAGTCGTCTTGCCAAAGCCATGGTCATAGGATTCGCCGAACATGCCACAATCTACGATCCAATCGTTGCCTTCCCAAAAACCGGGACGTACTTAAATGAACCTACCCCCTATTGATACATCCAACCTAGCGAACAACGTTCCAGATCCTCGTTCCCATACCGGAGCGATCCACGAACTATGTGACTATACAATGAGTAAAATACATTTCAAATTACTTCAATAGAAAACATGACCATGAAATCAAAAAAAAATATATGTACCTAAGGTTTGGCTTCAACGATATATTGAGCACTTTTGACAGCAATAACTTCTTTTGCTTAGGAAATCCAAATACACATACATAAACACTCACATACATAGACACATATGGACATACAGTCACATACAAACATAATCTTATACACATAGTCACATACTCCTTTTATTCATGACAGGACCAAAACATTACAAAATGGTCAAATTAGGACTAAAATGGAAAGATGTAATATTTTGGACCAGAACTTGAAAATATCACATATACTCAGGATGATATTAAAAGATTTATTTTCAGAAAACTAAGATACAATTAAATTGACTTTGAATTTTTCTATTTTTGATTCCAAACTTCAAAATGAAATTTATGACAAATTAAGTTTCTAGAAATAAATCTTTTTATATTACCCTTCGTGAACCAAAATGATTAATAGCATGGAACAAGTATAAATTTAATAACTAAAATTTAACATACCTATCTCGTATGAAATTTAAGGTAATCCACAGCTTGCCTCCTGCCAAAAGGATAGGTTAAAAATTATTTTTTTAATATAAAAACGCATAAAAACTATATTGGTTATAAGCAAGGTTATTACATATAAATAAATCACAGAGTTCTTTTTCTCTATATTTAGAGATATAGAAAGAACACTTGAGGATGTACTGGCCATTCAAGTTGATTATCCCCTTCTCACCCACAAAGTTATACCAATATGAACCTTCAAGCCAATTAATGAGTTAGTAAGTGATGAAATTTGTAAAATGAATTGGAATTTGGGGGAATTATGATGTGTTAGGTGTTGGTTGGCAGAAAATGTTGGCATCTTATCATATGGAAAATGTTCACTGTTGGAAGCAAAAGCATGTTCAAAGTAGGAAGTGTGTAGTTTTCTAGCAAACATCATCTTCATAAAATGAAAACAAATGTTAGCGAAATTAAAACACCTCCAAAAACATTTCAAAACATTTATAGGAAACTTACCATAGAAAAAAAAAACACCAACTTCTTACTCTATCTTTCCAGTTGATTTCATTTTTTCTGCATACTCATATTCAAAATTATAACAACACCACATAAATGAAAACAAAATCAAATATATATCAACACCACAGAAAAACATGTGTTGTTCAAATTTGGATCCATACACATAGATATAGAAAGATTGTGTACGAATAAACCTTCTTTACAATTAGTGAAGATGGCTATTGAGATTTTGTGAGGGAGGCAACATCAAATAGCAGAAAACATTACACACGCACACATGACACAAAACACCACCAAATGGAAAAGGGCAGCAACTCTCAAGATCGTCGATGGATTTTGAAAGTGGGAGCGTAAGTTGGTGGGGAGATATGACAGCCGTGAGGAGGGTTACTTGTGGTGGTCTGGATACAAATGGAAATAAAAGACACATATCTATAATAATTCAGCATTAGGTTTTAGAACAGAGACATCTCAAATCATGAGATTGAGTATTTTGATCGGTAAGAAAGATTGGATGTGAGAAAGTGAGAAGCATCGAGTATCAAGAAGTTACCTTGAATTGGTTAAAAGAAAATAGGATCTTGTAGAGGTCCTCGGAAAAAATTACTTATGACTGGAATTCTTCATAAGTGAATTGTTGATAGTGGAAGAATGTTTGTGTTAGTGCTTTTTTATATAGAATGCTTTTGGCCATCATTTGAGAGGAGCAACGATAACAAATGAAAGAGACACAGAGGGCGGCACCTATTTCAAGCAGCTAGTGATGAAGCCAACGTTGGTTTGGGGTATTTTAGAGAGAAATGAAGGGTGAAAGTGGTGAAGTTGCAGTCTTTATTTGATGGTGTGTTGGTGGTAAAAGGTGTTCGATAGCGGTGATTAGTAGTCTGGAGGTTGTGAGTGGTGTTGAATCAAGTCTGATTTAATGTTGAAAGAAATAGATACATCGATGCAAAGAGGAAGAAATAGAGCGGAGTGCTGCTTGATGATGTTTGAGATTAGGGTTTCTAAAGCAGAGAAGTGAAAAGCGCACAAGACAAAATTTAGGTGAGATCAGATTTTTAGTAAGGACTAATTCGTGGTGTATTTATGTCTAGTTGAGCTATATGCCAAGCTTAATATTTATTTTTCAGAATTGATTTCCATAATCATGTCCTCAATTCATTCTTGTTGTCAGTTGTATTTGGTAAGAATTAATAGTTTGATTTTCTTAAAATAAAAATTAGTGGTATTTGCATTAGATTATGATATTTGTTGTTGTAAAGATTGTACCTCTTAAATTTTTCTTAAAATAAAAATTAGTGGTATTTGCATTAGATTATGGTATTTGTTGTTATAAAGATTGTACCTCTTAATTTTTCAAGAAATGTTCAATATGCTTAATATATATATATATATATATATATATATATATATATATATATATATATATATATATATATAATGAGTCATGTGCAACATCTCATTTTGTCTCTACGGTTTTAACATCCACAAGAACCTCCAACGTGGCATTGGTAACCAACTAGGTACCATTTAGCCTGATAAAAAGCATTGGTAACCAACTACGTACCATTTAACCTGATAAAATATAAAGAAGCTTACCAAGTATCGAGCTGGACATTAAAATGTACAAACTTAAAGTTTTTGTGACAATATCCCGTAACGAAGCCCAACAGAGAAGCTAGTCTCTTAAACTTAAATATCAGATCCGTTTCGTCTGCTAACGATTGAAATGGGCTCAATTCTCAAATAAGAAAAATCGGATGATCCGGGTCGATGTTTTAAACCGCCGCTCAAAGCTGAAGCTGAGGGAAGCTAACTAGAACGAAGTCAATCTTCTTCGCTTCTCTCAAATTTCAGGTTGTTCATTGTTATCGATAAAAGGTTTGTTTGTTCTGTTATTCGTATCAGTTTCTCAACCTATTTAATTGCTTTTTGTGAAATTAGGGTTTTGTTGACCGTTCTAGGTTATGTTCTCGTGTGTTTGTCGTAATTATTCCAATTATCAGTTAGCCATGTATTTCACAATTTCCTTTGTTGCTAATATGAGGGAAATACTATTCGTTTTCATATATGTGAGTTTCTTTGATTCAGATGAAGACGGTTTCTGGGAAAATTGTATCTTTGAAGCCTGTTAATCTCTCCAAAGCTGCGAATATCTTGTCAAAATTTGTAACCTCCGAGAATGGAGCTTCACAACCGGTGTCTGCTTACCTCCGTCGTGCTTCTGTGGCATTTAACGAGCTTGTATACTTTAAAAAGCACCACACGCTGAAGAAAAAACCAAAGGATGAAACCTCAACCATATCTGATATAAGCCATAGGGATGTAGAAGAAGATGAGGGTAAATTGAGAAAGAAAGAAAAGGAAAAGAAGAGGAAGAATGCAGAGGTTGATGGAGGAGAAATTGGTAATTTGGAAGCACCCGAAAGGAAGAAGAGAAGGAAAACTTGAAGGTGATGAATAGACATTATGAAAATTCGATAAAGATTTCATTATTGAGTACCTTATTTAGCTTCTAGATAATTTTGATGTTGGTGATAAACTAGGTTCTTGATTATTATTATTATTAGTTTTCATGTAAGAATCAATTTTGGATGATATTGAGTTCATGGTTGCAAATGATGAAAAAAAAAATACAAGAGTAGGTTTGGGTTATGGTTTTGTAAGCCGGATTATGTGATAATTGTTGGATAAAAATATGATGCCTTATCAGACCTACTTATTTTGTGAACTTATTTACAAGAGATTTGAAAAGATGAATAAAAACATGATGACTAATTAGATAAATATATACTATGGGTTAAGCAGATTAATACTAAGCAACAAAATTGTTTATATACGTTGAAATTTAATGGGAATTTGACTTACTAAGGTAATTAAGTATTTCAAATGTTCACATATGGGTAATATTGTTTTTTTTGTACTCATTTACCCAATAAACTTGTTTCAGCCGTTCAATAATAACCAACATTACCGGCTATTGTAAGTTTTGGGTGATGTGGCATCTACGTGGCTTGTACGCTACAATACTCATCACCTACGTGGCATTGAGAAGTGCTTACATTATAAGAGGGTGAGATACGACAGCTTATTAATTAAAACCCTAGATCGATCGATGGCATCTTCTTCCTCATCCTTTTCTTCCAAACGACAAGACGAATTACAACCGGATCATCCATTTGATTGCGATTTGCCATCTCGTGTGAAGACATCAAGAACCCCAGACAATCCTGGAAGGAAATTCAGAGTTTGTCAAAACTCACTGGTAATTCATATTTTTTACTTCTTCTTCATCCTTCAATTTAACATGTTCTTATAAATTTCTTAAAGAATGGAAAAAGTCCAAGCTGTAAATTTTGGCAATGGTTGGATGAGGATGAAGGGAGGAAAGATGGAAGAGGGCATTACAGGATGAAAGCAGAAGAAAGCTGCAATCTTACCTTGAAAATTTGTACCTTGGAGAATGAAATCAGCATATGTAGGATGAAGATTGAAGAAGAGAAGAACAGGAATAAACAAGAACTTGACAAAGTCAACTAGAAATTGTTTACCCATAGACTTGCATTAATTTTCTTGTTTCTCTTGTATGTCAAAATGTTTTTTTAAATTATGTATTATGATGTAGTATGACTAAATTATGTATGCTTTTGTGATGTTTTCAATGAAAAAGGTTATATTCTATCATTGGAATGGAATAGTACATTGTAATGGAATGGGTATTAAACTTGGTAGTATAAAAGATAATAATAAACATTGTTATGGAATTGAATCATTGGAATGGTAGTGTACAAAACTTGTAATGTTATTGTTAATCACTGGAATTGAATTGTTCAAACAATGTAATGGAATTGTGATTACATTGTAAAGGAACTGTGATTACAGTTGATATTCTAAAAGATGGTAATAAATTATAAATAATACAAATGGTATTAGAAAGATGTGCAAAAGATGGTAATTGAAACATTGGAATGGTAGTGTACAAAACTTGTAATGTTATTGTGAATCATTGGAATTGAATTGTTCAAACAATGTAATGGAATTATGATTACACTGTAAAGGAATTATGATTACAGTTGATATTCTAAAAGTTGGTAATAAATTATAAATAATACTAATGGTATTAGAAAAATGTGCAAAAGATGGTAATATATTATAGACATTCCAGGGAACATTGACTTCAAAAGATGTGTCCAAAGTTTTACATAACATAGTTAAACATTCATTACACCCAAAAGATGTGCAAAAAGTTAAGCTATTCCAACTAGTTTTCAAAAGATGTGCCAAAAGATTCCAAAGTTAAAAGATGTCAGTCAAAGATGCCAAAAACATTAACAACAGTACAATAAGCCAAAAGTTAATCCAACTCATACGGATTGTCATCACTACTGCCCTGTTTTCCCTCCCACATCTTTCTTATCTTCAGTTTTGTAATTCTTTCTGAAGGTTTCATTGCCCTCTTTCCCACTACAACTTGAAAAGCTGGTATTTCCACTTGATCTTGAACTACAATTTGGTTAGCATCTTCAACTTGAACTTGCACTTCAGGTTCAACTTCAGCTTGAACTGCAAGGTGAACTTCAACTTGGTTAGCATCATGAACTTCAGGATGATTTTCAGGTTCAACTTCAGCTTGCACTTCATCTTGAACTTCATGTTGCACTCCATCTTGGACTTCAGGTTCTACTCCATCTTCAACTTCAGGTTGCACATCATCTTCAAATTCAAGATCAAAAGAGTCAACATCACTTTCAGGTTCTATTTCAACTTCACTGTCACTGTCAATATCAACTTCATGTGCCAATACAACCTTCACTTTATCTGTTTTGTATTACTTGAAAAGTTAAGTTATGCCCAATATGTTAAGTTATACAAGTTATATACAAATAAATATATCAAACATACCAGCTTTCTTGGATTTCTTTTTCTTTGAACTTGCATTTGATGATTCCCCAATTGGTTTTTGAGGACATGTTGTTCTATTATGCCCACTTTCCCTACATATGCTGCATTTCATCACACTACCTCTTTTTGTGATTGAATGCTTTTTTCCTTGGTTTTCCCTCTCAATCTGATCCCTTTTCCTTTTTGTTGATGGTCTTCCTGGTAGCCTTCTCCTTTTGGGGGGCAATGGGCTGATGTAGTCTACATGAGGCCACATGTCACTACCATTTAGTGGGTTAATGGTATTCCTGTAACAGTTTAGGTACATTGATGTGGTAAACCATGGTGACACATACTCCTGTACATCCCTGTTGAGGCTTGCAATGCAAGCATACCCATGCACACAAGGGTAACCTGTTAACTGCCAAGTTCTGCAGGCACATGTCCTACTACCAATATCTACAACATATGCATCATACCCAAGTCTGACTTCATACTGTTGATAACCAGATGGTATTACTTTCCAAAACCTGTCCATATACACATGTTTAAAGACAAACATATATAAGGACAAACAGTTTTAAGCACTTACCTTTGAAGATCCTTAAGCTTGGACAACTTCAGCCTAATGGTAGGACATATGGTTAAATCCCAAGATTGCCCCTTAATCTTTTGTCTATAAAGCCTCTCCATCACATAAATTCGAATTTCTTCTAACATGGTGATTAGTGGTCTCTTCCTAGCAACTTCAATCACAGAGTTGAAACTCTCATATATACCATTTTCATATGCATCACAAGCCCTATCAGTATGAAAAAAATGCTTTACTCCAAGTTTTAGGGTCCCTTTCCATCAAATGGTCATAAGCTAGTGGCTCTAATTTCTTGATTTCATTCATGTGTTGTTCAAATTTTGCAGGGGTAGTAGCTGCAGCAGCATACCAGAAAAGCTTTCTAAACACTTGGCCCTTAAACCTTTTCAGGAAGTTAGCACATATGTGCCTAGCACATTGCCTATGCTCTGCTGCTGGGACCCTTTCCTTCACAGCCTCAAGTAATCCCTGTTAGCAATAGACACAAAATTTAAACAACAAAAACATAACATAAGCTAAAATAAAGATGAAAATAATAAAAATTGATTACTTTGTGTTGGTCTGATATCAAGGTTAGTCCATGCCCAACTCCCATTCCAAGGTCCTCAATTAGAAGGTTAATAAACCACTTCCATGTTTCTTTACTTTCCACTGATACAACAGCCCAAGCAATGGGATATATATGGTTATTTGCATCTCTACCTATAGCAGAGAGCAACTGACCTCTGCATATGCCCTTTAGGAAGCAACCATCTAGTCCAATTACCCTCCTATAACCTTCAATCCATCCATCCTTCAATCCCTTGAAACATACATAAAACTTTGAGAAATATGTGGTTCCATCAGGCATGACATCTACATCCATCTTCACTGTTGATCCAGGGTTAGTCCTTCTTATCTCTTCTCCATAGCTCCATGTTTTTGCATAATGCTCTTTCAAAGTACCCTCTATCTCCTGAAATGCATACTTCCTTGCATTTCTGCATTGACCAACACTTGCAATCAAATTAAATTTCTTGCTGACCTTAGCTTTCAACTTCCTTATACTCATCTTTGGTTTCTGAAGTATATGATTCATGAAATGCTTTGCTATCCATTTATAGGTAACAATGGACCCAAATTTGAACACTCTTGCACAATTATGCATATCATTCAGAGATTTAATCTGGAATGATTTTTCACTGCTCATCCAGGTTGCCCATAATCTAAAAGGACAACCTTTACCCTGTTTATTTGTCTTACCTTTACAACATTTTACCAATAACCTTTCATGATCACTTTTCTCATACCATAAATCATATCCATTTTTGACTGCATAGTTGGTGATACACAACTTCAATTCCAATGGATTAGAAAACTTCATACCCAAAACTGGCACCATTTGCTCCCATTCTTGATTCTCATTATGGACAGGGAACACAACATCCTTAAGTTTCCCATTGTTTGCTTCCTCTTCATCATCATCACTAATATGCCCTGAAAGTTTGTCCAAGAATGGGTCTCTAACAGTTTTATCAAAAGTATGTTCATCTTCATCATCCCATTCATGTTCATATTCCATTTTCATTGAAACTTCAGAATCCTTGTCATCCTCTTCATCCAACTCATCCAACTCATACCCTTTACCATCTTCTAAGAACTCGTTATCAGCCCAATCAAGAATTGGTTCATTTCGGTGGTCAATGTACACATCTAACTCACTCTCAAGACTATCACTCTCCAGACTATAAACAGTCTCCACAAACTCCCAATAATCAGCATCACTGTCGATTCTTCTAATACCCTCACACAAGCTTTCCTTTCTCATGCAGTAGTAGACATTATCACATTCTCCATTTGTTAATTTCGTAAGCCACAAAAGAAACTCTTTATACGTAAATCCCCCAAAATCCACATCACGTACATTTGTTTTTACGGGGTCTAAGTACACCAATGGGTTTGGCGAAAAGAATCCATTGTAATGAAAATCTACAGATACATACATACCTGTAGATGAGGATGCCATGCTAGTAGTCGACTTCAATTCCAACTTCAATTCCAAGACCTAATCGTCGATTTGATGTATCGATTGATTTCTCACAGAAGAAGGTAATCGAGGTGTGTTAGCTGACGATGACGAACCCTAATTAAATGAGAAAGGGGTGTAATGGCCACGTAAGATTCCACGTAATGTTTTAAACCGAGCTAAATCAATGTTACCGGCTAAAACAGGTAATAGCCGATAATGTTGGTTATTATTGAACGGCCGAAACAAGTTTGTTGGGTAAATGAGTACAAAAAAAAACAATATTACCCATATGTGAACATTTGAAATACTTAATTACCTTAGTAAGTCAAATTCCCAAATTTAATTTATCAACTTTTATATTGTATTCCGATCATCTAACATTGTCTTGTGTTGTACTTCGAAATTTAATTTGTTTTAGAAATAAAAACTCCAAGCATCTATATGCATAAACCATATAGTCTTTTTTTCCTTGAATTAAAAATGATAAATGTCATAAGTATCAGTGTGTAGTTATTCTAAGATTGTAGGAAGTAACACACAAAGTCAGGATGGCCGAGTGGTCTAAGGCGCCAGACTCAAGTTCTGGTCTTCGAGAGAGGGCGTGGGTTCAAATCCCACTTCTGACACTTTTTTGACTTTGTTTATTTTCTCCTAATAACTCAGGTTAATAAAATTATTAAATACTCAGTGCTAGGTTTAACTTCTTTTTTCATGTCTAAGATATACATATACATACTCTTGCTTTGATGACTTCTGTATTTTACAGTCATACTCTTAATGAATATATTTTAGACGGTGTTTAGAGCATCAGTGATCGTTGATTTTTTGTATATATGTTTGTGTTATTTTAATAATTTTGTCATCATAATAACACCATCTTAACGATCCAACAACATGTTCGAATTAAGTTGTCATATTAAAAATATTTTCTCAACAAACTGATTGCTGATTGGTCATTTTTCTACAAATAAATAAATAAATAAATAAAAATAAAAATAAAAAAAATAAGTTTTTTTTTGTTTTACTTTGAAAATTATTAGTTTTATTAATATCTCGTATATATATATATATATATATATATATATATATATATATATATATATATATATATATATATATATATATATATATATTTGTGTGATTTACTCGTTTATATATAAGGCAAGTGAGACTTTGTATACCATCGGCGTCAACAACCTACCATGTGCTGCATATCATCGGCGATATTTATGACACCACGTGTACGGCGACAAGGAGGACATGTCACAGGTAAGTGGGGCCCAACTCATTTATAAAAGATCCAAACCTGTGACTTAGTAGGGCCCAACCACCAATTCATTAACCGTGGGCAGTAGGTGTTTTATGGTTGTTTATTTGGAATTAATTTTGTTAATTTTATGTTTTGCACACCAAATTAATCACTTTTTCTGATAAAGACATATGAGTTAAAATAGAATAATAGATGGAGTTACAATTGCATTAAAATGATATAAATTTTTTATCGTGTTATTCATATTCTACAATATAAAATTGTAAATTATATTTAATGTATAAATTATTTATAAAACTTGAAAAAATATGAAAGAAAAGTTGATCTTTCATATTAGTACCTATATCTAACACAACGCTTAAAATCTTGATTTAGAAAATTTTAGACCTTAATCTAAAATGACATGGGTATGAATAATTTTTAAGAGGCAATGTTAAAGTTTTTGAGGTCTTTTCAGAAGGTGTTACGATAATCATATATCATAACCATAGAAAATAAAATAGGTTTATCTCAATTTTGAATTCAAATTTATATTTAATAGATTTTAATAATAATAATTTGATGTATTATAAATTTAGCATGGAGTGACCATGGACTCTTTTGTATGTATAGAAATGTTATATCTTTTGATAACGATCAATAAATCTTTCTCGCACAACTTACTATATTTTTATCAATTTCTAAATCACTTTTTGCTAAAAAGATGCACATAAAATGAAATACCAAATAATATTATATAATTTTAAAAACTAAACGTTTATTTCGTTTTCAAATTATCATACCAACGATCTAATGCCTTAAGAAAAATCCGAAATTGGGTGGCAATGAATTCAGCCTAATAAGCCTTTGCGTGTTTCCAGCTTGATATCATTGATATTCAACATATGTGTTTTGGACCAAATAATTTATTTTTGTGTACGAAAAAAATGTACATTTCACCAACTAAAAAGATATTTATAGGATTTTTTTTATGACCTTACAGAGCCATTTCCACCATACAAAAAGAAATCACATATGAATCCATTAATTCTTTTTCTTATTTCTTCTTTTGATTTGAACATTTGTTTGATATGGTGATTAAGATGATAGGTAACGGGATACAAACAAAAGATAGGATGGGAGCAATGGCGGAGCCAGATGGAGCGTTGGGATACTAAAGCATCCCCAAAAAAAATTATGTATATTAAAAATATTGTTTGTAAGCATGTTTTATGTTATTGTACCCCCAATTAAACATATTGTATCATGTTTTTTAATTCCCCAAATATGATAACTACATATAATATTTATTGATAATGTTTGTACCCTATTTAAAAATTTCTAACTCGACCATTGGATGGGAGAAGTATTTGATTACTCATTTATATGACATTGTAATAACCATTATATTGTATTTCTCCCGTTTCAATAAAACAGTCATATATTTGGTTAACCGTTAAAAGTTGTTAAACTTTTTATAAATTATTTTATTGACATTTTATAAAAATCAGGCATAGGGTAAAAGCTTTTGGTTTAATACATAAGAAGACCCTTCAAAGAGAATGGTATGATTTTTTTTCCCATTTGTCATTTGTGTGTCCATATTTTATATAAAATTAATTTAAAAATAGGGATGAGATTTAGAACCGAAAAACCGGACCGGAACCGGAACCGTTAGAACCGAAATATATAGAATTGGTTCCGGTTCCGGGTTTAAAAATTAGCTTTATCCGGGTTTTCGGGTAATTCGGGTTTGGATCCATTGGGTCCAGGTAAATCGGGTCTAAAAACCGGAACCACTTTTATGACCGGAACCGGTTTTTGTGACATTTAAAAGATGCATATCTCATTCGTTTCAACTCCGATTAACATGCGATTACTTCCAACATGTAGTTTAGAATTTGTACATGACTTTAGACCATAAATTGGTCATTTTTAGTTTTATATTCATTAACTTACAATCCCCTAAAGTTGAGATATCAAAGTTGAAAGTTTTTAGTTTTTCAGCTTTTTTGTATTCGGTGAAAGTTTTAAAACATGCATATCTAATTCGTTTGAATTCGGATTGACATGTGATTTTTTCCAACTTGTAGTTTACAGTTTGTACATTAATTTTGTCATTTTTCATTTAACATTCAATGATTTACAGTTCTCTGAAGTCGGGATATCAAAACTGAAAATTTTTCAATTTTTCAGCTATTTGTTTTTGTAATTTGTATTATGTGAAAATGTTAACACGTCCATATCTCATTCATTTAAAGTTGGATCGACATGTGGTTTTTCCAGAATGTATTTTAAAGTTTGTACATGATTTTAGATGATAATTTTGTTAATTTTGGTTTCACATTCAATGAGTTACAGTCCCCCAAATTCGGGATATCAATATGAAAATTTTCAAAGCTCAACCCACTAAATAGTAAGTAATTACCAAAAAATTATGGTTTTTCTGGGTTTTTCGGATCTAAACTCACTTTATCCGGTTCCAACCTACCCACTTTGATGTTTCTGGGTTTTTCGGTTCTAGACCCACTTTACCTGGAACCATACCCGGAACCGAACCAGAACCGGTTCCTATATACCGGTCCGGTTTCCGGTTTTACAAAATCCCGTTAACCAGTTCCGGGTTTTCCGGGTCCGGGTCCATCCGGTCCGGGTTTGAACCCACTTTCATCCCTATTTTAAAATGTTTCAATATTGTTTGTGGAAATCGTGTTTGAGTTTTAATTGATTCTTTGTTTGGTTATGTTGTTGGCCTTGGCCTAGAAATCTCAAAGTAAAGGGAGGCAGCTTCGACCTATTCGTTTGAATTTTTTAATTTTTTTTAGTCACTAAATTAAAATTAAGATAATTATTCTAATAATACAATTTTTATAACTTATGATAAATTTATTATTTGTAAAAATAAAATAAAAAATCTTTAATTATTCCAATTTCCAACACCGCCAATCATGTAATAATTTATTTCTCATGTCCAAGATTATATATATATATATATATATATATATCTATATATATATATATATATATATATATATATATATATATAATTTTCATAAATTGTGACCCCTTTTTTTCTTGTTCACAGATTTCCTGGGATAAACAAAAACAAGTGTGAAAAGAAGAGAAAGATGATGCTGAGAAGCTCCTCAACGCCACTTCTTGGATCCCTCCTGCCACCATCTGAGAGCCCCAACAACCACCATGACACCGCCCTCCACCCACACAAATCCTCCACAATCCACAAATTCTCATTTCCATCGCCTGGATCTCAACATTTCACCCCACTTTCATGCAGCTCCTCTCCTATCTCACCTTCACCTTCCTTCAGTAATGGCGGAATGCGGAGAGCACAATCAGAAGGGAACTTGGAAAGCTTGATGAGTTCCAGTTCCAGCAATGGCAATGATGAAGAATTCAGTTTCTTCAAACAACCCAAAAAAGTAAGTAGGCTTCACAGTTCTTTACTGGAGACAATCCCATCTTTCTCTTACCACAACTCAAGATTCAAGTCCGATGAAGATGAATCCAGTGGCCACGAAGAACAAGAGGAAGACGACGACTTCCATGGTTTTAATATAGAAAACAAGGTTTTGAACTTGAATAAACAAATGGATTTGGGGATAAAAGACGACTATATGCGGGAAACTGGTTCACAAATGTATCTTGCAAAAGGGTTAGGAGTTGATACTCATACTGGAAGTGGTGCTGCAGGTGGTGGTGGTGGTGGTCGGAAGCTTTCTCAAGGGGGTGGCGGTGGTGGTGGTGACAACCACGATGTGGAGGAGCATTATAGGAAGACGGTGAATGAGAATCCGGGGAATCCTCTGTTTCTACGGAATTATGCTCAATATCTATATCAGGTATGTTTTTTTTCTTTAATTTAAAGGGTTTACTGTAAATAGTAAATACAAGGGAATTATAACGTTTTTTATTGTTCCGATGAATTGGCTTTGTAGTCGAAGAAAGATCTTGAAGGAGCAGAGGAATATTACTGTAGGGCTATCCTAGTGGATCCTAACGATGGTGAAATTCTTTCACAGTATGCGAAGCTACTATGGGAGCTTCATCACGATAAAGACAGAGCAACATGTTACTTTGAAAGAGCAGTCCAAGCAGCTTCTGAAGATAGGTAAGTACTTCCATGGTGTTTTTGTTACCATCAAACTAAGAATCTCAAATTTAATTCCCATCTTTTCTTCAGCTATGTTCATGCAGCTTATGCAAGTTTCTTATGGGAAATAGATGGTGAAGAAGACGAAGAAGAGGAAGATGAAGAAGGGTATTATAGTAAAAATAAGTCACCAATCTTCAACAATGAAACAATGGCTTCTGCAACTGCTTAAGTTCCAAGATTCTACAATGGGGCGGCAAGAAATCTAGGCTAGTTATAAAAATATGTAGTTAAGTCACGGAAAACTGCATATGCAGAATTTGTATGTATGCAAGTTTTTGTAGCTAAAATTTATATTTTACAAATTGAGAATCACACAACCCAAATGGATGCAGAAAATATTCTAGAAGAAGCCTTTTTACCAAAGTTTTAACAAAACAAATTATTTATAGGTCTCTTTTCAACTATATTACTGATACACTTGTTGACCATGCTCAATGACATGTAACCCTCTTAACAAAACAAAAACAAAAACAAACCAAAATGCTCAGTAGGTCCCGTAATATGCTGCAGGTGGGACTGGGGCTGCAGCAGCTACACTTGGCTGTGGGTAAACTTCTTGTGGGACCACCTGCTGAAACCATAACAATTAATAAACTCAACATTTCCAATATTTAACTCATTTCTTCAAGTTTGAACATCTACTTAAAATACCTGAACCGGGTATGAAGTGTAAGCAGCTTGTGGTTGCACATAGCTACTTCCATAGGCGTTATATGTGGTGCCATAACCAGCCTACAAGTAAAATAAATAAAGATGGTTTAAGATGGTTTTTTGTGTTCCAAAAAGATTTAAATTATAATTTATAATACCTGTTGCTGTTGGGTGTATCCAGCAGGCCATTGTTGGCCTTGAGGTTGTGTAGGTGGCCAAGACTGAGGCTGCACACCATAACCTGCTGCAGACCATTGGTTCACTGATGAAACCGCACTTGTTTTTGTAATTTTCGCTCTATCCGAGACTAAATTGCCCTCCAGGTGGCGCTTTTTGGACTGTGAACTGCTTTTATGAGATAAAAAGAGCTTAGAATGCCGAACATCGGCTTTCTTCATGGACCCCGCATCTCCGAAAAGATCTACAAACTGCAAAACGAAACATGAGAGATTAAAACAATCCTACACTACACATTTTTTTATAGTTTAATGATATTAACCCTAGGAATAGTCACCTCCAAGAAAATGCTAGATAGCTCTTCTCTCTCGATGTAAGTTGCGGGATTTGGATTATCGGATTCGGGAGATATGAATTTTTCAACGAGTGAATCTATATGATCAATTCGCTTTGGAAGTGATTGAATTGATTCGATATGGATTAAAGCCTGCATTACCATATAATAAAAGATCATAGATTTGAACAAAAAGCAAGAAAAGGAACATAAGCATGGAAAAGGGCAAGATGGAGAAAAAGAGACCTCTAAAAGTGGTTTTGAGAGGTGGGCAGTATTCTCAACAGCTTCATCTAGAACCTCTTTTGCCTTTTCTACCCTTCCCAAAACCTGAAAGCAGTTTATATATTACTTAAGCGTAAACCATAACATAACTGTACATGTGAAGAATAATATATATATATATATATATATATAGACATACCAAGTATAGAAATCGAGAATATTGTGCAAACAAAAAGGGCAGAATCTGTGAATGCTCTTTCCCTTTCTCAATTGCAATAGTCTGCTCATACAATGAACAAGCATCTTCCAGATTTCCCTAACAATTCAAGGAAACAACCAATTAAGATCAGAAATATACAATGAAAATTGTTTGTTGGAATGTAAAGGGTAATATGATCATTTAGTTTCATTCTGTGAGGTTTATTCGGTACAGGAAAAAAAATGACTTTATATATGCAGCACTTTATCCAGATATGCAGCATGCCAGCATTAAGTCGCTTTACACATACAGAATTAATGGGGACAAAAGAAACAACCCTAAAGTGAATTTAATTTTTACCAGGCGATATTCCATGTTAGCATGCTTGATAATTGCTTCTAGAAGACCAGGAGATATTTCACTATGAACAAGTTGATAAGATGCCCGAGCTCCTTCAATGTTTCCATTGTGTTCTCTAAATCTAGCAGCAAAAAGATGAATCTCTGGTTGCTTCTGTAAAAGAAAAGGTCAACTTTTACTAAAAGAAGTAAAGTTTACATAATACATGCCAACAGAAATTGGGACGCATATAACTTACTTTAACAAACACATGGGTAGCACGAGCAAGGGCATTTTCGGCAAGATCCATATCTTTTCTAGCTTCCATGCACAAAACATAACGTATCCAGTACTCGTGATAATTTGCACAAGCAATTAGACATCTTTCATATACTTTGATTACTTTATTCAAGTCATCACATCCTTCAATGAAATCAAGGTAGTTATGCCAGTTTTCAAGCTCTGTAACATTAAGTGGCCTAAAATGATAATAAGGTCTCCTGATGGCTGTTTCAAAATCTATGATTTTAGAATCAAAATCTTTAGTTTTTTTATAAAGCTCTTCTCTAAGGGAAATATACTTCTCCAACTCTTTAGCTTCTGTTAATCCATCATCTGGATGGATCTCACCCTCACTTTCTTGATTCTTGAATTCCCCTTTTGCCCTTGCTGCAGCTTCAACTTCTTCAGTTGTTCTCAGTTCTGATAAAGGGCGACTAGCAGCTAATTCCCTAAAGCTGTCAAAAGTAAAAAAGTAGAATGAAAAGATGTGGTCTGACTAGATTGTGTTGAAAAAACATATATCAATCATCACCTGTTGAAATACCGATCCAACTGCTGATTAGGAATCTCCAATATCCGTGTGTAAATCATGGCAAGATTCGACCATTTCTGTAGTTGATACTCATATTCAATGTATTTATCCCACAAAGAAAAACAGAGGTAATCAGTTCCAACATAAGCTAGACCACGTTCAAATAGCCTGAAAAGAACACATCATAAACAAAATATTTAGTTATATTAACATTAGATTATGGACTGCAGTAATAGCTATAATGTCCCTGTATGCAAAATAGCTCCATTAAATGAGCATGACACTTTCCAAATGTACACACAAAACACTGAATTTACCTTCCCCCCAATAAAAATCATATAATGCCTGAGAAAGGTGGCAGTGACAATGACCATCTTAGCCCTTAACTGGACGAGATCTTCTCAGCAGCAATTTGTTTAATGGTGCACCTCAACGGGTCATGGTTTAAAACAGCAAAAACTCATGGACAACTAAATATGAGGTCATCAAAAATACAATTCAAACCCTAAAGAAATTAAGACAGCTAAGTATACAGCAATAGAAGTTGATTGATTAACAAGCAGAATGTAGTTACCTCCTTATAGTGTCATGATCTTCATATGTATTTATGGCGAAAACACAATAATGCAGCCACATATCTACAGAATATGTTACCCCTTGAACTGCACGTTCATAAACCTCCACAACTTTATCAATAGACCCCAATCTTGCTTCATGATCAGCATACTTCTTCCAGTAGCCATAACACAGAGGAAACTCAGCCAAAAATGCATCATAAACTTTCCTGATCTTCAACACATTGGCCTGTCAATGTGGTGTTAAATCAATATAGTGAAAAAAAGAAGAAGAAGAAGAAGATGAAGAAGAAGAAGAAGAAGAAGAAGAAGAAGAAGAAGGTAGATACAATGAATGTTGAAAAAGTTGCCTACCTCTGATGTTTTCTCTGTCTCCTCTATTAGTGCAGTCCAAGCATTAAAGTCCAGTGAATTAGCTTTTACCATGTTCCACAATCGGTCTTCTTCAGGAGATAATGCTGCATTAATCTCAAAAGTCAGACCCAAAATTAAAAATAATAAAGAATGCAAAAGCCATGAAGATATACCAGAACCATCCACCAATTGCTGTGTAGATGCAGAAGTATGAACACTGTATAAGCCAACTCCATTCCCACTAACATCTTGTGAGGCAGTAGATGGAACCTGTTGACCAACATCTGTAGCCTCTGACTTTTCAGCAATATCTGGGTTGTTAACATGAGAAGTGGTATTATCTATATATGTGTTATCAGTAGCAACAAATGCAGCTGCTTCTCCACTAACTGTAGCTTCAGCAGCATTTCCAGTTCTATCACCGTAATCAGATGCAGAATAAGAAGCAGATGAATAATCCTCGACAGTTGATGTTTGAGAAATGACTGTTTCACCATCTCCCATTGTAACAAGAAGATAAATATCAAACCTGTACAGAAATTGGCAGCTAATACATAAAGTCATAAACAAAATAGATAAGAATGATTATGATGCAATGATACAGCAACTTGAAATTTAAGAACACATGCAATGTTACTTACGTAAACAGAATTTTAATGATCTCAATGTTGGAAGTGTAAGTGCAAACTTAAGATTACTCTCAAATGTTATCGGGGTAGAATTGGTGTGTGATTAAGGGGCAATATGCTAAGCCACGTACAGGAAAACCTTTATTTTTGGAAATAACAATAACAAGGGGATGTATACAGCCTATAGCCTATACATCCCCTCTCAGTATATATTCTCAATGCAGCCTTTCTTATGATCAAATGAATCCAATATGATTGTATGCTATAAAGTGATTCGTTTCAAGCCATAAAACCAAACTCCAAAAATATGAACGGATCACACAACTGCAGGGTTTACTTATATGTTTCATACTGTCATATTTACATTTATCACTTCGGTAAACTAAACAAATGAACAACTCGCCTGCCAAATGTATAAGAGATCCCTATCAAAATTTTCTGAATAAAAGGAGAAAAACAGACACATTTCAATTAGAACCCCTAAATTTCATCATAAAAGTAAAAAAGCGTGATAATTACTCACTGTAGTAGCAACGAAGGCGGATGCGACCGACAATTAATGTAACGCGAAGCAAGAGTGAGGAGCGTAACACGGCGGACAACGATGAGCAGTGACGACGGCGAATGAGAAATGGGAAGAGGTGCGTAACTGGATAGGCGATAGTGAGAAGGCCCAGCAGCTGCCGAGTGTGTGTTCAGGGTGAAGTGTGCATTTTTTGCCCTAACCACGAAATGGCACGAATAGACTTTTTGTTTGTATAATTTTCACATCAAATTTGTACCGAAATTACTTGGTAACTTCAAAATTATATTGTTATTTTTTCTTTGATAATCATATTTTCAAATTATAAAGCAATAATATTATATTTGTTGGTAAGACCGGTCAAAATAGAGACCCAACACACACTGGGTGGGTGATGTGTCACTGCGGTGAGTACAGTGAACACGATACTGACTAGAGGTGTGATGGGTTGGCGTGTTACGCCTAAGGGAAATCTATCGCACGATGGGTTGGTTCTTATGCAAAGGTGGCTTGTATTTTGTGCATAAAATCATAAAGAAAAAAGAGTGTGTTAGGTTGGTACTATTTCCTATTAGTTTTGTGGGTTGACCTGTTGATGGAGGATAATGAAAAATTGATGTAGCACTAACGTGATAGGAAAAAAGTGTGGTGCGTTGTGGTACCACACCCATCGGTCTAATGCATTTAAATATTTGCATAAAAGATAATGAGTGGTCCCCACTTGTCACTATGTAATCTACAAGGATGGACATTCAAGGAAGTCTCAAACTCTCAGTTGATAGTCCATCTGTTGCCCATGAAGAGGGAAGAGGTCAAAAGTAAGATGTCATTTCGAATACCGCTATGAATTTCCTTTTAAATCCGTACATAGTCTCGTATTTGGGCGTGGTATCATTTAAAATGTCTTTTAGAGCTCTAATGGATAATATTGACATCATTGGGTGTCATGGGAGATCATTTGTTGTTTTAAGAATGAAGGGGTTGTTAGAATTCAATCGTTACATCATGTGATGCAAGCCTTGCACATAGGCGAGAAATTCTATACTAAAGGGGTCTCTATTTTCTTTATGTTATGTTCATGCGAAGCAAATATGGTACCCTTGATAGGGTTGTTCTCTCTTCAATTTCCTATGAGTGCTTATCATTGTTGGAGAGTCATCCATGCAAATGGACTTTGCTTATCTCACTTTGGTGGTCTATCAGTACATGTGACATTTTTTTGCATGGTATGTCATTGAATTCTCCTCTATAGGCAAATAACCCTCTTCGGTCTCATATTTCTATCAAATATGCCTTTAATGACCACTGGTGAAATTATTAGAATTTTTTTATATTCATTAAATAAGTTTAATCTATGAGGGGAAATCTTTATGAGGTTTTTGAGGGCAAACTTCACTACACAACCTCATCCTGATGGATGCCTTCAATGTTTCTAATACATGGGAATCGACACACAAGCTGATTTTACCAAGCTTATATATGAAATCGTTTAAAGCCATTTTAGAACATATAATTGAAATACTATAAAGATTAAATGAAGGTTTTTTTGAATGAGTTATGTGAGTTATTATTTATAGATTAAGGAAAAATTGAAATATAGTCATTAAAGAGGGTGTGTGTGTGTGAGAGAGAGAGAGGGAGAGAGAGGGAGAGAGAGAGAGAGAGAGAGAGAGAGTATGGTGAATGGTCGTGAACTTTAACAGTGAGAGAAAGTAAGTAAGTGAGTTTTAGGGATGGGGAAGTGATGCAGCGTTATCGTGGCCACCACATGCCACCTCAACCCTACTGTAGGGTGCAATATGTGTACAACCACCGGCCTAAGGGGATGGTGTAACACCCATTTCCTATAATGGGTCATTGGATGGTATAAAGGAGTCAAAGGCATGATTTTTTAGTAAAACCATGTGTCACGACGTGACGTGAAGGGTGTCAATACGTGGCATACTAAATGAATAATGCGTATTTCGGATGGTCACCATGACACGACATGAAGGGTGTCACAACGGTGTGGATGTCGTAGCCCATGCGCATGACTTTTAGGGTTTTCTCCGTATTTAAGCAACTTAGCTTCAAGTCAGGGGATCATTTTCAGCCTCCATTTCGAAAACTCTAGCCTATTTGAGTGTTCTTAGTGTTCCTGGCCATTTGAAGACTCGTTTCTCATGTTTTTGTGGATCTTGAAGATCAAGTTTCTTGAAAAGTGTTTTAGTGGAGAGTCAAGTGTAAATCTAGCAAAGGGACTTCATTTATGAACCATTGCAAGTAAAAAGCTTCCATCTTAAACTTTAGTTTGCTAGATATTGTAGTTTAATCATATATATCCCTTTTGGTTCTTGTGAGTTTGTGCTTTGGAGTTGAGTGAACTCCAACACCTCTTGAGCTTATTTTATCACCTCACAATATTGTTGGATGGGGAAAGTTTACATCTTAATCTTGTTCTTGGAGTCATGTATGTGTTAGGAAGGTTTCATGTTAGTAAGGACTTAGGGTTGTAGATCTAGCTTTGGGATGGAGTCTTAATGGATAAAGTAGGAAACTTTATCCATTAAGTAAGTAAAAATAACTAGATCTGAAGTTTTGGGTCTTGATATGAAAGAATTAAGCACTTGATGGAGATTTTGGCATTCTGTCAGAAGCCACGATGTGGCTTAGGGTTTGCCTTGACGTGGTGGTGCTCGTGAATGGTTTGTCCTTGGTCTCTCACGATGTGGCACATGGATTGTTACGACGTGGCATTGAGATTGGCTAAGTTAACCATTGAACTTTGTGGACTTTTAACCATTGGCTTTTGACCGGTTTGACTTGGGGTCAAACTTGGAGGTTTTGGGTTGTTGATTGAGGATTCATCTCTTTTGGTGATTAGCCGGTTCGCAGGATTGATCAATGCAAGGAGTTAGAGTGCTTTTGTGATTCTCCATTTTTTACGATTCAGGTGTTTTTCTCACTATTCCACGTATCCCATTGTATATCCTTTGCATGGTATGATAGAGGTATTGTTATAGTATAAGTATGCTAGTGAATATGACAACTCATTTGTATATTGTGCTATTTAGGACACTTGGGTCTTGCCTGTTGATCGTATGGTATTGTTATAAATTATGAATGGTTAGGGTAATCGGGGTAGGCCGTTTATTAGGGTTACGTATGACTGATCAGCGAAGGACTTAATTGAGAAGTGGTCAATAGCAGGGTAACCAGTGAAGGCTAGTTGCCAAGGGTATGGATATGCTAGTATCTGTCAAGTGATTATGTTACATGGTTAAGTGGTAATTATAACTTGGGTTCTACATTTAAGTTGGATAGCCTGAGAACTCTTAGTCTGATGCTTGATTGTGATGTTCTTGTCTAATTGTTCGTTCTCGGGTGGGTCATTTGTTCAATTGTCTATCTAATCCCTAACTACATATGACTTTATGTATTATATGGAAGACAAAGATGTTTCACCTGGAAATTATATAGAAGACCCATATCAGACATCTGGCAAATATATGGAAGACAAGGATATGGCCCATTACAATTATACGAAAGACCAGGTGTAACATCCCCCTCTGGCACATATCACAACAGTGTCCGCTTTGGGCCACTCGGCACGAGGACTTCCCACGGGGTCACCCATCCTGGTACTACTCTCGCCCAAGCATGCTTAACTGCGGAGTTCTGATGGGATCCGGTGCATTAGTGTTGATATGATTGCACCCAAAAGTATAGCGAGGAAAACTCACCTCGCAACGTCAAAACCAATAACGGCGGGTGCAGGTGGGTTGTACCTGATATATATATATATATATATATATATATATATATATATATATATATATATCGGCTTGGAAGGAGAACGAAACATTTCCTTATAAGGGGTGTGGATATTTTCTATGTCACAACGCGTTTTAAATATGTGAGGGCAGCAGATCCCATAAGAACTTTGTAGTTAAGCGTGCCCAGGCGAGAGCAATTCATGGATGAGGACCCCTTAGGAAGTTTTCTTGTCGGGAGCCCAAAGCGGACAATAATGTGATATGTTCCAAAAGGGGATGTTACAGATGGTATCAAAGCCAAGGCACAGATCGATGTGTTCGATGGGGATGTTACATTAAGATATGGCCCCTGGATGTATGAAAGATCAAGATCTGACTCCTGGCAGTTGTATGGAAGACCAGGGTCTGGCCCCCGACAGAAGACACGTTATTTCTTGTATGTTTGTTACACACGTTTATATGGATAAGAGATTTGGTTGTTCGATGCTAAATCCAAACTCTTGTGTGGATGCATTGTTTGTATGAAAGAATGTGTGGTATACTGGGGAACTCACTAAAATTTATGCTTACAGTTGTGGAATAAACATTTTACAGGTCGTTTGTGAACAAAGTTCGGCCTGAAGCATATCTGGACATCTCTACGAGCCTTCGGCATAACTGGTCCGCCTCATAGGGCCTACAGTTTATCTGGACCGCTCCACGGGCCAGTGGCTTGACTGGACCTCCTCGCAGGGCCTATAGCCTATTCGGTCGTCCCCGGGTGTCTTGGTCTACAACACAAAGTAGGTCCGCCTCAACCTAACACTACATGTCGACATATGCAATAAAGAAACATAAACACAGAGCCAACAAATACAGATAATCATACGGATATGCTAAATAGTTATAACTATCATATCACCATCCTGGTCATGATAAATAATCTATTAGGCTGGCATTGGTTCCTTCAACCCATGGGTACAATGAGGAAAACTCACCTCACAATTTGAATGCAAGCTGAATATATCTCGGTCCCGAAAATCGGCTCAACGATCACCTAACCAACACCAAGGACCTAATCTTAATTAATTATCTCAAAATACCTAAAATACCCGTAAATCAATTTAATAAAAGTTTTGATCAAAGGAGTTTTGATCAAAGGTCAAGGTCAATGAGTCAACTCGGTTGACTCAACTGAGTACCCGGAATGTATTCATGCTTTGATTGGAGTCAGGCGTTTAACCCCGTACGTGTATCATATGCTAGGTTATGCACGACGAACGCATAGGATCCCCTTTTCCTCAATAAGATCTTAATGCATTACGCGCTCATGTCCTAATTTTAGATCTAAGGCCAAAATACCACTAAGAGTCATAAAGTTTCCAATTTTATGACTTTACATGCCCATTAAGTTCTTGATGCACAAAATCCCAACTTATTAACACCTTAAGACCTTCTAGAGCATGCATGGGGAAAACTAAGCATACATACCACATTTTTATCACTCGAGACCCCTCATTCGGTCTGAAAGGACGAATTATTCGACTAAGAGCACGCCATTCTCAAGAATCATCGTAGTTGGGACCAAAAATGCCCTAAACGAAGAAATAGCTAGATATATAATATAAGATGATCAAGATATGAGCTTCTTACCTCCTGGAGGTTGCTATCAAGGAGAGAATCCCATATCCAAGTTGCATCCAAGCTTCAAAGTTTTCCCAACACCTTCTTTTTCTTCAAGAATACTACCAAAATATAAAGAGGAGCTCAATATGCATTATTCCCACTTAGGGTTATCTAGAGGGACGTTTTCTCAGGTGGAGGCTGATGAGGGAATAAGAGATGAGAAGTAAATGATGATTATATATGGACCGAACCCTAATAAATAGTGTTTAAGGATTTATCATGTACGACCTGCGTACACGGTGTATGCCCAACATGCTAGGGTCCAATCCAGTACGCCCATCGTACTAGCTCTTTGGCCAAAATCACCAAAATCCCATTATGGGCCATTTAAGTAATATTTCTCATGTATAAGGTTCAAAATGCAATATTCCTTCATAAATACGGTTAAAATTGAAAATGCCTCATCATTAGGATGTTACATAGAATCTTCATCAAATTTGATAGCTCCAGAAGGTATAAAGTTCTAATCTTGAACCTCTTTGTGTTAGATTGAGATTAGGGCTTGTTTTTTTAGCTTATTATGGTCTTATGAGTTCTTCTTGTGAGTTTGAGCCACTTTACGAGCTAGGACTGATATATCTTAACCTATCTGATGTCCCTTGAGTAGAAAAATGCTATCTTGACGAATCATATTGGTTCATGCATGAGTTAGAGTCCTTATTATGGGTCTTAATGGAAACAATTGGGTTTGGGGTCCCATTAAAACATGCAAAGTGGTAAAGTTGCCAACTTTATGCATTAATACCTTGAAATGAAGTAGATATGAGGTTTGGATGTTAAGAGTTTAAGTGATTAAGAAAAAAATTGGAAAAATGGGACTCTTGTTGGTACGTAAGGCATAATTCCTGGTACGCTGCGCGTACTGGGTCAATTACCCGTTTTCGAGTTAACACTCGTACGTTGCATGTATGAGGAGTACACCGAACATACTCAGTAAAGTGGACTTTCAGTGTTTTGGGCCCTTTTGGACTCAAGATTCTTTTGGGCTTTGGGCCTTATGTCTGTTGGGCCATGTTTGGGCCTTAGGTTTATCAGTTGGGCCATTTTTGTGTAACATTCCAAAAATCAAGAGTAAAAATTTCATTTCAAATATATATATATATATATATATATATATATATATATATATATATATATATATATATATATATATATATATAGATTCAACATCCACTTACGTCTATCCAACATTAATGTATTCCAAATTAAAACAATTATCAAAGTACTTCCCAAGATCATAAGTTGTGGAAAAACATAAGTGTGTGTGCTGCGATCAAGCCAAACCCTTCCCTTTCGAACCGGAAGTACCTGAAACCATAAACCACAAACTGTAAGCACAAAGCTTAGAGTGTTCCCCAAATCACCACATACCATGCATAACCACGAACGAAACATTTCAGACAAATTCAATCAATCAATAAAAGTGCTATATGCCAACCATAGTCTTGCTATTATACCACGAGCCACCTTGTGGTCTTCCTTTCCAGACCGGGGGCCACAACCATGGGTCTTACATACAAGTGCTAAGAGCTACCTCCGGGTCTTCCATGCAAGCATCACAAAGACAGCTAGCATACAATCTACACTACTTAACTAATCAACTACCATAGTTCAGACTCTGGTCTTGCATACAATTTTCTAGGAGCCGCCTCCTGGTCTTTCATATAAACTGCCAAGGGTTACCCCAAGGTCTTCCTATAATAAACAAACCAAATGGGCAGGCATTGGTGCCTTCGACCCATAAACAACAAGGAGACTCACCTGAAGCAGTCACATAGGATAAAAATCACATAAGTAGCTAAGATGGGTCTCCATCTCTTAAGACACCTACAATCACATCAATAATCCTTACTCAGCCCATATCTGCATATTACCTATTCATACTTCATAATATACTTCTTCTTCATTTTTATTATTGTTGTAGCAATTGGTTTTGTTGAACATTAAACCTTATTCAACCCCCAAACAAATGAAAGTTTTACATTACTTCTTATAATACATTTTATTATCTTTTCATAACATGGGACACATACTCTAGTTAGCGTTCTATTAAATTCCAAAGATTTACAAGTTGATTATAAAAAACTGTCCCTTTTCTGGACCACAGTCATCAACAACTTAGGAGGGATGAGAATCATTCAAATGAAAAATTATGTGACAAAATAGACCCCTCCATCTAAACTTATCCTTTGATTTTATGAAATTTAGATCTTTCTAGATTTAATTACACATTTTACAAAGTGACAAATGAAAACAACACTTTTCTGGACCAACCTTCAATAAATTCTAATTCTATATAACTTAGGAATGGAATCAAACTAAGCCCAATTTATCACTGAACCTACACATAAACATTATCATTTAGGGAAAAATCTCATTAAAAATGGAGCTACCTATATTTAGTTATGATTTTTACAAAATAACTAAAGTGATCAGTGAAATTTCTGGACCAACGTGCATTCAAAGTGAAATTGTACATTTGTGTGTATAATCAAACTATAAATTTTTTAGGGAATCAACTAGATACGAGCACAAAACTCTGGGGAGAAACCTCATGTAATTTAGAGTTTTCTAGATTTAATTCTAATTTTTCAAATCTAGTGAACAATTTCAAAATTTTAGCAAAACCATTGAGTTTGAGTTTGCAGTCCACTTAACTCATTAAGTCCTTAATGGTTAAGTCCAAAATCAATCAAAATAGTTAAATGTGATATTAAACCAACAATCTTCAATACCAAACAATAAACGACTCAATGGATTAAGAGCTTGGACAAATTGGCTAAAACATTACTCTTCTTCACCTTAAGCTCATAAGAAGAGATTTACGAGTTTGGTTTTCAAATCACACCCATTAAGTACATAACATTCATATTTAACCGAAAGGAAACAACACCATCCAACTACCATGAAGTGGTGGTGACATGGTGGTCCTTGGGTTGTCAAAACTCTCACACTAAGAGCAAATCTAAAGAAAGATGAAAGGATATTTGTAATGAACTCTAGCCAAGAATATGACAACATCAACAACCTCATTAAGCACTTAATGACCCAAAACATGACTGGCAATAGAGATTCACATCAATGCCCAGTGGATGGTGGTGATATGGTGGTCCTTAGGTGTACAAAAACCTTTACACCAATCAATATTCAACAAGTAAGAAAACTAGAAACTTGAATGAAATGCTTGCAATATATAACATTGTAGCCAAGGAGATCAACACATAAGTAACCTCACCACTAACCAACTGATATCATGGTGGTGGTGGAGTGTTTCCCGGCGGCTTCCACCACCACAGTCGGCAGTGGTGGTTGGTGGTTGTGTGTGGTGTTTGAAGAACAAAAAAGAATAAGCTAAAGAGGGATTGGATTTCCAATCATACATAACTTATAAAAAGAATAACCACCGAAACACTACCGTATTATCTCCAGCGACCTCGGGCAACAATATGGTGACTTCCACCACCATATGCAGTGGTGGTGAGTGGTGTTTACGTGTGTGTGTGTGTATAGATAAAAAGAAAAAAACAAGCAAGAAGGAACTATTAAATCACTTCAAGACCGAATCAATGAAGCAAATACCTCACTCCTTCCTCTCCTCTTTCTCTGGCGTCAACTGGTAGAGCTAATGGAACTCCAGCGATGGCAGCTCTGGCCGGTGACCTTGGCGACCTCTCTTTTCCCTCTGAGTTTGGTCTTTATCCACGATTTTCTTCGTGGTCGTACACTCAAACACACACATAAACACTCAAGGTTCTAGCTAGGGTTTGATATAAAGAAGATATGATGCAAAGACAAGCAACGGGAGGTGAATATCCTCCTGCACATGCTGCTTTTGATTAGGGAGCAAGGAGACATATTTTCGAAAAAAAACACATAAATAATCCCTAAAGTTAGCGTCAATGCCACAATTTACCCTATATCTGAATTTATTAATGAAATAGATGTTTTCAAAATTACCCTTTACCCCCTGGTCTTATATTCTCAATTATTATTATTATTATTATTATTATTGTTGTTGTTGTTGTTGTTGTTGTTATCCCTTTTTTTAATTTAATTTCCTTCAAATATTTTATTTTCTCAATTAAGTCATTCAATTAATCACGATGATTAATCGTGTCATTTTATTTTAATTATTAATTATTATTTCATCTCTTTAAATCAATACAATGCATTCTATTCATTTAATTCACTTATCCCAACTTAGAAGTATGATTCTAATTATAAAGTTATTTAACTTATTTATTAAACCCCTAATTAAATATAAGTAATTAGGAAACAAGGCGTTACATTTTGGGCCTTGGGCCATTATTAGGTGTATGGGCCAAGATAGTTGGGACCATTAAAGAAAGGGTAAAATAGTATTTTACCCTAGGAGTGAAGTTGTGGATTCAGGATCCCGATTGTAGTTATTGACCTAATTATTAATTAGGTTTTTTTTGTTTGGTTGGTGAGGTGATTACTAGTTGCATCAGCCTGCGTATTTCGTTATCAGCAGGATCGAGGTGAGTTTGCTCACTATACTGTAGGACACAATGATATGTTATGTGATTGTAGTCTTTGTGACTCCTGCTCTATATGTTATATGCATGTGTACCTGTTTGTTATATATATATATATATATATATATATATATATATAGGGTGAAATAGACCATGTACATCCTTATGCTGACATATGATTTGAAATAGACTTGGGAGTAAAATAGACCCGGGGTGAAATAGACTCGGTACGGATTGAGCTGACGCATGAGTTGAAATAGACTCGGGGGTGAAATAGACTCGAGGGTGAAATAGACTTGACACAACCTTGAGCTGACAAATATGTATGGTATGCGGTATTTTGGGGAACGCACTAAGCTTTACGCTTACAGTTTTTAGTTTATGTTTAAGGTACTTCCAGATCCAAGGGGAAGAGTTCGGGTGATCATATAACACACACCATATCGTTCCGCTTTTTATTCGACGCTGATGTATTTGGATGTTTTGATCATATTCTAATTTTATCATGGTGTTATGAACATGTTTTGAATGATGTTTTATTATAATTAAAAAGATAAATTTTTGGTCTTAATTTTAAGGATGTTACAAGTTGATATCAAAGCCATGGTTTGAGGGATACTCTTGAGTGTGATTGAACTCAAACCGAGCTCAAGTAAGTTTTCCAAAAACACCCATACATGTTTATGTTATGCTTTAAATGATGAGTATGAAAATCACATGCTAGTTTATGGATAAGGATCTGCTTAGGATTTCCATGATAGAATGATAGGAGAGACGTATTTGTATGCCTACTATATGAGCTTGTAGACTTGCATGCTAGTACTGATCGGTCAGTGATAGGATGACCTGTTTAGGTTATGTTTGTTTCTGATTACTCAATGCTTGAATGTTGCTTGATTTTGGCTTTTAGTAGGTCTCGTTAACTTCAGCTAATTGGTAAGTTAATATGTTAAGTTACATATTATTGAGATTAAATCATTTTAGAAGGTTAGGTTTTAACTCTATTGCACAGGTCTTGTTTGAGTCCAGCCGTTTTATTGTGAGACCTTTCATTCAAAGAATTATCTGGTGTCGGTGATATGTAATTGTATTCACGAGCTAGTTAAAGGGTGTTAGAGGGAGTTCCTTCTATAATTGATGACGGGGAGTAGTGTAGTGGTTGCCCTAGAAAAGCCTAGGAAGAGATTTAGTGTTAGGAGCCTTGTCTTGATGAGGGATGTATGTATGGATAAGGGAGTGACTTGGAGGATTCAAAGCGATCCTTGATAAAAGTACGAATAGATGTGGAAGGTAGTATGTGTCATACGCCTGAAAGTAGAGGATTTATAATCAAGTCAAGGAAAGTTGCGATGATACCAGGAATCTTGTATGGTATGGGATTCCTCGATTCATATATATATATATATATATATATATATATATATATATATATATATATATATATATATATCGTGTGTCATGATGGTTTGAATGTCTATTTTTAGTATGGTCGTCACTCGAGGAAGACTTGGTAGTGGTTCTGGTGCTGGTGAGGGTTTAGGTTTGAGTTCTAGAGCCGAACAGTTAGATGATCAGATGTGGGAGTTCATTTCGTCAGATATTACCTGCAACATACTCGAGAAGACTCTTGTGATCTTTGGTACGATCAAGGAGGATATCATGTAGGTTTTAGAGGAGCGCTAGGGCTCATTCCATTATAAGATGGTAGTGTCGATGGGAGCTTGCACGTTGACATTATGTGAGTTTCGGGCATGTGGAACCCCAGAGTTCTACAAGAAGAAGGGCCCAATTGTAAGTAGGTGTTCGTTAGTAGATGTTGCTATTGCCTTCCACACTAGAAGTTGCCCTGATGTGGCAAAGATCAGACTTGCTTCCTGTCTTCTTAAAGATAGAGCCCGAGACTAGTGGGAGGTAGTAGGACATGCCTTGGGTGGCGAGACGATTGAGTCTATGACTTAGGAGAACTTTGTGACGAGATTTCGGGACGAGTTCGCACCTGTGATTGAGGTCCAGCAGTTGGCACGAGAGTTCCAGTATCTCTTCCAGACTACTGAGACAGTGGCTTAGATCACCATTATGTTTTAGGAGAGGGCATTGTTGGTTCCATAATATGTGGAGGATGAGGAGATGAGGAAGGTGAGGTACCATGAGATGCGAGGAATGATATCTGACAGTTTGTGAGTCGATCCAATTGAAGGACACTAGATGATATGATAGTGCATGACAGGGAGAGGGATATTGATTTAGAGATGAAGAAGAAGAAGAAGCCAGATCAGGATCATGGTCCACAGGGCTCGCGCAAGAAGCCCAAGGTATTTGATTCGAGATCAAGAGGCGGTAGGGTTGGGGACGTTGTGGTAAGTGCGGCAATACACATGATGGAGCTTGTAGGGTTGGTGGTGGTTCAGGCTGCTATAAGTGCAGCAAGACTAGGCATTTTCTACGATATTGCACAATCACTACCCGGGGATCGAGCCTAATTTTCTTCCACTCCAATTAGAGTGGCCATAAAAGGTCAATTTTCTAAACGGTATCTCTGCCTTGGTATTGTTTGATTCGGGGGCTACCCGATCTTTTGTATCTCTTGCGCCTAACAAGAGGTTTGTTGGTGCTCCAGGGGAACTGGATTGTCCATTAGAGGTTGATATTGCAGATGATCGATCTGTCTTGGTATCGAGGGTTCACCGGGGTTATGTTTTAGAGATGTTCAACGAGCAATATTCGATTGATTTGGTTCCTATTCCTTTGTAAGGAACATGGTTATTGTAGGGAGGGATTGGTAAACCCCAATAAGGCAATGATTGATTGTGAGCATCAGATGGTATCTATTTGGAACCCAAGTGGGTGAGAGTTAGTAGTTTAGGGAGAGAGTGCTCAACGTTGGCTGATTCTATGTTCAGTAGCTAGGGCCAAACACTAAATTTAGCAGGGTTGTTTTGGATATGTCGCCTATGTTATGGATACCCGGGAGAAGGGCAAGGCGATCGTGGTTGATGTGTCGGTTGTTTGGGGATACCCGGATTTGTTTCCAGAGGACTTGCTTTGAGTGCCTTCGAAGAGGTAGATGGAGTTTATGATTGACTTGGTTCCTGATGCTACTCCGATAGCCAAATCACCATATCGGTTGGCTCCTACAGAGATACAGGAGTTATTTATACAACTGCAGAAGCTGTTAGACAATGGGTTCATTCAACCGAGTAGTTCACCATAGGGAGTGTCGATCCTGTTTGTGAAGAAGAATGATGGATCACATTGGATATGTATCGATTACCATAAGCTAAATAAGCTAGCGGTGAAGAACCGCTATCTATTCCCGATGATTGATGATTTGTTTGACCAACTTTAGGGTGCATCTTGGTTTTCCAAGATTATTATTCGTTCGGGTTATCATAAGATGAGGTTCGGATAGGAGGATGTGTAGAAGATGACATTCTAGACTCGTTATGGTCATTATGAGTTCGTGGTGATGCCCTTTAGGCTCACTAATGCTCTAGTCGCGTTCATGGATCTCATGAACTGCGTGTACACGACCCATGTTGGATTGGTCTATGATTGTGTTTATTGATGATATTCTGGTCTATTATAAGACCCATGAACTGCATAAGGAGAATTTATGGGTGGTATTGGAGATATTGAGGGAGAGGTTGTATGCGCAGTTGTCCAAGTGTGAGTTCTAGTTGCGTGAGGTGCAATTTCCGAAGTACCTTTTCAACCAAAACGATATTCTGGTCGATATGGACAAGGTCAAGGCCGTGAGGAGTTAGGAGGTTCCGATGTCTTCATCTGAGATTCAGAGTTTCCTTGGATTGGCAGGTTACCAGCAGAGGTTCATTCAGGATTTCTCCAGGATAGCGGTTCCTCTGACTCGACCGATGAAAAACACTGTCACTTTTTGCTGGGGGCCTGAGCAGCAGGAATATTTTGAGTCCTTGAGACAAAGATTGTGTAAGGCGCCGATTCTAACCCTACCATAGGATGTTGAGGATTTTGTAGTTTATTGTGATGTTTCGATCACATGTTTGGGTGCAGTTCTAATGTAAAGGGGTCGCGTTATTGCTTATGCTTCGAGTGTAACACCCTAATCCAGGTTTGACTTGAAACCCTCAAAGAAGTTACATTTTTATATAAATAGTCCCTTGAGTACGTTGGGCGTACTTATGAGTATGCTTAGCGTACTCTGCATGGTTGGTCGCGGAGGATCTGGAGGTACGTTGGGCGTACCAGAGGTATGCTAGGCATACGTGCCGTGGGTGCAAACCCTAAATTTCGATCTTGTGACCTATTTAAAGGTCCTTAACACACTTGAGCCTCATCCTCATTAGCTCTCTTCATCTTCAAATGTTCCTGGAAGCCCTAATATCCTTTGTGAGTGCTTTTTGAGTCTTAAGAGTGCATTGTGGTCCTTTTTAGTATTCATCCCAAGAAGAAGAAGTGCTAAAGCAAGCTTAGGACGAGTCGGTGCTTCAAGAATTTGCATCTTGGTCATCTTGCAAAGCTTCTGGAGGTAAAAAGCTTGCACCTTTCCACTTAAATCTATAGATCTAGCTAGGGTTTTCTAGTGTTGTCCCTTTGGTTGATTTTGGACCTCCATTTGTGAGTTAAGCAACTCCAGAAGATGGGAATGGCAGATCTGAGGTCCCTTGGTCCTTTAGTATCATAAAAATGGAGTCTTGGTTGTAGTTTTGGCCTCATGCATGGATTAAAGACCTTATAAAGGTCTTAATGGAGGTGTTGGATGTATATGAGGCATGCAAAGGCATAAAGTTGCCAACTTTATGCCTTTGGACATCTTAACAAACTTAGATCTTCTTTTGGACTTAAAGGAACCGAGTATTAAGCACTTCATGGAGAAAGTGTTTAATCTGGTAGTACGCTGGGCGTAACTCAGTGTACGCTGCGCGTGGTGCCAAGACTCCAGTACGCTTCGCATACCAGGACGGTACACCAAGCGTACGCATCTCAGTTGGGTTCGAATCTGTTTTGGGTATTTGAGCCTTTGGACCTCATTTGGTTATTAGGCATGGTTGTATTCTGGGAATTATGAGTCATATCATCTGTTATGGGCCTTGTACATTTTTATTGGGCCTTATTGGGCCAATAGGTCCATTAATGATCTTGGACTTGGACTTTGGGCCCATTAACAAGGAAAGGTTAGTTGGGCCTGATGGAAGGGTTTGGAGTTTGGGTTTCTTCTGATTAAGTAAGGTCCTGACATTTATTAATATTATTATTCAGCGTGGGAGGTTATGGACTGTTAGGACAACAAATTTTGTATTCAGCAGACAGAGGTAAGTTTCCTCGCCATACCTATGGGTCTAAGGCACCAAGGCCAGACTATTACGTGATTATGATATTTGTGTTAGTTATTCTGTGATTTGATATGATATGTGGTTGTATGCTTTGCATGGAAGACCCTGGGGGGAGCCCGTGGCATTGGATGTAAGACCATGTGGGGTAGCTCATGGCAGTCCTAGGTAAAGACCATGTGGGGTAGCCCATGACATTGGATGTAAGACCATGTGGGATAACCCATGGCATTCCTAGGTAAAGACCATTTGGGGTAGCCCATGACATTGGATGTAAGACCATGTGGGGTAGCCCATGGCATGACATTCTTACAGGTTTTATGTATGCATGGCTTATGTGATATGTGTGTAGCTTTAATAGCTAACAGGTTATGTGTAATTGAATTGTGTGGTATGCTATGGGGAACTCACTAAGCATTTTGATTACAGGTTGTTGATTTGTTTCAGGTACATTTGAGCCCAAGGTCAAGGACAAGGCATGATGGCGCGACGTGCACTCTATCTCTCTTTCACTGATATGTTTGGGGACACTCTGATGTTTAAATAAAATTGTAATGAATGTTAACGTGGAGACAATTACGTGGATTTCATGGTTTATGCAAATGAGTTTTATTAATTAAAAATGAAAATTTTCTTTGTAAAACTTGGGTCGTTACATCAAGGCAGCTGAAGCCTTATGAGTCGAACTATCCTACATTTGCTTTAGAGTTGGGTGTTGTGGTGTTTGCCCTCAAGATTTGGCGATATTACCTCTACGGGGTCCGTTGTACTATTTACACGGATCACAAGAGTCTGAGGTATTTGATGGAACAACCGAATATCACTGTTGTAAAAATCCCAACTAGGTCCCGATTAATCTCCGATTAATCCCTAGGCGCTACTTGACCGATTAGAGAGCGCCTAACGATTAATCTCTGTATACATAATGAGTGGAACATTATAAAACGAAAAAAAAATTAACATTTTGAAGAAGTTTTATCTCAACGGTAATTATTTGAGGCATGATTAGTGTTGTATTAATCATATTAACCTAATTTGTTATCATATTAGTGGTATTTACGAACTTTTATATGATATTAGTCATATATTTTTTTAAATTCAACAAATTAACAATTAATGGTACCCGATTAATCTCCGCCTAGCCGATTAATCCCTTGACCCCAGTCCACCGACTAGCTAACGTCGAGCGTTTTTTACAACCTTGTGAATATAAACATGAGGCAGCATGGGTGGTTAGATGTGGTGAAGGATTACGATTGTGAAATCCTTTACCATCCGGGGAAGGCCAATGTGGTGGTCGATGCTCTAGGCCTCAAGGTGATCATGACTCTGATCAAGGATATCTATATGAAGATGATAGTGATTACTCCACTCTTGGACCGGATTCGAGAGGCTTAGGTTTAGGCTATGAAGCAAGATCACCGGAAGAGTAAGCGCATAGTATGTCAGGTGGCTTCCTTCAATTATTGATATTGTTATATTTATACATATTTTTAGGCAATATTTAAGTACATTTTTATATATATTTTGGCCATCTGCATAAAATAATGATACTTATAAGGTTAAATTATATTTTGCACCCAAAATAGAAGACATTTTGAAAAAAGGGACTAAAAGCGTTAAAGGATGGAACTTTGGAGGTTGAAAGCTTGAAAGACAAGAGAAACACCCAAAAAAGACGTTCTCACGACGTGAAAAGTTGATGGTTCACGACGTGAGTGAGAAAAATTAGACGATAAGCATTTGGGTGAAGAAATCCTTGGCGATTACGATTTCTCTGAGTTCACGATGTGAACGGGTATTTTCTAGAATATATATATATATATATATATATACTTTTACCCTACGACTTGGGGGACTTTTGGTGGCTAAGAGGGGTTCCTGGAGACGAAAATTCAGAGAAGAAAAAGACCTGGAAGCTGGTTTCAACACCAAGGAAGTAGAAGTACATAAGTTGATTCATAGTTTGGTACACTTTAATATGTTTTGGATTATAATATTCGTTTGTTTACCTGTTAGTATGTCCAACTAAATCTAGCTGCTTCTGTTAGCTAGATGAAGCTAGAACTCATGGTTTTAATGCATTAGATTCAACTTTAATTGTTGGTGATATGCTTGTGTTGATTGATTTTACCTAGCATGCTTGAATTACTTATTTAATTGCTTTGAATTCTTGTTCTATATAGTTAGTAAACACAATTCTGCGTGAACTTGAATACCTAATAATATAGTGAACACTAGTTATTGGATCTAAGATCAAACTAATCTTAGATTAATAATTGAATAATTAAATTAAGTTGTGTTAGAGAATTCATATTATGACTGTAATTGTGTTTTGATTAATCAATCTTTCATGGCTCCAATTTTATTTAACAATTGATTCTATGTTAACTATTGTATGAACATAAATAGAATTACATGAATTGATTAATAATTAGTAGATTTAGAGCTAAACTACTAATACTATCTTAATTGGTCACCAACAGTAATAGTTATAGCTAATGTATAATCATTGAGTGAAAGTGGATTCGATCTAATATAAGTGTTTTGTTTATTGATTAAGTTATTGTTAAAGAATTAAGTTCATCTAAACTTGCAAAATTAGATAAAAACCCTTTTAGCTTGTTAATAATTAGATTAATTTAGTAGTAAATAAAGTAATTGATAACACCGTTCCTTGTGATCGACACCGACTTACCTAAGCTATATTGTAATCTGACTAGGTACACTGCCTATAAGTGCATAGTTAGTCTAAGTTTGTTAGGTTATAAATATTAAAATTAGTGGGTACTTCCGTGCACATCAATTATGATAACTACGGGTTGCTGACTCTCCATCGGAGAGTGTGGGTTCCTTACTGGGGAGGTGCGCGACAGGTTCTGAATGAGGAGGCACACAAGTTGAGATTCTCTATTCATCTCGGAGTGAAAAAGATGTACAGAGATCTGCATCTCAATTATTGGTGGCCATGTATAAAGCGGGATCTAGTTTGGTATGTAGAGATCTGCCTGACTTGTAGGAAAGTCAAGGTCGAGCATCAACAACCTCACAACAAGTTGGAGTTGTTGGATATTCCCATCTAGAAATAGGAAGAGATTTTAATGGATTTTATCACGAAGTTGCCATGGACAGAGCACAAAGTGGATTCGATATGGGTCATCATCGATCGATTTACCAAGAGAGCGCATTTCATTCCGATTCAGGAGAGCACCTCTTTGTAGAAGTTGGTTGACATCAACATCAGGGAAGTTGTGGCACGACATGGGGTGTCGGTTTTAGTGGTTTCAGACAAGGATGTCCGGTTCACTTCCAGATTCTAGAAGAAATCCCACAAGGAGTTGGGTACTCGTCTACACTTCAACACAACTTTTTACCCGTAGAAAGATGGTTAGAGCGAGCAGACCATCCAGACATCAGAGGATATGTTGCGGGCATGTGTTCTAGATTTCGACGGCAGCTAGTATACGTATCTTCTGTTAGCGGGATTTTAGAATACCAACAATTATCATGCCAATATCGATCGAACTCCTTTTGAGATGCTTTATGGGAGGAAGTGCATGACCTCAATATACAGAGGCGAGGTTGGTCAGCGGGTCATGGGAAGTACCGAGGTGGTACTCAAGACTATCGAGTTAATTTAGCAGGTTTGGAGTAGACTTCAGACAGCTCAGATTTGTCAAAAGAGCTATGTTGACAAACACCGATGAGACCTAGAGTTCCAGGTTGGGGAAATGGTTCTCCTGAAGGTGTCACCTTGGAAAGGTGTCATCCAATTCAGGAAGAGGAGTAAGTTGGGCCCCAAGTACATCCGTCCTTTAAGGGTTTTGGCCCAGGTGGGCCAGGTTGCTTATCGCTTGGATCTTCCCGAGGAGGTTAGTTAGATCCATAACATGTTTCATTTCTCCCAGCTGCAGAAATTTGGTCGATGATTTCATAGTGGTTCCATTGGAGGATATTCAGGTGGATGATCGCCTGAATTTTATCGTGAGACCGGTTACGATTCTTGATTGGGAGACAAAAACCTTGAGGAACAAGGTTCTTGAGTTCGTGAAAGTGCAGTGGTAACACCACAAGGGTTCAGAATGGACATGGGAGCCGGAGGATGTGATGAGGGAGCACTACTGAGAGTTATTTGTGTTAGTAGACTTCAAGGATGAAGTCTAATTCAAGTAGGGGAGAATTGTAACATTCAGTGTTTTGGGGTATGTTCCCTTTATACCCTATTCGTAAATTATTTTTATTTTGGTCCTTACCCGAGTACGCTGGGCGTACTCTATAAGTATGTTGAGCATACTAACTCGAAACTTGGTCGCCGAGGGCCCCACGTATGATGGGTGTACGCTAAGCAAGGGCAAACCCTAGTTTTTAGGGTTTGTGCCTTATTTAAACAACTTATGTTGCCTTGGTTGTATCCTTTGGTCAACCTCCACTCCTCTACACCCTAAGAACGAAACCCTAGCCACCCATAATGTGTTCTTGAGCTTTGGAAGTAATTTTGTGTTGTTTTATGTACACTAAAAAATATGGTACTTGGTGACTAAGTTTGGGTTGGACTTGAGTTTGTGGATCTAGAATCTTCATCAAATTTGCTAGCTCCAGAAGGTATAAAGTTATCATTTTGATCTTTGTGTTAGATTGAGATTAAGGCTTGTTTTTGAGTTTCTTATGGTCTTATCGGGTCTCCTTGTGAGTTTGAGCCACTTTAAGAGTTAGGAATGATAGATCTTAACCTCTCCAATGTCCCTTGAGTAGAAAAATGTTATCTTGATGAATCATATTGGCCCATGCATGAGTTAGAGTCGTTAATATGGGTCTTAATTGACAAAATTGGGTTTTGTGTCCCATTAAGACATGCAAAGTGGTAGAGTTGCCAACTTTATGCATTAATACCTTGAAATGAAGTAGATCTGAGGTTTGGACGTTAAGAGCTTAAGTGGTTAATACAAAAATTGGACAAATGGGACTCTGGCCGGTACATGGGGCGTAATTCCTGGTACGCTGCACGTACTGGGTCAACTACTTGTTTTCAACTCAACACTCGTAAGATGCATGTACTAGGAGTACATCGAGCGTACATGGTGAAGTGGACTCTCGACATTTTGGGCCCCTTTTGGACTCGGGATTCTTTTGGGCTTTGGGCCTTAACTGGATTTTGGGCCTTACGTCTACTTAGCCAACATTGGTCCTTAGGTTTATGAGTTGGGCCATTTTGGGCCTTGGGTTATTTTTGGGTTTATAGGACAAGTTAGTTGGGGCCATTAAGGAAAGGGCAATTTTTTTTACCCTAGGAGTGAAGTTGTGGAGTCAGGACCCCAATTATGGTTACTAACCTAATTATTAATTAGGATTTTGTTTGTTTGGTTAGTGAGGTGATTACCAGTTGTAGTAGCCTGCGTATTTCGTTATTAGTAGGATCGAGGTGAGTTTGCTCACTATACTGTAGGACATAAGGATATGTTATGTTCTTGTAGTTTTTGTGACTCCTGTTGTATGTGGTATATGCATGTATGCTTGTTTGCTATATATATGTGGGGTGAAATAGACCCGGGGGTGAAATAAACCCGGTACAACCTTGTGCTGACATATGAGTTGAAATAGACTTGGAGGTGAAATAGACCCGGGGGTGAAATCGACTCGGTACGATTTGGGCCGACGTATGAGTTGAACTACACTCGGGGGTGAAATAGACTCGGGAGTGAAATAGACTCGGGGGGGGGGGGGGTGAAATAGACCCGACACAACCTTGAGTTGGCAGATATCTATGGTATGTGGTATTTTGGGGAACTCACTAAGCTTTATGCTTATGGTTTTCAGTTTATGTTTCAGGTACTTCCGGATCCAAGAGGAAGAGCTCGAGGTAATCATATCACACACACACCATATCATTCTGCTTTTTATTCGACTATGATGTATTTGGATGTTTTGATCATACTCTTATTTTATCATGGTGTTATGCATATGTTTTGAATGATGATTTTATTATAATTAAAAAAGAAATTTTTGGTCTTAATAGTTAGATGAAGATAGATTATGATTATATATGTGTGATCATGTAAATGAGTATTTATGTATGTTTAGAGTATGCATGTGTAGTTGAAGATAAAGTATGTATGTGTGATTAACGGTAGAGTGTGAAAGTATGGTTGAGATAAAGTGTGTATGTGTGGTTAAATATGGATGATGTTATGTTAATTACCCATCGTAGATTAGATGAATTTAAAGTATGCATATATGGCTACATGTCAAGGGTATATGTGAAATACCTATATGTTAGTAGATTAAGATTTATATTAAGTGCTTAATGAGTTTAAGTACTAGGTGATAATATATGATCTCTTAAGGATGTGATGAGATAAATTGTTATGTGACATGTGATGTGTAAGACTAGGGTGAGACCATAACATTTACAAGAAATAATATGAGAATGCAGAAAGATGATTCCTTCTAGAATGAGATAGATGATTCCTACGGGAATAAGATAGATGATTTTTCAGGAATGAGATAGATGATTCCTACGAGAATGAAGGTATTCCTGAGGGAATAAGATGTTGTGTGGATAGATAAGTTTAATAAAGGTTCCATGAGTGGGATAGTATGAGAAGTTTCTTTAGAGAAACTTGATGTAATCCATGAGGAATTAAATGTAGATGATCTATAAGGGATCATTGTAATCCGTGTGGGATCAAAGTGAGGGGACTTAGTCCGGATGGTTGTACTCCGATAAGATAGAATTATGTTGTCCTCTATATGATAGGTGAAGGTATGATAGATGATTAGACCGATTGGGTCGTAAATGAGAATAGAGAGGCAAGAGCCAAGAAGATATGTGAGTAAAATGAGATGGGAGAATAGAGGTGAGGAAACATGCCCTAGAATGAGAAGAAAGTATGAGGTAAGAGAGAAGAGTGTAAGAATAAGTAGGGATAGAGTAGAACAAGAGGAAATATATAATTATGTGAGAAGAATAAATGAGAGGAACATGGAAGAGGCTGACATGGAGTATGAATACATGAAACCAGATTAAAGTATAACTCACAAGACATGTGGTATAATATTGTAGACTCTTTCATGTGTTGGAGGTTCGGGTGGCAGTCGTTGTACGAGAGGAAGTAAGAGCACAATGAATTGGACTAGATATAAAGTTTATTTTTAGTACTCCCTTGTTGCTTTAAATTATGAGAATGATTTTTGTTGTAAACCCGATATTTACCCTAGGGTGTAATTGTTTTTGAGATATAAAATTCCGCATTTGTTAGAAAACTCTGATAATCTCTAGATATTTAGATGAGAAAATTTTGGGTCGTTGAAGTATTAAGTATAATTACAGAAAAGAAAGAAGATTGTGAGATTAGTGGGTCGGCTAACCTACTCAACCTTCATCTTTCACGTTGCGACATGTCATGCCAAGGAGTGGTGTTCATTAAGGTGTCATGAGTACCTCTCCTATTTTTTTCTTTTTATTGCATGACTCCATGCACCCATAATCACTTCACATCTACAAAACTTTTCTTTTTATTGCATGACTCCATGCACCCATAATCACTTCACATCTACAAAACCTTTCGTAGTATCGTGGTTGAATTATTTTACTTGGCACAAAACAGAATTTAATTCTGTCATATTGGGATTGATGTTAAACCAACCAAATTTTAATACAATAATAGAATTAAGAAGAAAAAGGTTTGAGTTGGTTCAAGGTAAATTTCTTAGCTTGTGAGTTGTGAACAAGAAACTTGAGCTACTTTAACAAAAGCTTATTGACATAAGCCTATAAGGTATGCTACTCCTTTTATATCGGTGGAAACATGCATTATTTTTCCTCTTCGTCTACTTTATTTTCCACGACAAATATGGGATTTCTTTATATCTTATGGGATTACAAATGTCGTGCTTTTAAATATCAATTGGACTCATGCGACGAAAACACCAAAACTTCATTTTCCATGTGTATATTAGTTCATTAAAGTGTTACAAATCACAATCCATTAAAGTCAATTGTTCGATGCTGTAAATCTACTAAATTATTTATAAATGGGCCATTTTAGATCATATAACACTTATGATTATGGTTGGAAATATTGTATGTTGAGCTGAAAAAGAAACACATCAAATAGATAAAAAACGAATCAAACATGTCAGAACTCATTCACAATCGTATCCAAATATGCATATAACATCTTAAAATCATTGTATTGTATGATATTTAAAATATATTTACATTTTGGAAGATTTCTTTTTATATAAAGTAAGTGTGCCAAAGTAACAACACCATAAAAAGGGAACACAAAGAAAGCCAAAAAGAAGTGTCAATGGAACAAGGCTTTTCAAATTTCCAATTCCATATATACTCAAGATGAGTGCATAAGTGTAAGAAGGCTTTTCATTAGCAAAAGAAGGATTTTACTCGCCTTTTTCATGTCCAATCTTTCACACGTGTAAGGGTTTATTTACAAGAAAAAAAGTTATATGCTTTAAAAAAAAAAGATCAAATTTATACATACAATAAAAAAATATTTTTCTGTGTTTATTTTGTACAATGTAATTTTATCATATTCACAAAAAATAACAGCTTACTTATAGATATTTATATCTTAATGATGAACCTGCTTTTTAACCTATGATTATGATCCATGAACCCGTATAATTAAACAAGTTATGTGAGTTGATCTGTTTGTGGCTAATCCAAATTAGGGTTATGTAAAATGATACAAATATTTATATGAGTAGTGGAACTTTTATAACCCGTAAACCTGAACACGATACAGTTGACATCCTTGGTTAAAGGGGCTGCCATGACTTTAGTTTGGTAAAATTCCATGAAAAATAAAATATGCTCCACTACACATATCTCAAATAAAAAATAACCAGGGTCCAAAATGAATAACCCATAAACCTGAGCCCAAGTCATATTCAAATTGTAAAAAAATAAACACTACATGATCCGATCTATTAATGTAATAATTGAATCATCAAACTCCAATTAATAGGTAGTATTATGTACATAATAAACACTATTGTCTATTGATGATCGATTAAAAGTCTAAAAAGCAGTTTAAAACTTGGAAGCGAAGGAACAACTCTTTGAGTCTAGACCCACACCAAAAAAAAGAAGAAAGAGCAAAGCAAGTCCCAAGTCACTCTTTATCTTTCCCTTTGCCTTTACATTCTTCAATGGTCACCTACATTATTTTACCATAAATTATTTTCCAAAAAAAAAAAACCTAAATAACGACGGATTTACAACCAAAAAAAAAAAAAGAATTAACAAATAAAAAAATTTCTGCAACAAGTGACAGAGACACTGACCTCCATAAGAGTAGTGTTCTTTTTTCTTTTTAAAAGCTGATTTTAGAACCAACAAGAAAGCAACGACCAGTCCTAACCCCGCCAGCCCACCGAAAACAATCGCCACCGTCTTCTCTGCGTTGTTTCTACCGCCGCCGCCGCCACCACCTGTCTCAGTCGCCCCTGTTTCAACACCACCAACTCCGACTCCACCATCTCCTGTCACCACCAACATATCAAACACGTCTTATGAACCCTTTAAAACATTATTGTATATTGTGCAATGAAGAGTGTACCTCGATTTGTCTTTTCTACATCAAAACCCTGCTATAATATAACATACCGTATTTTGTGGATAAAGAATTGATTAATTTCCCACTTGTTTGTTTGTAATTCCTCAGGTGATATATGTTACTACTTTAATCATGGAAAGAAAAATTAAAAACTCTGAAGAGAAATATAAATATAGCTAAAAGTTTACCGGCGCCGGGGACTCCGTCGGGGTAGTATGTGTAGCTAATGTAGCACTGCTGAAGAAAAATGCGGCCGGAGATGGAGCTTTGACACTCGGTCTTACCAATCTCCACCGCTTTTTTCACACAGTTCACACAGTCCCCACCTCCCAAATCACCTTCGCACTGCCCCAACACGTAAACGGACTGATACCCACCGGCATAATACCCTTTTCCGTTGGAAACCCCCTTCGGTATAAGCGACAACGCCGCCTCGAGCCTCTCACTGAACCCGGATCCACCAGCACGATGGGAACCGCACTGTTTATACAGTAGCTCAGTCGCCGGAACCTGTTGGAATCCGATAACCTCGTATCTCATGTAGCATCCCACGAGCTGAACTCTGGCGGCAATGGTGTCTCTGTCGCAAACTTTTTGGATGGTGTTCGGGAGTTTTATCACGCAGCTGTTGCAGTCGGTGTTCGATAGGTCACCACGGCACTGGTAGAGGCCGGTGATGGATGTAGTTGATTGCTCATTTCCACCGGATGTTGCTTTGTAGAAATTCGTGGTGGAGGATTGAGAAACGAGGGCTGTGAAAAGGGTTTTGAGGTTTTCGGAGGCAATTGGGTCTTGGAAATTCTGGTTTGCACAGCCCTTGTAAACTAAGTTTGTGAGACCCGCGGCGGCAAACGAGGAAGGAAAATGAAGGAAGAGGAAGAGGATATGGAGGAGGAAATGACTTGCCGATGAAGCCATCTGAAGGGAATTTGTGTGTGCATTCAAACGACCTCTGGTGATTTTCTAAGAAGATGGTGATGGAGATTGATGGGTTATGGTGATTGGTGAGGGTTTGAAAAAGTTTCATTTTTTGTCCCTGGACTTATAGATATTTCATATACTTGATCCTTTAATGATTTTTTTTGTCTCTCTATTTCTCAATTAAGAATTATGCATCTGCATGCCCCCAAGAAGTTCATAAGGCAAAACCCAAAATTTTAGCATATACGAAGTGTTTCTTTTTGGGGTTCAATATTAAATTACTAATATTGTTTTAAGTCCCTTTCAGTTTCCATTTTTACAAGCACATTTGAAACTATTTTTTTTTCATATCTTGTAATTTTTTTAAACTTTTTCTTATACAGAAAATATAAACTAAAAACTATATTTTTTGGTGTTTCTTTATGTCGCTGCAAAAAAAAAAAAAAAAAAAAAAGAAACATAAACAGAAAATATTTTGTTTGGACGTTTCTTGAAATTTAATCCAATGCAGAAAATAAGAAAAGAAATACTGATAAAGGAAAAATCGAACTGTTGAAATAACTAAAAACAACTAAAAAAAAAAAGTAGAAAAAATGCAAATTTTTGAGCAATCTTATCCCCAAACTTAAAATTAAGTATCATCATCAATGTTTAATGTTTAGAGAGAATGAATGGAAATTTCAATAAGAAAGAAAACAATAAAAGTGTGCAACTAGAAAGTATTTGATATATGGCATAAAATTTGATTGTTTGACGAACCCATCGGTGAAAAATCTGAACCCAAACTTGTTTGGAACTACGATTGATTTTATTGAAAACAAATAGATAAAAATTATGTGGGTCGTCTTCCCGAAAATTGTCATTTTTTAAAGTTGTTTGGTCGATTTTGTCTAACTAAAATATTAATTGATGTAAGTTGGGCTCTTCATTAGCTTAAATTCTTTTTCCTTAACTTCAAATCCTTAAAGTATGGCATAATTTTGGGATCTAACAGTTACGCGGTAGTAACAAAAATACAATTGGTTATTATCGAACACGTTTTTTTTCAATGTTTAAAATCAGCACTAAATCGATCCTCATTCTCTCGTCTATGAAAAGGGACCTAAATGGTGGGGGCCTATTTGGAGACATACCGAAAACCATGCATTTCGAACCCTTTCCGCCCGTTATTGATCTTCACTCTAAGTGAGCAGGTCAAAGCAGTTGAGGTGATAGCAATAGTAAGCAGGGAAGTGGATCCTAGGGCTATCCGAGTTCACTTTTCGGTACGTTCCTATGAAGGCGATCAAAGGACAGGCATTTGCAGACTTCTTGGCAGATCATGTCGGCTTTTCTCGCTTGGTTAGTAAAGTCAAGTTTTTGGCCTTATCTTGCAAGGGATGACGACGTCGAGTTGACGGCAGAGAAAGACTGGGCATTCAGGCGAGCCGC